>NC_083321.1:30641233-31241233 GCF_963455315.2 Globicephala melas | reverse complement strand
CTTGAGGATCTGTTTACTCATCCACAGTCCCAAAATGGCAGCACTAAGTGCATCTTTGTGCCCCTTTTATAGTGATACCTTCCTCAAATCCTGGGAGAATTCTTTCTCCAGTCTCACGTTCCCTTAGCCCTCGGATGTGTCTATCACTGCACTTGGCATACTCCATTGCATTTATGTGGAAGCATTCATTTCCTGCTTCTACCCATGTAGTCCTCAAGTACGAGAACCAAGGCCTATTCCATGGGTGTCCTCTGACACTGACATGGTATCTTCAGCTGTGAGCAGATGTCAGTACATGTTTGTGAAAGCAGTGTGGAGTCAATTTCTGTAATAATATTAATAACATAATAATATACTATTTCCATGTATTGTGTTTTTACTGTGTACCATGCACTTGACTAAGCACTTAAAATGGATTATCTTTTCTGTTTCTCACAATGACCCATGTTATAGGAACTATTTCAGTTTATTTGTTTAGTTGGTTGGCTTTCCTCCCTCCCCTGGGGCTAGGAGACTCCTGGTGCAGAACCTCCAATTTCTCATTCTTCTCAGTTCGTAGGACATTTAGATGCAGCTATTATCATTGTGTTACAGAAGAAGAAATGTGTATTAGCCTCAAGATCATCACAAGTACTGAGGAAGTTTCCAATGAGAAAAAAATTCAGTTTGTTCAATGCAATCAATTAACCCAGAAAAACATATTGAAGACCAAAGACAGAGCGATATAGGCATTTGTCAGACAGATGTGAGTCCCAGTCTTGAACATTTGTCACTTTAGAAAAGACAATGTACTTACTTTGAACCGCACTTTCCTCAGTGGTAAAAATGATGTTATAATTTATTTTTCTGAGAGATATGATGAATAAGATTTATCATCACAGCATAGCCTTTAGAAGTTTGCACCTGGTATCACAAAATGTCATTTTTTTTAGCCTGTTTCCCTTTTGTACAAAAAAAAGTTACCTGGAATTTAAAAAATTATCAAAACACAGAAATAGCAAAGGATCACAAGATCACTCTAAGAATGTATTTGTTTCATAAAAATGGAGCTGAAGTTCCCTTATACGAAAAGAAAACATCCTGGAAAGAATGCCACTATGTCTTGTATAACTTTTGAGAAGAGATAAAAATACAGCTGTAAGATGTTAAGATGTTTTCTTTGTCCAGTCCCATGTGGGTTATGACAATTACAGATCATCTCTTACATCCTCTATTCCATGGTTTATATCAGCTCTAAAATGATGAAGAAAACTTGTTCTCTTCAATTTTCTCAATTGTTATATGGATGGATGAAAAAAAAACCTTGAAAATAAAAGGTACTGTACAACGGCATTGTCTTACATGAGAAATGTGTGATTAAAATCTGCACAGCTCAGTAGATATTTAGGAAAAGAGCACTCAGAATGTCCTGGTGCAATTCCAAGCGACAGCTCTGATTTACGATCCATTAAGGGAGAGTGTACCCAGAATCACACTCCATCCAGGGTTCTGGACACAGTAATTTTGAGGAAGCCAAAGAACATAACTGATTTTTTTATTTTTATTTTTTTGCGGTACGCGGGCCTCTCACTGTCGTGGCCTCTCCCGTTGCGGAGCACAGGCTCCGGACGCGCAGGCTCAGCGGCCATGGCTCACGGGCCCAGCCGCTCCGCGGGATCCTCCCAGACCAGGGCTCGAACCCGTGTCCCCTGCATCGGCAGGCGGACTCTCAACCACTGCACCACCAGGGAAGCCCCATAATTGATTTTTAAAGCAATCTGGAGAGAGATTTTACAGGAAATAAAGAACTCTTAGCCGGCATATGATTGAGGGGAATGGGCTCTATGAATTTTCAAAAGATCCCTATAAGTATAGTGTTACCTTTGGAGAGGAATGGAGAGAAAAGCTGGAAAGAAGTACAATGTATATTTCATGTGTGTGGGAAATGTTTTATAACTTAAAAAACATGACAGAAAGCAGATTTTAAAAAATGTTAATATTTGCCAAATATGAAATTTTAGTACACAGATGTTCACTGTATTATACTCTGTGTCTTTTGTATATCTTAGATGTTTTATAATTTTAAATTGATTTTCAAACAGGATCATGTGGGGTACTGCAGCATGGATGATTATTATTAGGACTAACTAAGTGAAAGGAACTGTATAAGGCATGAATAAACATAAGCCATACTTTCACTGTCTGGTAGAGGTAGGGCTTCCTCATAGAGCCAGACAGGATGTACCCTGCAAAACTCGAGTGACGCTATCCAGATAGATTATCACGGGAAGAACTTGTGTCCCCTGGTGTTGTTTCATTCATCAGTCCTTGGAAGGAAAGGTGAGAGAGAGGAACACAAGCTACCAAAGTGCCACTTATAAATTGGAGTGGACTAAGTGGGCAGGAACAGTTTTGTGAATGTGGTGACTGTTGAACTCAGTCTAGAAAGATGATTAGAATTTGGGTAGGTGATGGGGTAAGGGAGAGAGACAGCACATTCCAGGAAGATGGAATATTAAGGATGAAGTGATAGAGTTGAGAATATAGGGTATTTGTACATTCCTTCAACTCAGAATTTGTCCAGTACAGACACTTTATCTGGAAAACCTTAAAATCTGGGAAGATAAATTTATACCCAGACTCAGGTTTTGCTCTCCTCCAGAGCCCAATTTTACCTTCTGTGCACCACTCTCTTTTTGTGAGTTTCAAGGAGCCCTTCTGCACTAAAGTCTTAAGAACTATAGGTATTACTTCTTTGGATATATTTTCAGAAGTGGAATTGCTGGATCGTATATTAATTCTATTTATTAAGGATTCTCCTTAAAATTTTTTTAAAGGATTCTCCATACTGTTTTCCTTAGTGGCTGTACCAATTTACAATCCTGGCAATAGTACACAAGGGATCCCTTTTCTCCATGTCCGTGCCAACACTTTGTTATTTCTTGTCTTATTGATAAAAGCACTTCTGACAGGTGTGAGGTAATATCTCATTGTGGTTTTGATTTGCATTTCCCTAGTGACTAGTGATGTAGAGCATCTTTTCATGTGCCTGTTGGCCTTGTGTATATCTTCTTTGGAGAAATGTCTATTTAGGTCTTCTTGCCCATTTTTTAATTGTAACCCAAACATTTGAGGAAACTTTAATACGCAAGGTCATCAGGAGAAGTGGTTTCTGTAATTACTGGTCATGAGCTTACAGTGGATTGCTGGGCCATTTTCACAATCAAATCTTAATACTGAGGAAGCACTCAAATGATCATGTATGCCAACACAATCATAGCATGTGAGAGAAAGAGATCATCCTGAATAACTGCCAAATTTTATTTTACTTTTTGTTTATTGAAAATATAATATAAAACAATGTTGAAAACATTTTGTAGTAAAAATCACTGTAACAAATTATAACGCTTTTGTTTTGCTTATCACATCCTGATCCTTGACCACAGACATACCTATTTGACAGTTGTAAACATAAACAGAGTGCGTCTGTCATTTGGCCTGTTGGTTTTTATTTCATAATTTAATTATTATTATTATTATTTTTTGCGGTATGCGGGCCTCTCACGGTTGTGGCCTCTCCCGTTGTGGAGCACAGGCTCAGCGGCCATGGCTCACGGGCCTAGCCGCTCTGCAGCATGTGGGATCTTCCCGGACCGGGGCACGAACCCGTTTACCCTGCATCGGCAGGCGGACTCTCAACCACTGCGCCACCAGAGAAGCCCCTCATAATTTAATTTTTTTTAAAATTTTATTCATATGTTTGCTTTCTGTCAGGGAATATGCTAGGTGCTGAAGTTACAGTGGTGAACAAAGCGTTCACCACAAATTACACACACATATATACACTAAACAATAAAAGAAAATGAGGTTTCCATTAGTAAGAAGGAAATGGAGAAATTTTTTCAATAAATAACTAATAGTATATCTCATAGCCTATCTCTTTGCTCCATACATGCATATCCTTTTTACTATGTGCACACATCAGTAGCACTTAGACACCTCACAGCCCAAAAAGAGAGAAAATACCAAATTGCCTTCATGAACTGCTTTCATCCGGAAGTCAAGTGTTTCTGTTTACTGTTGCTATTCTTTTTAGAAAGTTTTTTATATGTTTCTATGTGTAAAAATTATCATTCACTTTTAGATAACCATTATATGATGGCACAAAAGGAACAGGATATTGGCAGAAAACGTCCATTTCCAAAAGGGAGACTGGGATATCAAAAACAGTAGTCATTGTGACTTGACATACAGCATATCCCTGCGAACAGGAAAAGTTTTTGGTCATGGAAGTGGAGTGAGTTCTGGGATCAACTAATCATGGAATAGCCCCTGAGTCTGTTCTCTAAAATAATTTCCTCCATTTATTGTCCTTCGTTGTCCTAGTTTTACCTTCTGAGAAAATCTCCCTTGTCATTCTCCTTCATGGCCTTATCTGAGATGGGAGAAGGCCTTTCTAGAGAAAGCACATGGTTAATAATACACCTCCTGATACCTAAATTCAAGGATACAAGGATGACTTCAGTAGTTGAACAATTAGAGGATTTTGTGAAACAGAAATGGGTTTCTTTAATGTTAAAATTTCATTCTAATTTAATATGCTGCTGGTCACTTGTTTCTTGTCAATCCCATGCAGTAAGAGCAACAGCCCGATATTGTGTGATCTTGTATAACATGAGACTCCCAGCTCTTAGTCACATTTTTCTATATTTTGACAACTTCCTTGCTAAATTTTCTGCTTCCCTGGCTTTTCTGTCACCAACTTTAGTGTGAAGTGGAAAGCAGTTTTCCAGCCTTATGAGAGTCCAAAAAATTCACTTTTTATTGTATGCCACAAAACATGTCCTTAGAAAAGCTATATTTTACTCCCTCCCTGCTTTTTTCTTATGCAGCAGCTTTATATAAATTTTATCTTTTCTTGAAAAATTTTACTAAAAAAAAAGTGGGAATCAGTTCTTCTATGAAAGCATTCTGATTTCTTTTTTTATTATTTCCCCTAAGATGAGTAACTGAGTAAAAGTTGAAAAATATGTAACTATTTTACAAGCTCATAACAGGGACTGTCATCTCCCAGGCCTGAAATAATGGGATCCTTGGTCCCTTTGCTGCACGGTGGAGTTTGGCACACTTTCTTCTGTAAAAGACCAGATAGTAAATACTTTGGGGTTTGCAGGCCACATGGTCTCTGTTAGAACCACTAAATTCTGACATAACAGCATGAAAGAGCTGTAGTCAATATGTAAACAACTAGACAGGCTGTGTAGCAATGAAATTTACTTACAAAAATAAGTGGCAAGTCAGGGTTTGACCTGCAGAGAATAGTTTACTGACCGGACTCTAACTTCTTCACTCATTCAGTTCCACATTTTAAAGTCTGTTACTTCCCAACTCCTGCTGTTTTAAAATAAATTCTGATTTGGCAATAGCATAAAACCTAATTCAAAACAGTTTAAACAACGAGGAACATTTATTTTCTCACAAAAGCAGCAATTCCAAATTAGGGCTCCTTCAGTATTGTTTAATGCACCAATTTATCAGTACTTGCTCAAGGTTGTCAACAAGGACCCAGGTTATATACATGTGTCTGAACTACCATCTTTAGAGTCTTGTTCTCTAGTTATGCACAAACACAATATCACATGTAAAAAAAGGAAGAGTCTTTTCCTTGTATCTCCTTTTCATAGTGAGAAAACTTTCCCATATGCCCCATTAACATATTTCCCTTCACTTTCCATCCACACAAACTAGGTCACATGCTCAGTTGTAAGCAGATTACAGTTAAAAGAAATAGTATTACCACCATTGGCTTGGACTTCTCAGAATTTATAACTGACTGAAGATAGAGTCACCTTTTTAAAATAGTGGATGCCTGAACAAAATCTGGGTCCTGATTGCCGTGATGTGGGAAATGGAGTTTTGGGTGGAAAACCAATAAATGTAAAAAGCATACTTAAGGCTGCTTGTGAACTATTTCCTTTGGGTAATATCTCAAAAGAGTAATTAATTCATCAAATATTAGGCATATTCTTACCATTCATGGTTACATTTTTTCCCCAAAAGGTTAAAAGAATGCACTTGGAGAGTAAGACTAGATTAGTTATACAGCAATCCTGCCAATATTTCTACTCAATTATCTTTTTTTAGTTTTTTTATTTAGTATCTTTTTTATTTTTTTATTTAGTATCTTTTATTAGTATCTTTTTTTTATTTAGTATCTTTTATTTAGTATCTTTTTTATTTATTTAGTATCTTTTATTTATTTTTTTATTTAGTATCTTTTATTATGGAAAATTCCAAATGTATAAAAAGTAGAGGGAATCATATAATGAATACCTATGTACACACACTGAGCTTCAACATTATCAACTCCTGGCCAAACATGTTTTATCTATACTCCTATTCACTTCTGTCATCCACTGGATTAGTATTCATCAGACACCATGTATCTCATGTTTTATAAAATATTTCAGTGCATACCTCTAAAATTTAAATAATATTTAAATCTAAAACTAAAATATAATTTTCATACTTTAAAAAATCATCATCCTTAATATCATGTACTAAAATCCAGTCCTTGTTTATGTTTCACAAATCGTTTCTTAAATTGAGTTTTGAAGTTGTTTAAATAAGAACCTAAAAAGATCCATACATTGCAATAGGTTGATATTTCTCAGCTCTCTTTTAGTGTATAGGGTCCTCTCACTCTCATTTTGTCTCTTGCAATTTGTTTGATGGACAGCTTAAATTTTTACCTTGTAGATTTACCCACATTCTAGACTTTGCTAGTTATATTCCCTTTATGTTGTTTAATATATCCCTTGGTCCCCTGTGTTTCCTGTAACTTGAAAGATAGATTTTTAAGTGTGATCAGATTCAGATTCAATTTTTGTTAAAGAATATCTCATAATTGGTGTTATATATTTCCATCAGGAGGCACATAATGAATGGTTTTCTCTTTTTGCAATAATAGCAGTCACTGGTGGTCATTGTCTGGATTTATTATTTAACTAGGACATCATTTTATCCTAAAGATGTAGAAATTGAGGTTCAATTAGCTTCAATTATTTTTACATAGTCACAGAGGAAGTGTGACAAAATTCATTAGCAAATCCTTTTGGCTCTAACTTCAAAATATAGCTTGAATAGGACTTTTTACGCATCCTCTCGCACTGCCATATTAGTTCAATGTCTGTTTTCTGTTGCCTGAACTACTTCTGTAGCATCTTAATTATCCAGTTTCAATCCTTACTTACTCCAGCCTATTTTCCTCATAGTAGCCGAGCCAAGCCTTCAAAACAACTGACCAAGTCACTGCTTTTAACCTTCCAATGACTTCCCATCTCATGTATTATAAAAGGCAAATTCCTTATTGGGGTTTACAGGCTCCTACATTATACGGCTCCTGGCTTTTTCGTTTACCTTATTTAATGCTGCTTTTCTCCTGCTCACCGTTCTGTAGCCACAGAGGCCTCTTTGCTCTTCTTTGAACATTTCAAACTCTTTCTAATTCAGGGCCTGCACTCGTTTTGCATTTGCACCGGGATGCTCTCAGCCCATATGTTTGCATGCTTTATTCTCCACTTCACAGATTTTTGCTCATTCTTCTCCTTCACAGAATGAGCTTTTGTGATCTCCCCATCTAAAATTGAACTGCCCATCATTCTTTGTTCTCATACCCTGCTTTTTGTTTCTTTTCTGAGCGCTTATAAATAGCCTGACATTACATGTTTTTATGGACAGTCTTTCCCTCTTGTATGTGAGTCACACAAAAGGAGGACTTTGTGTTATTCATCCTCTTAATATGATAGAACTAAAATAGTGCCTGTCACAAAGTAGGTGCTTAGTAATGTAAATGTTTGAATAACAGGATGACTGAATGAGTCAAAACAAGAAACTACACTGAATAACTCCTAGTCTTCATCAGAACTTGTCCAGGTGACGCTATGTGATGAATTTGAGCTTCTGTTTTGTTGGACTCTAGAGCACCAATTCTGGGCTTACACACCTTATGAGGCCTGTTTAATGTTGTTTTGCCTAATCACTTTGGAAAACTACTGCTTCTCAAGGCGAATTTACTCCCTGTCTGATTTGTAGAATAATTGCTGCCCTTACTAACTAAACCTTTCTCTAGATTTGATTCTACATAAAGAAGAAAAGTAATTAGTGAACAATGTGTTGCAAAGTTTAGAAATAACACATGCAGAGTTCCTAGAATATTGCTGATGCTTGATAAAATCTGGCAGTGCGAGTGGCAGTAGTAGCAGGAGCAGTAGAAGAAATCATTATCCTTACTCAACTTAAACTTCATTTTGTATTCTTTTTCCTTAATGCACTTCCAGTTTAGCAAGCCGTTGGAGGGAGGATCATTTTTGTAAACTAACATCTATAGGAATGTAACCATTGTCAGTGTTGTGATGAAAAATTGCATGGGGAAATATAACGGTGATTTTCTTTCAGAAAATACCTCCAAAAGATAGGATACTTAAAAGAAAACCATAAAATTCCATGTCTTGTGCAGTGGAATTAAGTTTTAAAATCACATTACTAATTCTTGGTAAATTTTTTAATAGCTGCTAATTTGAATAACAAGTGATTCCATGTGTTTGTGTGTGTGTATCTAAAGTCATTAGATAGCAGTGCCTACTAAAGTGTTTACCTCACAGCAGTCATTCAAAAAATGATACTTTTTTCTCCCCCTCACAGACACTGTATAGCTTTTCGTTCTTTCCATGAAAAAAAAAATCTACAAAGTGAAAAAAAAGAATAATTTAATTAGATAAAATGCCATTTGCTTTATATGGTATTATCTACTAACACTTTGCTGATGCTTGAAATAATCCCTTTCTGGAATTCTCTTATCTCACTTGGATGAAGTCATAATATTGCCTAACTATTTTCTGGGCTTGTCACAGATTCTAATCTTGAAGTTATTTTCTTCCAGGTTCTATTAAAGAAAATAGAAAGGAGGTATGTCTTTTTATTGACAAAAAAATTACAAATGTGTATATGTTCATTTCTTTAGTACTTTATTTTTTAGGTGTTCTGACTTCTGGTAAAACCTAGTAACCAAACATGATTGAGAACCATTGAGAAGACACTGTGTCTCAGGATATCAATGGCCAAGTCTGCACACATTCTTTATAGGCCAACCTATAAGATGATGAAGCTAGTACATGGCTGTCCTCTGTAAATGTCATGCATTTGGGCTAATGGTCAAGACCAACTGATCAAGAGCAAATAATCGTGACACAAAAGATTTGAGACAAGTCCCCTATCATCGTTAAAAGCTACTTGTGCAACTTTGAGCAAATCATTTATCTTCTCTGTCAGTTTCTCTATTGATTAAATGTGAAGGTTACATTGTACAAGCAGTTTTCAAACTTAGGGAGCATGAGTATGTATATTAAAAATTCAGATTCTTAGACTCCTTCTTGAGGGATGTAGTAGTCCTGGAAAAGGACTGAGGAGTCTGTATTGTAATATACTCTGCAGGTGACCATGGACCTCACATTGAAACTGCAGAGCTGTCTACAGGGTCTCCTCTGACTCTACAATTTCTAACAGGTTTTTTTTTTCCTTTTTCTCATATTTTTGGCATTCTAAGCCTTGATGACATATTTTCTAAGTGGGATCAAACAGAGAATCCCTCTAAGTCACCATGTTTCATCACTCAGAGCCTTTGCTGATAGACCATTGAATGCAATTTTTTTTTTTCTTTTCGGTACGCGGGCCTCTCACTGTTGTGACCTCTCCCGTTGCGGAGCACAGGCTCCGGACGCGCAGGCTCAGCGGCCATGGCTCACGGGCCTAGCCGCTCTGCGGCATGTGGGATCTTCCCGGACCGGGGCACGAACCCGTGTCCCCTGCATCGGCAGGCGGACTCTCAACCACTGCACCACCAGGGAAGCCCTGAATGCAATTTTTAATATCACAGAGAATTCCTGTGAGAATTCCACAGGAATCCCATTTTATCTTTTGATAGAATTTTCTCAGTAATCACAAGATTCTTGGAAAACTTCGGTTTAGTTAGCCCTTCACCTACATTACACAGAAAAAGAAATGTTTGGGGTCCATATGGACCTACTGGCAAAATAAGACTGAACATATAAACTATTGTTAACTTTTAAGTGGGTAAGTTTTGCAGTAGATAAAAAATTAAACCAGCCTGGTTTAAAAGGTCTAAGAATCTATTGCAGTGTGTGTGTGTGTGTGTGTGTGTGTGCGCGCGTGTGCGTATGTGTGTTGGAGGGGCAATGGGAGGTGTGTCTGACCTTATCTATAACATCAATTTCCTCAGTTGTTCCAATCATACAAAATATACTTACTCTTTCCCCTCAAGTTGTCATCTACTGTGAAGTTGATTATGTATGTTTTCCAGAAATCAAGACTAGGTTTAAGTTTCTTATGTTCTAGGAAATAGATTAACTCATTTTAAAAATCAGCCTGAATAAATTCCATAGAATTATATATAATATATATATATATATGAATTAGGAAAAACTATGTTATAGAGTTCAAAGTCCAACATTGTGCAATGATCAGCAAAAACAAAACAAACATTTCTGCAATTGAGTGTTCCAGTCAGTACTATACATATACCTCTGTGCCTGGGTTAATTTGCTTTACTGTTTTGTACATCCAGCTTTGCCCTCTGAAAACCACATGCATTCTTCAAGACATAACTCAAATGGCACGTTTTTTCTTCTACCACTGTTACTATCCCCACTTGGAACTAATGTCTGCTATCTCTCTGCTTCTATGCTGTTGAAACATACTCTAGTGCTGACAGGATATTCTTTTATATTTAGTATTAAATGAGTATTTTCAATCAAACTTCATGGCCTGTGAATTCTAACTTTCTAAACTGTCTACTTTTTTCTAGTTCCACGGCCACAACCATGGCTCTAAGGCCACCTTCTGTTCTCCTGTTGATAACTGAAGCAGCCTATTCACTTGTTATCATGACTTACTCTTATCCTATTCACATCCATTCTCCACACTGAGAAGATGAATTAGACTGTGTCACTCCACAGCTTAAAAGCTTGCAGTGGCTCCCTGTTCCCCTTAAGATAAAGTGTAAACTCCCCAGCAGGCCATGCAAGGCCATTCAAGAGCTAATCTCTGCTTTCCTCTGTAGCCCCATTTCTGTCCCCTGTCCCACTCTCCATCACTTTCTGCTCTGTTTTCCAGTAATAAAAAACTTTTTCCTCACCTCCAGATATTTCTACACAATGTTACTTCTCTCTGGGAAAAATATAACACAGTGAAATCGAGCACAGGTTAAGAGTTGATTCTGAACTGAATCCCAAATCATCACCTTTATAGGAATTGAAGGAAGATGGTGTGTTTCGGCAACACCCAAAAAACAGTTGTAGAAACAAAATCTTTAGTTTAGAGAATACAGAATTTGAAGGGGAAATGATAGCTGTCTGCAAATATTTGAAAAGCTGTCATATGAAAGAAAAACTGCATTTTTTTTTTTTTTTTCTGAAGGGCAGAACAAACCAATGTCAGGAACCATAGGCAGGCAGATTTTTGCTCTACAAAAAGTTCTGTACAGCTGGAACTGTCTGAATGTGGAACAGGCTGCCCTGGGGGAGCCATCGACAGTTTTAGAGCAAGGAATGACATAATGTAAGCAGAGCTGCAGAGTCTGATGTTAGAGCAGTATCAGTAGATATTTCCATTGTTTGGAGGATGGGCACCCTGTGAACTCACCATGCTACTGGCTGTCAGAAGCCGCTTTGTCTTTCTGTCCTGGGACCTGAGATTCCTGAACCTCTGGCAGAGGGTTTTTCTGGTTCAAGGAGAAATTGCTAGGCTTGAATTATAATAATTTTCTAGAGTAGGAGAAAGGGAAAAGTATCTTAACTTTGATGGAAACAGAGGGATCCATTTGTAAAATTTGTCACATGGAAAATCAACTTGGATGTATCTGAGGATTGAAATATGTCATTCTGTCATTCAGGAATTTGTCTGCTCTGCAAACTATGCAGGGTATGGTGTCCCATGGTTTGCAAGATAAAAAGATATATTAGTTTGCAGATCTTGACTGCAAGTAGTCAATAGTCTAAGAGAGAGGATTGATGCGAATAATAGCTACTGTGTGGATAAAGAGATGTTAATTGTAACAAAAATGTTAAGTCTAATTAGATTAGCTGAAGAGTTGCAGATTTTGCCAATGTGAGAAAAGTGTTTTATTATCATTTCCACTGTCTCCAATAATTACCATAAGTTAAGCTAACATTTCTTTTGGAGATATGCCAATTATAGTGCGCATATTAGACTGCATAGAAGTAGACCTTATAAAAAGGAACTTATCTATCCCAGATTTTTCCAAATAAATTGATCCTGCTAATACCATTTTGCATTTCACCAAGTACTAACTTCTAATGATTCAAGTCAAAACACTCAGAAGTATGTTCACAAACTTTAGCCAGTATGATCTCCAAGTGACATGCTGGCACGTTTGTATGCACTTATTGAATACTTCTGTACACATCTTACTTCCTTTTTATCATATCTGTTCATTTGCTCACTTCAAGAAACCCACACCTATTTTTGCCTTTCCTATGTTCTTCATAATTTGTAGTTTTACATATTCTATATTGTAGGTACAGTTAGCAGTATAACTGTTTTGCCCATCTTTGCAATTGAAGAGTTCATTTTCACTTGTCCTTTCCCCTCCATGAAGTCTAAGATTAGATGTTATAGCCCCACATTTTCTACTCTCCTTGTAACTTTCCACGATAGGGCCAGTGAAGTAGGTACTTCCCAATGTGCGTGGTTGATCATGAAAATTGGGGGAGTATTAATTGAAAATTAATGACATAAAATCAGTCACTGTGTCTGTTAATTAATATGCTCTCCAACAACAAATATTTCCAAGTGATATACTGATCATTCCTTAAATTAAGTAAATTATAATTTAAAAATTCAAAATATTTATATGGAGATAAGAGAGCTATTGTGAAAATTCCACAGGATTTGGATAAATATAAATCTATGTTTGAATGTTAGCTCAACTTTATATGGCCTAAAGCAATTTAACTAGGCCCTCTGAGCCTATATTTTCAGCCACCTGTTAGATGAGGATAATGATACATTTTATGTGATCAGAAATATGGTATGTAAATGGTTTAGCATAGTGCCTGGCATATAAAAATCCCTTAATGAATATAATCATCATTATAATAATATTGACTAAGCAAAAATAGGAAAGTCAAAGGATTTATTTGATAAATAATAACTCATCAAAATCATAATTTTTAAATCATAAAACATAAAAAATTACATGAGTAATAATCTCTGTGTGTATACATGTTAATAGGTAATACACTTTAAAAAATCTAATAGCTGTAGCATATAGTGAAACAACATTGCTATTGATATACTAGTCTGATAGCTGTTTCAGGATTTTTACTCTGTGATGGTATATTGGTATATTTTAAGGAGCATGGCTGGCCCTTGGTATACTGAAATCTACATAGTGCTTCAAGTTGCTCCGTGAATGTAAAGCACTGACCAAGCTACTATGGCAGAAATGAGGAAGCATCTGTTGTCCCTGACCTCAAGGGACTGAGTTCAATGGTAGAAATATAGCTTACTCGCAAAAATTACAATGCAAATAAAATTACCATTATTAGTTAAGGAGCCTAGGTGCTATTAAAACTCAAAAGAAAGAGACATTACTTTTTTTTTTTTTTTATGCGGTTCGCGGGCCTCCCACTGTTGTGGCCTCTCCCGTTGCGGAGCACAGGCTCCGGTCGCGCAGGCTCAGCGGCCATGGCTCACGGGCCCAGCCGCTCTGCGGCATGTGGGATCTTCCCGGACTGGGGCACGTAACCCATGTCCCCTGCATCGGCAGGCGGACTCTCAACCACTGCGCCACCAGGGAAGCCCAAGACATTACTTTTAAGGAAAGAATAAAGGGAGATTGTGTGAGTGTATGGATGCTTTTGAATGTACAGCTAGGTATATTAAACTCCCCGTTAACCTCTAAAGTCATAAGTGGAGTCAGAAAAATATCTATGTATTTCAGGAAATGAATGTTATATGCTGTCACCAGTGTTCCAGAAATCAGGGTTCTTTTAAAAGAGATTCACAAGACACAGACTATTTCATATGTGTGCCTTACAGTTGGGAATGGCTTGAACACACTTAAAATTGTACCTCATCCTGCAATTCCATGGCAGCCATGAACTATATTTCCTCAGCAGTGCTGAGTTCTGCCTTGACAGTAGGTTGCCCATGGTGCTCTTAAAATCAGGCGAAGGAAGTGAAGGGAATTATGCCTGGTTCAATCACACATATTTGCAAGTTGTCATCCTATCATCCCGGAATGCCGTTCCCATTGGTACTACACTGAAGAAGTTACTTTATATATTGTTTAACTGAAGACAATAATTATACTGCCTTTATGGTATACTCTTCTAATCCCTAACTAAGAATATATGAAGGCTGCTATGGCATGCATTGGGGGGAAACTGTTATCTGAAAGTGACTTACATGCATTTCCTTGGAATTGTCTAATTTTTTGATCTTAGTATAATTACTCTTTCTATGTTTGTAGAGAAATATTATTATTTTAACCTATGTATAGAACTATCATAAATTTCAGTCTATTTTAATATGTTGGAGAACCAGTTTAACTTGAAAATGAATTTAATATGAAACTAACCCCTTACCTTAGGAGTTACTTCAGAACTTAACCTCAAAGCACTAATGTCATAAACTATATTTATGTACTCCTTTCATCAATTTGGCCTTTGAGTTCCCTTGTTATTTCTTTCAAAAACAGAACAAAGGGATTGAGTTAGTGAAGAGAATTTACACACAATGGCTCCTGCCCAAGTCTATAAACATATGCTACCTGAGTTTATAGCCTCCTTGCATTTATTGGCAGCTTCACAGTTGCAGACTTAAAGAAACTGAAGGGAGGTTAAATAAAGTAGGGCTGAGAAGAACTAGAACAAAAGTTGAAATAAAGGCCTTGAGACTTCTCTTAGAAACAGAATCACAGAATTTAACTCTGAAAACCATAGTATATTGCAGTCTTGGAATTGAAATTGTCCAGAATCTGGAAGTTAATCCAAATCTAGCATTGGAGTAATCCCCTGCTTTGGGATTTTTTAAAAAATAATATGCAGTATTCTTCCTTAGAATTGTTCATGACCATTATGATCAGGCCAATTTATTTGTTTCGATTTTGGGGAAATTGCTTATAGTGTAGAGGAGTGATTTCTTTTATCCTGAAACCATACTCCCAACCCCAAAACACACACTGTGGCTGTGAAGTAGCCATGGGTACCAAGGCAGAGAGCCAGACTGACCAAATGTTACTTGGTGTAGGTATGAGTATATGCGTGTATGTGTGTGCATGTGTGTGTGTGTATGTCTGTTTGGAGATGCAAGTAAGCTACTTTAAGGCCTTTATATGCCCAGGTCTATCTTGAATCTCTTTAGGAGCTACTGAATATTCTTAGCACTGCCCTGAGACCACTATACCAACTGACATATTGAAAAATACTGTATGCTAGACCTGCTGGGGTATTCCCTTTTGAAATGAGAGTCCCATCTAAACCTTTTCATTCACATAACAGTATGTCCTTAAAAAGACCTATTACACCTAAAGATAACTATATTCAGAGGTTCAGTGCCATACCCAGAACTGTGTTTGTGACCTATACCAATTCCAGTCTCACCTGTTTGACCACTGCTGCCTCTGACTGCAAAACGTCTGTAATCCAGTCAGTAAGGTAAAAATAAATAAAGTAACCTTTACTGACAATGCATATCTGAATAAAAAATTATGGCTATAGTTTCCATTGGAAGAGACAAAGCAGCCAGTGGGCTCTTGTCTTTTGAATCTGTTCACATTTCTTTGCTGTTCATTTTTTTTTCCTATTGAAAAAAGCACCTCTTCTTCATCCATCAGTCCAATTTCCTTTTTAAAGAGTAGAAAAGAAAATTCCAGAACATTTCTTTGTTCTTTTGTGTGGCATTTTGGAAGAAAACCTATCAAGGACAAGTGATTCCTTGAAAACCAGGGAAATAAAGCAAGGGACATGTTCCCTTTTTCTCTATCTTTGAACTGGGCATGAAATTTCTGCATATCGTGAGTGATTTGAAAACATTCTTTTTTATAATGTCATTCTATCAATTTAAAATACATTCTTCATTCTATAGTGACAAGATTAGAACATTTATACTCAGACAGCTTTTAAAAGAAAATTAGGAGGCAATGAAGCTCCCTTGAAGTTTTTGACATTAGACTTTTACTGAATTAAATGAATTATTCTTAAATTTCTTACTGCTTTCAGCTTTGATATAATAACTAAAAAGTGCTGAGCATTGATTTTGTATAGGTTGGCAATTGTTTTCTTAATAACTTTCGTTTTACATAACAAGTGGTCTTGCTGTAGATACTCCATCATATTCTTCCTAAGATCATCCAAATTCTACTCTCCTTCTCTACCCTAAATAAAAAATATATGTATATTTATTTTAAAGCACTTTTTTTATTGTCCCTTAGACATTATTTGAATGTCGGTGTCACTATTCAGTAAGTAAATTCCAATAATGCTGTGGAACTAGACAAAGAATGTGAGCATAGAATCCCTAAGGATTTGTAAGCATTTCTTGAATTAAGATAAAGATTTAACTGAGATCCAGGAAATTTATTTTCAAATCTTAAAATAGATTCATGAGAAAGATATGCAGAGAAGACACAAGACAGTGTGTTTTGTTTGTTTTATTTTTTTCTAACTAGGGCCTTGGCCTCAAAATTCTAGGTGAAATTATTAGCTCTGCTGAACTGGACTATGCTTTAAGATATAAAATAACAGCAGATCTAGTGGCCTTTTAGGTTTCTTTCTTCTAGGCCTATATCTAATTTTGAACCTTAAAGTCACATTCTTTCAGAACCTTAATAAACACCAGGAAATCTGAAAGAAAATGAAAATATATCCCTAAGGAGTAGTCTAAACTGGTTAAACTATCCTCCAAAAGGTTAGCGGCATAAGCCCTATACTGTTTTTGCTTCACCTTCACAAATCCCAACACATGGAAGACAAATATAGTGCAAAGGCAAGACCAAGAGAGAGGCTGTACATGCCAGAGTTTGTGATCTCTTTTATCAGTGTATCCATTGGCTTCACTCTTAAGAACCCTGGAACAAACATGTCCATTTTCTAGAACATTACCAGGGCCTCTTTACCTTGGAAGTGGAGTATAGAGAGGGAGAGTCTTTGTTGTTGCCCTAGAGGCCATTAATAATATTTCTTCTTGATATTTGTGAAAGGCAGGGTGCTATGGTAAAAGGAACATAGCTCAGGCATCTCATGGACTTGAGTTCAGTTCATAGGTTTGGCAATTACTGGGCTGAATGTCCTTAAGTTAACTCTAATTTTCTCAATCTTAAACATGCATAATCAAAACTTTCTTTTAGGATTACTGTGAGAATTAAATATATTAAATATCACCTAGGAATGCAAGGTTGGTTCAGCACTCAAAAAACAATCATTATAATTTACCACACACTAACAGACTTGAGAGGAAAACTACATGATATATCAATCAATGCAGAAAAAGACATTCAACATCTATCGTGATAAAAATGTCAGCAACCTAGGGTTAGAAAGAAACTTTCTCCATTGGATAAATGCATTTACAACAGATTTACATCTAACATCATACTTAATCGTGAGAGCTTGCTTTCCCCCAAGATTAGGAACTAGGCAAGATTTTCCACTTTCACCACTGCTATTAAGTGGTTGGAAGTTCTAGAAAATAAAATGAGGATAGAAAAAGAAATAAAGGTATACAGTTGGAAAGTAATAAAGTACCCTTTCTGGCAGACAACATGATAGTCTATGTGGAAAATTCCAAGGAATCTACAAAATGTTTATCATTCCTAGAACTAATAAATAATTTTGAAAGTTCACAGAATACAATAGCAATAAACAAAAATTAATTGCATTTCTGTACATTAGCAATGCATGATTGCAAAATGAACAGTGGAAAACTGAAGTTTAAAAAGATATTATCTTTTGTAAAAGCTCCAACAAAATGAAATAGTTAGCTATAAATCTAATAAACTATGTACAGGATTTGTATGAAGAAAACTACAGAAATATAGTTCAATCAATCAAAGAAAGACCTAAATAAATAACCATATGAGATTCATGGACTAGAAAACTTGGCATAATTAAGATGTTAATTCTTCCCCAAGTGATATATATTAGATTTAATTTGATCTCAGTCATAATGTCAACACAATTATTTGCATATATAGATAAGCTGATTCTAAAATGTATAAGGTCAGGTAAAAGAACTCAAATAGCCAAAGCAATTTAAAAAAGAAAAACAAATTTAGAGGACTAGCACTACCTCTTTTTTGTTTTGTTTTGTTTTTTTTGTTTTTTTGCGGTACGCGGGCCTCTCACTGTTGTGGCCTCTCCCGTTGCGGAGCACAGGCTCCGGACGCGCAGGCTCAGCGGCCATGGCTCACGGGCCCAGCCGCTCCGCGGCATGTGGGATCTTCCCGGACCGGGGCACAAACCCGTGTCCCCTGCATCGGCAGGCGGACTCTCAACCACTGCGTCACCAGGGAAGCCCAAGTGCTACTTATTTTTAAGAACGTTATAAAGCTAGAGAGGTCAAGACAGTATGGTATAGGTGAAAGGACAGACACATAACCAATAGTGTAGAATAGAAAATTTAGGAAGAGACCTACATAAGTATGGACAACTGATTTTTTACAAAGGTGCAGGGGCAACTGAATGGAGAAAGGAGAGTCTTTTCAACAAATAGTTGAACAACTAGCTGGAACAACTAGATAGGCATATGCCAAATATGACTGCTATTCTATACCTCATACTACATAGAACAATTAACTTAAAATATATTATATCCCTAAATGTCAAAATAAAACTGTAAAAACCTAATCTAAAATATTCTTAACATTGGGTTAGGCAATGATTTCTTAGATACAACACCAAAAGCATGATACATAAAATTTTACTTCATTGCAAATAAAAACTTTGCTTTGCAAAGGACACTGCTAAGAAAATGAAAAGGCAAACCACAGACTGGGAAAAATATTTACAGAGATGAAGGATTTGTGTACAGAATGTATAAAAGACTCTCAAATCTTAATAATAAGAGAACAAACCACTTAGTTAAAAAAATAGTCAAAATATTTGAACAGAGAGTTCACCAAAGAAAGTATATGAATGGTAAAAAGCGCAGGTAGCGATGCTCAATCGTTAGTACTTAAGGAAATGCAAATTAAAGTCTCAATGCAAACAGCCTCTCATGATTAAGTATTAGAAAAATCTAACAATAACAGCAACAACAATTCGGTTGATGAGTGTATGGTACACCAGGAACTCTCTCATACATTGGTGCTGGTACAACCACTTTTGAAAAAAGTTGGCAGTTTCTCTAAAAGTTAAATGTGCACTTACCATATGACCCAGCAAGCCTACTTCCATGTATTTTAAAACCTCTATATGAATGTTTATAGTAGCATTATTCATAATCACAAAAACTGGGCACAACACATACGTATCAATACTTACATGAGTGATTGAATAATCAAATTGTGTTACATCCGGGACTTTCCTGGGGGTCCAGTGGTTAAGACTCCACGCTTCCAATGCAGGGGGCACGGGTTCGATCCCTGGTCAGGGAACTAAGATCCCACATGATGTGTAGTGTGGCCAAAAAAAAAAAAAAAAAAAAAATTGTGTTACATCCATACAGTGGAGTTATGACTTAGTAATACAAATGAATAAATTATTGATACACAAACATGGATGGTTCTCAAATGCATTTTGCCAAATGAAAGAACCTAATCTTAAAATTTATACAGCGTATGATTCCGTTTATGTGGAACTCTGGAAAAGGCAAAAAATAGGTAAAAAGAACAAATCACTGATTGTCAGGAATTAAGGGTAAAGGGAGAGTCTGAACACAAATGGGAGGACTTGGGAATTCTTTGGGATGTTGCAAGTTTTCAGACTTTGCCTTTGGAGTGGTTATAAGAATTTCTGTTTGTGTCAAAATTCAAATAACTCTACACGAAAAAAGTCAATTTTATTCCATGTAAATTAAAAAATAGATAAATAAAAGGGGAAAACACCCCCAAGCACATGTGCTATCTCTCAAAACACATGTGGTTTTTATAATGAGAATAAAAAGTGCTTGACAAAAATAATCTTAGGTTTTATTGAACTCAAAACTTTGCAAAATTGTATAATCTTCCTGATGAGTATAAACCATGATTTTAAAAATATAATTTCAAAAATCAAGGTTAACAAAAAAAAATAGATCAAGGCTAAAATACTATTAAACTAAATTAAAACTCAAATTCTGACTTTCTATAAAATAAATATCCCTGAGAAGAGTAGTTGATAAATAATAGGTGGTAAATTAATTATTAATAATTAGTGTTACAAACATAATAAACAGCAATATTAATAATAGCAATAATATATCCAATCCTTATTATTTATCACTTGTCTTTAAAAATGGACTTTATTTTTAAACACCATGGCAATAGTTAAAATTTCTCATCCTGAACTGGTTGAAAAAGTATCCAGAATAAATACTATTTTTCTGGGGTTTTTTTCTAGCATTAGTAAACTAATTTTTTCCCATTCTTAAGCTTTTGAAATAAGCTTTCAATGATAGAATATGCCAGCCTTGTTCAAAAGCAGATGTAGAAATTGCCAGCCTTTGGCACAGTATAAAGAAACCCATAAGTAAGAACAAGAGCAACAGGTGGCAAGAAGTGGGAAGTTATATGGTTACAAATGTTCACAGCAGGAAAGAAATATAGAACAATTTGTGCCCTAGTGCAGTACTGGTTAGACTAATCACGCTTGTGTTTGGGTTCATATTTTACACATCAACAATATTTCTTCTAGTTAAGTTATTGGTTTTTCCAATAACAATGTGTGGTTGGAAGAGATTGGACCAGATTTTTAGTTTTTCAAAATGTTGTCATAGACCTGAGAGATGCAGTGGGTGGTCTCCAGAACCTCCCTACTTCAGGACAGGGTGTAATCCAGGTTCATTGCAGGGTCCACGTACTTTGGCCAAATGACTTTTTTGAGCTCTTTAGAGTGGAAGAACCTGTGCTGTTCTCAGCAGTAGTATAAATATTATAACTTTGCAGCTTGTCAGAAGTACTATGAGACTTTAAGTGTTTTATCTTTATCCAAACCCAAGGTTAGTTTTCATTTGCTATTACCTTCCATGAGGCAGGCAAGGATGATCAGGGATTCCATTTTACCCTATTATACACACACACACAAATACGTTGAGTGTGATGCAAGGAGCACCAATATGGTTTTCATAATAATAACTCCAAGGTATTTAAAGGTTTCATTTTCATCCCTTTCTCACAATGTTGAGAACCCAAACACTTTGATTAGTCATTTGAAGTCTATCAGTGGTCATGGTAGTGCTAGAAAAAAAACAACAAATATTTTTGTTAAACCTGATGGCCATGTACTGCATTTGAATATGAACTTGATGATGAATGAATGTTACTGAAATCTCCTTGTTTTTAGCTAACTTCAAGCAAGAGATAGCTCAGGAGCCTATATCCCAAAAGCACCTTGTGTTTTGGGTCTCATGTGATCTTATAGGAATGTGTGAAGGGGCATAGATTTCAGGCACACACAATGGGATGAACTATCAATTGTCAGAATTCCTCCAATGATCACTACTTGGTTCCACCAAGATCATTACCAGTCTTTCCTTCAAGAAGTCCACTGCTCCCATCTGCATGAAACACAGCTGTGGTACATTAATTGAATGATAAAATTCAAGGTTTCAAAAGTTATCTGGAGGTTATTTTAAAAGGATATCTGCAACTGTTCAAGGTTATTTGTGATACGTGCCCTAACCAGGCTATCTCCTGTTCGTGCTTCCATGATGTCCAAACACAAAAAGAACTAGCAAAAGGAAAAGAATGTTTATGAGCCTTGTTAGACATTGTAATTACGCAGATCAGGAGGAAGTTTTGATCCCATTTGGGTTTCTCCATTAGAACCATTGTCAGTTTGCATGAAATTCCCTAATTTCTTATTATGTTGGTAGAAAGTTTGCTTCTGCTATTAGATTTTAATCTTTGAGAGTGTATAGGGAATCCACTAACTCTCAGTTTCTCTCTTAGGCATTGATTCATAAATCCTTATTCAAATGGCTGTTGTCTTTTGAACATAGAGATCCCGTTCCTTCAAGGACTTAGGCAGGAATTCCCTCAAATATATTGCATTTTCTTTCACCCAGATGCAGTCCTTGACCCAAACTACGAAAACCTAAACCAGATTAGTTTCTTTATAGTGCTCTGTATCTCTGTGCTACATGAAATATGAAGTTTTTGGAAAATGAGCTGCTCATTATTTTATTGGTATAAAAACTCCAGAAGCTTCCCTTTTTTTTAAATTCTACATACTACATATTTATGGCTCTGACTTTAAATCTTTTTACATCTTATATATACATGGCATCATTGATTCAGTTATAATAATAGCAAATACATATAGGATAAACTATGTACCAGGCATTATTCTAGCACTTTATGTTTATCTAATCATTTAATTTTCACACTCATAATTCTGTGAGTTTATTATTATTATTCTCATTTTAAAGATGAGGAGACAGAGAGATTAAAGAGTTTATCCAAGATCAAAAATTCATATTGTGTCAGATTTTGTGCATGAGTGAAACCATCACTCTTATCCATCTACCCGTACATTTCTCTCTCTCTATAAACCAAAAATGTGCAAGATGCCAAGATCTCAAAACTGAATGAGACTTGGTTTCCTCCTTGAGGGGGCTCATGGTGTCACAGAAAAGTGCGTATCAATACTAGAATAGAGATGCATTGAGAGTGTTACAGAAGCACAGGGAACATGATAGCTAATACTGCATAAACGCATTAAGAAAGATTTTCCAATGTTGGTAGCATCTGAGCTCCACTCTGAAGGGTAGAAGTTTGCAGGACAAAAAAAAATAACATGAGGAAAATGTAGCTGAGTGAATGACCAGGTTATTGAAGGAATAAGGAGACACTGACTGTGGATGAACTATATATCATGAGCTTATGAACTTGACTATGTTGGGAAATTATGGGGAAAAAAACTGTTACAAATTTATCTTTTACTACTTTGTTGTTGTTTTTTTCTCTGCGCATTCTAAAGAGAGCCCTTTGCATCATAGCACCTTTCATAAGTAGCAGACATCTCTATGACTCTTCGGTTCAATTCCTGCCGAAATCTATTTGAGTTTTAAAAAGGAAGCAAGAACATTAATGGCATGTGGGGGAGGGGGGATTTGCAATACCACAAATAAGTGTATGGATCATTGTTTCTGTTTTTGTTGTTTTTTTATTGGAGTAAAATTGCTTTATAATGATGTGTTGGTTTCTGCTGTACAATGAAATGAATCAGCTCTATGTATACCTATATCCCCTCCCTCTTGGGCCTCCCTCCCTCCCCACCCCCCATCCCACCCATCTAGGTCGTCACAGAGCACCAAGCTGAGCTCCCTGTGCTATACAGCAGGTTCCTGCTAGCTATCTATTTGTAATGATAAATATTCATATCTTATTTGTGGCATTACCGAATGAATATTTAACTTAAAGAAAAATCTCATTTGTACTTCAAAACAACACTAAGGTGATAGGTTGTCTGAACCTTCAGATTTCAGAACACTGTACCACAAAGAGTAAATGCCTCTCGAGGTCCCCTTGAGATTTTAATCTCTATGGGTACAGGGTCTTTTATCTGTTTGTTCACTGTCCCCATTGTCTAGAAAGAATTGTCTAGAAAGTCTGTGCCCATTTATGCTTTTCCTCCCCAAAGCTTATTATTTAGATAAATGTGCTTTGATTGTATCCACTAATATAGAAAAATGTGTTTGGATTTTATGAAATGAAATGGCATCCTAAGACACCACCTCCCCTCAGCCCAACAGTTCTAAAATACTTCTGATAAAGGTATAAAATCTTACTAAACCACATAATTCATCTTGAGAATAAAACGAGACAAATATATTTATTTTTAAGTTTATTTTTTAAATTTCCCTCTTGTGGGCATAATATAAAATTCATTAGGTTATAATATCATGTTCTTTTGCTACATATATCCCAAAATTCTTCTAACAATGTACTTGGCAGAAATTTCAAAGTTTGATCTATAAAAAAAATACATATTTTTTTCACATGAGTCCTTAGGATGAGTTAGTCTTCTTGAAATTTTACTAAAAGAGTGGATCTTTTGAAAAATGTATTTTTCACTGAGAATAACCAATTTTTCTTTTCTCTTCAATTTTCTCTTTGAAGTTTTCAAAGAACCTATTTTTCCAATTAAAACTCTGTATCAGCTCAAAGCCCATTGAGTTAAGTAGTATCTTAATAACAACTTTACATCCTTTGATGTCAGGTGTCTTATGTGACTGTATTTCTAGAAGATACCTTATTTGCAATTACATCTTATTTGCAATTGGACCTTTGTGTATACCCAAGTGAAACTGTCACTTCATGAGATCCTTTCAAATATGTGAGCATTTATGAAGTGCTCTTAGAACAGTTGGAAGTAGTACTAATTGTTGCTTTAGAAAAATCTGTTCTAAATATAGGAAATGACACATTTCCACACTTCTACAGGTTTATCCTTAAACTTAAGAGTTTCATATGCTTACCCAAACTGATGTGTTACTGTGGTCTCTTTTCTAGTTATTAGCTTTAAATAGGTAGCTATTAAATATTATTCAAGGGTACCAGGTAAAGTCATACCAAAAAAGAAATGGAACTTTAGAATATAGAAGAAAAAAGGCTTGGATGTGCTGTGGGGGTAGTTGTTAATCATGCCAAGCAAAGAACAGATATTGCTGGTTATGCCAAGCAGAATATGATGGCATTCGATGTGGAACTTTGAAAAGAACTGTACTCTTTCGAACATTAGGATCTCATACTTTCAGCTTAGATTATATTGGTTTCTAGCAACGCTGATCTGTATGATAGCTTTGGAAACACTTGGTAGTTCAGGAAATGAGAAAGCATTGCTTTAAAGATAAATGGGAAGGAAAATGCAGAGCTGTAGGAAGGATATGTGCATCATCAACATTGTTTTCTCAATTTCCTTTACACGTAGCATTTAACAAATACTTTCAGCAGTTACGTGTTTATGGAGAGTTTTATACAGACTTTCTTTATATGCATAATCCTTTGAAAAAAATGTATTAAATCCAAGAAGTATAAATAAATAAAAATATAGGAGAAGGAATATTTCAAAAAGAATCAGCTCAGTTTACCTTCACAGTCAAGACGTTCTTGGTACCACCACTTGGATTCCTCTTTGGTGGTTCTATGATGCCTTATCCATATTTTGTGTATTAGTTTTTAATAAAAAGAACTGCTTTTATTTATATATATACACTTCTCCTGGTACTGACCACCATTTTCACCCAACACTGAGTTAAGTTCTGGTCCAGAGAAAGAACTCAATAATTGTTTGGAATTGTTAAATAAATGGTAGAACACTGAATGAATAAAAATTAAGTTTAAAAATAATCATTAATATTTATTTCATATAACTCAGTTACACACGTTGTTAACTAAATGATGGAAACTGAAAAATAACAATTAGGATTACAAATAATAGCTGACAACTTATTTTGTGCAACTCAGTTACACACATTGTTAACTCATAGCAGATTTTATATTATTCATATCTATTATTTTATAGATCAGCAAAAGAACAACAGTTTCATAGATGATGGGTAGACATTCCCAGTTAATGTGTACCAAATAGCACATATTCATTTTTCATCAACATGTATTTCACAGTTGTCTAAGACTGTGGGTATAGAATTACAGGTTCTGAGGTTTGCTTTCAGTCTGTGGTTTCTACATTCAGAGCTCTCTGCTTAAAATTTGTGTGATATTTCTACCAAGTGAAACCATAACGACCCATCCAGGATTGGGGTTCGTGAAGAGCCATGGAGCATTCTGAAAAGATCATGGGTTTTGGAATCCAATGGCCATAATATTCACATTCAGTTCTGCCAGTTGCTTGATTTATGACCTAGAGTAAGTAAATTCCATTGCCTCTCCCAATTTCATTTCCCATTTGAAGTGAGTATATTTAAAATACTTTATGATTTTTGGCAAATGCAATTATTCCAAAAAAGGACATAAGGCAGATAAATTTGTGGAAAATAATGGGCACATAAGCATATGCAGAATTCCCTGAAGAACAGTAGGTAATTTTTATCCCCTACCTGGACTGCAGCTATAGCTCCTTTACACTTCTTTCTCTCACTTACTGTACTGAAAACAGTTTTGTTGTTGTTGTTGTTTCCAATTTGTAAATACATTGCAATCTTCATACCTCAGGGCTTTCACACATGTTATTATCTTTGCCTAAAAGCACCCCCACAAACATACATATATATAAACGTCAACACAAACATACATAAACACCTTTCTGGATGTTAGGTTCCTTTTTATTTTTTGACCTAACATGTCACTTCTTCAGACAAAATGTCCCGGACCACTTCATAAAGAAAGTCCCCTTTATTATTCTCCATAATATAACCGTGCCTGTATTTTCATAGCATTTCAGACGATTTATGTGTATATATATATTTATTTGTTTGGTCAATGTCTGACACTCTACTAGAATGGAAGTCCCATGAGGGCAGGAATTATATGTCCACCTTGTTCACCACTGTATACCCAGTGTCAGCAGGATGCCTGCAGAGAGCAAAAGCCCAAATAACATCTCCTCAATGACTAGGTGAATACAGAGATGAATCAAATGGTGGAAAATACTGACAACATGGATATGCATAAAGCTAGTCTCACCCTATATTGGTTTATAAAATAATAATATCAACCAATGTGATTGTCATCTTTAGCTCAAAGAACAGTTTTTGAACATACGTGCTGGGGTCAGTGAATTAAGGTGACTAGTATTATTATAGAGTCCCCATCAAGGCCATTTCTCGGGCCCAAGGCATTTCTCACTGAGTCTAATACCTTTACAAGCAACTATCACCATCTTCCATCTGTGTACCGCCACCTCCAAAATAATATTTATTCTTTTACTTATATGTTCTTCTAGAGTAAAAGGCAATTCTCAACCAGAGCCCAGTAATAAAAAACTGATCTTTTAATATTCTACATCTGTGTTTCCTAAATAAAAGAAGATATAAGAACACATGACAGAATATTCACAGGCATAAAAAACTACTAAGACAGATTTTTCCTGTGCTATTTTTTTTTTTTTACATCTTTATTGGACTATAATTTCTTTACAATGGTGTTAGTTTCTGCTTTATAACAAAGTGAATCAGTTATACATATACATATGTTCCCATATCTCTTCCCTCTTGCATCTCCCTCCCTCCCACCCTCCCTAACCCACCCCTCCAGGTGGTCACAAAGCACCGAGCTGGTCTCCCTGTGCTATGCGGCTGCTTCCCACTAGCTATCTACCTTACGTTTGGTAGTGTATATATGTCCATGCCTCTCTCTCACTTTGTCACAGCTTACACTTCCCCCTCCCCATATCCTCAAGTCCATTCTCTAGTAGGTCTGTGTCTTTATTCCTGTCTTACCCCTAGGCTCTTCATGAAATTTTTTTTTCTTAAATTCCATATATATGTGTTAGCATACGGTATTTGTCTTTCTCTTTATGACTTACATCACTCTCTGTGACAGACTCTACGTCTATCCACCTCATTACAAATAGCTCAATTTTGTTTCTTTTTATGGCTGAGTAATATGTCATTGTATATATGTGCCACATTTTCTTTATCCATTCATCCGATAATGGACACTTAGGTTGCTTCCATGTCCTGGCTATTGTAAATAGTGCTGCAATAAACAGTCAGGTACATTTCACTTTTTGAATTATGGTTTTCTCAGGGTATATGCCCAGTAGTGGGGTTGCTGGGTCATATGGTAGTTATATTTGTAGTTTTTTAAGGAACCTCCATACTGTTCTCCATAGTGGCTGTACCAATTCACATTCCCACCAGCAGTGCAAGAGTGTTCCCTTTTCTCCACACCCTCTCCAGCATTTATTGTTTCTAGATTTTTTGATGATGGCCATTCTGACTGGTATGAGATGATATCTCATTGTAGTTTTGATTTGCATTTCTCTAATGATTAATGATGCTGAGCATTCTTTCATGTGTTTTTTGGCAGTTTGTATATCTTCGATGGAGAAATGTCTATTTAGGTCTTCTGCCCATTTTTGGATTGGGTTGTTTTTTTGTTATTGAGCTGCTTGAGCTGCTTATAAATTTTGGAGATTAATCCTTTGTCAGTTGCTTCATTTGCAAATATTTCCTCCCATTCTGAGGGATGTCTTTTGGTCTTCTTTATGGTTTCCTTTGCTGTGCAAAAGCTTTGAAGTTTACTTAGGTCCCATTTGTTTACTTTTGTTTTTATTTCCATTTCTCTAGGAGGTGGGTCAAAAAGGATCTTGCTGTGATTTCTGTCATAGAGTGTTCTGCCTATGTTTTCCTCTAAGAGTTTGATAGTTTCTGGCCTTATATTTAGGTCTTTAATCCATTGTGAGCTTATTTTTGTGTGTGGTGTTAGGGAGTGTTCTAATCTATACATTTACATATACCTGTCCAGTTTTCCCAGCACCACTTATTAAAGAGGCTGTCCTTTCTCCACTGTACATTCCTGCCTCCTTTATCAAAGATAAGGTGACCATATGTGCATGGGTTTATCTCTGGCCTTTCTATCCTGTTCCATTGATCTATATTTGTTTCTGTGCCAGTACCATACTGTCTTGATTACTGTAGCTTTATAGTATAGTCTGAAGTCAGGGAGCCTGATTCCTCCAGCTCTGTTTTTCGTTCTCAAGATTGCTTTGACTATTCGGGGTCCTTTGTGTTTCCATACAAATTGTGAAATTTTTTGTTCTAGTTCTGTGAAAAATGCCAGTGGTAGTTTGATAGGGATTGCATTGAATCTGTAGATTGCTTTGGGTAGTATAGTCATTTTAACAATACTGATTCTTCCGATCCAAGAACATGGTATATCTCTCCATCTATTTGTATCATTAATTTCTTTCATCAGTGTCTTATAATTTTCTGCATACAGGTCTTTTGTCTCCTTAGGTAGGTTTATTCCTAGATATTTTACTCTTTTTGTTGCAGTGGTAAATGGGAGTGTTTTCTTGATATCACTTTCGTATTTTTCATCATTAGTGTATAGGAATGCCAGAGATTTCTGTGCATTAATTTTGTATCCTGCTACTTTACCAAATTCATTGATTAGCTCTAGTAGTTTTCTGGTAGCATCTTTAAAATTCTCTATGTATAGTATCATGTCATCTGCAAAGAGTGAAAGCTTTACTTCTTCTTTTCCAATTTGGATTCCTTTTATTTCCTTTTCTTCTCTGATTGCTGTGGCTAAAACTTCCAAAACTATGTTGAGTAAGAGTGGTGAGAGTGGACAGCCTTGTCTTGTTCCTGATCTTAGTGGAAATGCTTTCAGTTTTTCACCATTGAGGACAATGTTGGCTGTGGGTTTGTCATATATGGCCTTTATTATGTTGAGGAAAGTTCCCTCTATGCCTACTTTTTGGAGGGTTTTTATCATAAATGGGCGTTGAATTTTGTCGAAAGCTTTCTCTGCATCTATTGAGATCATCATATGTTTTTTCTCCTTCAATTTGTTAATATGGTTTATCACATTGATTGATTTGCGTATATTGAAGAATCCTTGCATTCCTGTAATAAACCCCACTTGACCATGGTGTATGATCCTTTTAATGTGCTATTGGATTCTTTTTGCTAGTATTTTGTTGAGAATTTTTTCATCTATGTTCATCAGTGATATTGGCCTGTAGTTTTCTTTCTTTGTGACATCCTTGTCTGGTTTTGGTATCAGGGTGATGGTGGCCTCATAGAATGAGTTTGGGAGTGTTCTTCCCTCTGCTATATTTTGGAAGAGTTTGAGAAGGATAGGTGTTAGCTCTTCTCTAAATGTTTGACAGAATTCGCCTGTGAAGCCATGTGGTACTGGGCTTTTGTTTGTTGGAAGATTTTTAATCACAGTTTCAATTTCAGTGCTTGTGATTGGTCTGGTCATACTTTCTATTTCTTCCTGATTCAGTCTTGGCAGGTTGTACATTTCTAAGAATTTGTCCATTTCTTCTAGGTTGTCCATTTTATTGGCATAGAGTTGCTTGTAGTAATCTCTCATGATCTTTTGTATTTCTGCAGTGTCAGTTGTTACTTCTCCATTTTCATTTCTAATTCTATTGATTTGAGTCTTCTCCCTTTTTTTCTTGATGAGCCTGGCTAATGGTTTATCAATTTTGTTTATCTTCTCAAAGAACCAGCTTTTAGTTTTATTGATTTTTGCTATCGTTTCCTTCATTTCTTTTTCATTTATTTCTGATCTGATTTTTATGATTTCTTTCCTTCTGATAACTTAGGGGGTTTTTTGTTCTTCTTTCTCTAATTGCTTTAGGTACAAGGTTAGGTTGTTTATTCGAGATGTTTCCTGTTTCTTAAGGTAGGATTGTATTGCTATAAACTTCCCTCTTAGAACTGCTTTTGCTGCATCCCATAGGTTTTGGGGCATCGTGTCTCCATTGTCATTTGTTTCTAGGTATTTTTTTATTTCCTCTTTGTTTTCTTCAGTGATCACTTCGTTATTAAGTAGTGTATTGTTTAGCCTGCATGTTTTTGTATTTTTTACAGATCTTTTCCTGTAATTGATATCTAGTCTCATAGCGTTGTGGTTGGAAAAGATACTTGATACAATTTCAATTTTCTTAAATTTACCAAGGCTTGATTTGTGACCCAAGATATGATCTATCCTGGAGAATTTTCCATGAACACTTGAGAAGAATGTGTATTCTGTTGTTTTTGGATGGAATATCCTTAAATATCAATTAAATCCATCTTGTTTAATGTATCATTTAAAGCTTGTGTGTCCTTATTTATTTTCATTTCGGATGATCTGTCCATTGGTGAAAGTGGGGTGTTAAAGTCCCCTACTATGAATGTTTTACTGTCGATTTTCCCTTTTATGGCTGTTAGTATTTGCCTTATATATTGAGGTGCTCCTATGTTGGGTGCATAAATATTTACAATTGTTTTATCTTCTTCTTGGATCAATCCCTTGATCATTATATAGTGTCCTTCTTTGTCTCTTCTAATACTCTTTACTTTAAAGTCTATTTTGTCTTATATGAGAATTGCTACTCCAGCTTTCTTTTGATTTCCATTTACTTGGAATATCTTTTTCCATCCCCTTACTTTCAGTCTGTATGTGTCTCTAGGTATGAAGTGGGTCTCTTGTAGACAGCATATATATGAGTCTTATTTTTGTATCCATTCAGCTAATCTGTGTCTTTTGGTGGAAGCATTTAGTCTATTTACATTTAAGGTGATGATGGATATGTTTGTTCCTATTCCCATATTCTTAATTGTTTTGGGTTCGTTATTGTAGGTCTGTTTTTTCTCTTGTGTTTCTTGCCTAGAGAAGTTCCTTTAGCATTTATTGTAAAGCTGGTTTGGTGGTGCTGAACTCTCTCAGCTTTTGCTTGTCTGTAAAGGTTTTAATTTCTCCATCAAATCTGAATGAGATCCTTGCTGGGTAGAGTAATCTTGGTTGTAGATTTTTCTCCTTCATCACTTTCAATATGTCCTGCCACTCCCTTCTGGCTTGCAGAGTTTCTGCTGAAAGATCAGCTGTTAACCTTATGTGGATTCCCTTGTGTGTTATTTGTTGTTTTTCCCTTGCTGCTTTTAATATGTTTTCTTTGTATTTAATTTTTGACAGTTTTAATTAATATGTGTCTTGGCATATTTCTCCTTGGATTTATCCTGTATGGGACTCTCTGTGCTTCCTGGACTTGATTAACTATTTCCTTTCCCATATTAAGGAAGTTTTCAACTATAATCTCTTCAAATATTTTTTCAGTCCCTTTCTTTTTCTCTTCTTCTGAAACCCCTATAATTTGAATGTTGGTGTGTTTAATGTTGTCCCAGAGGTCTCTGAGACTGTCCTCAGTTCTTTTCATTCTTTTATCTTTATTCTGCTCTGCAGTAGTTACTCCCACTATTTTATCTTCCAGGTCACTTATCTGTTCTTCTGCCTCAGTTATTCTGCTATTGATCCCATCTAGAGTATTTTTCATTTCATTTATTGTGTTTTTCATCGTTGCTTGTTTCATCTTTAGTTCTTCTAGGTCCTTGTTAAATGTTTCTTGCATTTTCTCTATTCTATTTCCAAGATTTTGGATCATCTTTACTATCATTATTCTGAATTCTTTTTCAGGTAGACTGCCTATTTCCTCTTCATTTGTTAGGTCTGGTGGGTTTTTATCTTGCCCCTTCATCTGCTGTGTGTTTTTCTGTCTTCTCATTTTGCTTATCTTACTGTGTTTGGGGTCTCCTTTTTGCAGGCTGCAGGTTCGTAGTTCCCGTTGTGTTTGGTGTCTGTCCCCAGTGGCTAAAGTTGGTTCAGTGGGTTGTGTAGGCTTCCTGGTAGAGGGGACTCTTGCCTGTGTTCTGGTGGATGAGACTGGATCTTGTCTTTCTGGTGGGCAGGTCCACATCTGGTGGTGTGTTTTGGGGTGTCTGTGGACTTATTATGATTTTAGGCAGCCTCTCTGCCGATGGGTGGGCTTGTGTTCGTGTCTTGCTAGTTGTTTGACATAGGGTGTCCAGCCCTGTAGCTTGCTGGTCGTCGAGTGAAGCTGGGTGCTGGTGTTGAGATGGAGATCTCTGGGAGATTTTCGCTGTTTGATATTATGTGGAGCTGGGAGGTCTCTTGTGGACCAGTGTCCTGAGGTTGGCTCTCCCACCTCAGAGGCACAGCACTGACTCCTGGCTGTAGCACCAAGAGCCTTTCATCCACACGGCTCAGAATGACAGGGAGAAAAAGTAGAAAGAAAGAATTAGTAGAAGTAGAAAGAAAGAAAGGAAGAAAGATAGAAAGAAGGAAGGAAGGAAGGGAAGAAAGAAAGAGAGAAAGAAGGAAAGAAAGAAAGAATGAAAGAAAGAAAGAAAGAAAGAAAGAAGGAAGGAAGGAAGGGAAGAAAAAAGAAAGAAAGAAGGAAAGAAAGAAAGAAAGAAAGAAATGAAAAGATAAAGTAAAATACAATAAAATAAGATAAAATATAATAAAGTTATTAAAATAAAAAATAATAAGAAAAAAATTTTTTTAAAAAAGAAAGAAAACAGACGGATAGAACCCTAGGACAAATGGTGAAAGCAAAGCTATACAGACAAAATCTCACACAGAAGCATACACACACACACTCACAAAAAGAGGAAAAGGGGAAAAAATCATAAATCTTGCTCTCAAAGTCCACCTCCTCAATTTAGGATGATTCATTGTCTAAAGGAGGGAAGGAAGGAAGGAAAGAAAGAAAGAAGATAAAGTAAAATAAAATTATTAAAATAAAAAATAATTATTAAGAAAAATAAATTAAAAAACAAACAAAAAAAATCGGATGGATAGAACCCTGGGACAAATGGTGGAAGCAAAGCTATACAGACAAAATCTCACACAGAAGCATACACATACACACTCACAAAAAGAGGAAAAGGGGAAAAAATCATAAATCTTGCTCTCAAAGTCCATCTCCTCAATTTGGGATGATTCGTTGTGTATTCATGTATTCCACAGATGCAGGATACATCAAGTTGATTGTGGAGCTTTAATCCGCTGCTTCTGAGGCTGCTGGGAGAGATTTCCCTTTCTCTTCTTTGTTTTCACAGCTCCCAGGGCTCAGCTTTGGATTTGGCCCCGCCTCTGCATTTAGGTCGCTGGAGGGCATCTGTTCTTTGCTCAGACAGGACGGGGTTAAACGAGCCGCTGATTCGGGGGCTCTGGCTCACTCAGGCCAGGGGGGAGGGAGGGGCACGGAGTGTCGGGTGGGCCTGCAGCGGCAGAGGCTGGCGTGACGTTGCACCAGCCTGAGGCGCGCCGTGCGTTCTTCCGGGGAAGTTGTCCCTGGATCCCAGGACCCTGGCAGTGGTGGACTACACAGGCTCCCTGGAAGGGGGGTGCGGATAGTGACCTGTGCTCGCACACAGGCTTCTTGGTGGCGGCAGCAGCAGCCTTAGCGTCTCATGCCCGTCTCTGGGGTCTGTGCTTTTAGCCACGGCTCGCGCCCGTCTCTGGAGCTCCTTTAAGCAGTGCTCTTAATCCCTTCTCCTCGCGCACCAGGAAGCAAAGAGGGAAGAAAAAGTCTCTTGCCTCTTCGGCAAGTCCAGACTTTTCCCCCGGACTCCCTCCCGGCTAGCCGTGGTGCACTAACCCCCTGCAGGCTGTGTTCACGCCGCCAACCCCAGTCCTCTCCCTGTGCTCCGACCAAAGCCTGAGCCTCAGCTCCCAGCCCCGCCCGCCCCAGTGGGTGAACAGACAAGTTTCTCAGGCTGGTGAGTGCTGGTCGGCACTGATTCTCTGTGCAGGAATCTCTCCGCTCTGCCCTCCGGACCCCTGTTGCTGTGCTCTCCTCCGCGGCTCCGAAGCTTTCCCCCTCTACCACCCGCAGTCTCTGCCCGCCAAGGGACTTTCTAGTGTGTGGAAACCTTTCCTCCTTCACAGCTCCCTCTCACTGGTGCAGGCCCCGTCCCTATTCTTTTGTCTCTGTTTATTCTTTTTTCTTTTGCCCTACCCAGATACGTGGGGAGTTTCTTACCTTTTGGGAGGTCTGAGGTCTTCTGCCAGCATTCAGTAGGTGTTCTGTAGGAGTTGTTCCACGTGTAGATGTATTTCTGGTGTATCTGTGGGGAGGAAGGTGATCTCCGCGTCTTACTCTTCCGCCATCTTCCCCTCGTCCCCCTGTGCTATTCTTTGAATGTAGTATAGAAAACACTAGTCGGTCCTTAAATAAGGGGGATTGTATGGTGTATGAGTAGGCTTTCAGTATGAGTTCTGTGGGCCTTGGGGAATTCCTCTTCAAAAGGGTATTTTCCTTTCTTATCATTACAGAGTCCCAGAAAGCTAAGAGACTGGATCAATTCATAATTCTTTCTTCAGTCCCTTTCTAGGTCACATTTTATTTTCACACTGAGAATTAACGTGAAAATAAATACATTTTTTTTATAAAACGGGAAGATAAAACCCCTACTGCTAGGTTTGTCTGCACTTCATCTATTCAACTATGTCTTATTTCTATAGAACCTCTCAAAAATTGTCTTGGTTTTTTTTTCAAGATTCTCATTTGTCTCAAAGGGCAATGAATATTGGTACCTCTGCTTGTCTTTATTTGAATTCATGCATTTGAAAATATCCTTAGAAATCTGGAGTTAATTCATGAGCTGATTATAAAGTAGCCAAAAAGTATTGACTGAACCAATATGAGTAGAGTTTAGTTAAATTTGTCTTATAATAAATATAATTACTGAAAATATAATTTTCAGTAATTTCCTTTCCTGTCTGTACCCCTTGCCCGCAGAGTCTACTCTGTCTCAAAAATGGAATTAAGATGAGTAATTGCAAGGCAAAATTTTCATTACTTGAGTGCTGTATGTACTGGTGGGTTTGCTTTGTCTTTTTCACCTTTCAATCACTACATTTGAAATTTACTTTAATATAGAGAATATGGGCAGGTGAATAGGGAGGGTGGTAAAAGCAGATGTGTTTCTAGGTATATTCCGTCTGAGTTTTAGCCTCTACCAGAATGAATTTTGGTGTGTGTTCTTTACATTTCAGTGTCTGTGATTTTCGAGGTAAATGGATGGTGTGCAGGAGTTTCAAACTTAATTTATGGTGCAACATGATGTGATGGTTTTAGCACTAGAAACTGTTTGGAATATAAATCCCAAACAGTTTTCTTGTTGGTGTGATATAAGGAATGTTACATATCCTCTCTAAGTCTCAGTTTCCACATAGCTAATAGGTATAATGTCTGCCTGGTAAGATTGTTAGAAAACTAAATGAAATAAACACAGCATATATTACATTTAATATGTAGTCACTAAAATACTATATACATATATATGTATATATGAATGTATATACAGTTGACCCTTGAACAACAAATGTTTGAACTGTGAGGGTGCCCTTACACATGGATTGTTTTTAATAAAAAATTCTACAGTACTACACAATCTGAGGTTGGTTGAATCTGCAGATGCAGAACTACTGATAGGAACAGTGGAGTCAGAGGGCTGGTTTTAAATTGTATGTGGATTTTTAACTGCATGAAGGGTTGATACCCCAAACTCCCGCATATGTTTATATACACACACATACTATAAAATAATAAGACAAAGCCTAACAACACACTAGAAAAACTATAAAATAGCTTAGTCACTTAAGAATTATAATTGGCTAGAAATATATGAAAACATGTTCAATCTGGAACATGAAGATTAAAACCATTTTTTTTGTTTTTTGTTTGTTGGCTTTTTATTTTATTCAGAATTAAAACAAATGATACTATCTAGAGTTCCCCAAGGAATTTCATAAAGAAATGGATTCCATCTTGTACTGTTTGGGGAAGTGTGAAAAGATAAAGCTTTTAGGGAAGGCAGTTTGGCATTGTTTATCCAAATGATAAATATTCATGCACTTCAAACCAGCAGTTGTACATCTAAGTGTTTCCTCTTAGAGAAATACTCAATATGTGCAAAAAAGGCATATACCAGAATACCCATAGCAGTATTCCAGGACTGAGGAACGCCCTGGGATTAACGTAAGGGGGATGAGGACGGATGGGGACAGGGGCATACAGGGACATGGGGTCATTCATTGCTGGGAGAATACAGTTACTGGGACTTCCAGTTATGGAGGCAGAGTCCTGTTGAGGGGCATTCTTTCTTCTGGCAGATCAGTCTTCTCTGCATGAGGAGAGGGACTGTTACACGGAGCACAGGAATGCTGTCCCCCTGCTGGTCAGTTTTTGTACTAAACCATGTATGCTGTTCCTTTCCAGCCTCTTGATCACTACTAGTACATTATGTGGTGTGTTTAAAGGAGGATAGGTTATAGAAAGAAGTGTTCTGGTTAATAATAGTAATTTGAATTTCTACACATTAGGTTTTATTTATTTTACTGCTTAAAAACCTAAATGGTTAAATTTATCCAAAGACAATCCAAATTATTATTCTCATAACTCTCCAAATGAATTTAAACCTCAGTTTCTTTTTTACAGAACCTTTCAAAAACAGTGAAAGCTCAAACTGGAAGAGGAACTGTTTATTTCTCATAACTATTTGACAAAAATCTCAAAACACTTCCTCTGACAATATAGAAACAAACGAATTCCACTAGTGCTAATCCCTAGGTGATGCTTTTCAAGAGTACTTTTCTGAAACAGCCATCACAAGAATTAAAATTATTTGTTGATTTCTGCTGATTATTTCTTGTTGCTAAAACTTGCCATTTTGAATTTGCAGGTATGAATATAAGCAAGAGTGAGATAGCAAAAGAAACTTCATTAAAACCATCTCGGAGATCCCTGCCTTGCCTGGCCCAGAGCTATGCTTACTCAAAGAACTTGAGCCAATCTACCTCACTCTTCCAGTCAACTGAGAGTGAATCTCAGGCTCCCACTTCTGTAACCTCAATCCCTGCTGACAAAGCAGAGCAAGGTGAGCTCTACTTTCTTGTTTAACTTTTAAAGAATAGTGTTTTCCACTAGTGTTTATAGAGTCTTCAGGAAGGAGATTGGCATAGAAAGGAGAACAGTAGCCTATGCCAGTCAGACAAAAGGCCATTCGTTGGTGAGATGTGTGTTCATTTCTTTTTATCCTTGAAGGTAGCTAACCCCATGCAAATATGGACCTAACATTTTCTGTTGGCAAGAGAAGACAGATCAGCCACCTAAATCACTGGCTCGTTAGCATTCCTGGTGAGAATTTATTACCAGTAATTAAATATGCCAGCAATAATAAACTCAGTTCCCTAAAAAGAAAGACCCAAAACTATAAATAATACTGACAGTAAATCAGTGAACATTTGGTTGCACGAAGATGTGGTTAGACAAGTGTTGGCAAATAAAACTACACACAGCTGACTGTCTGAGACTCATTATACCTGCAGACAATCCCTTTTCACAAGAGTCAGGAGTCAGAATACAACCAGGCCCCTGTCATTCAGTGGATGGGTGTGTTTTTATTTTCCCTTCCATCTCTAAGAGCTTTTATATTATGAAAATCGATTCCCTTATGATTCCTTAGGGTTGCTTCTTCCTCTGGATAATTTGAAAATGCCAATATTCTCTTTTCAATAGTATTGGGAAATCACTATTTTAAATAGTAATCTTACATCTATGTCCAGTAAGGAAAGTGGCTAATTGTTTAAGAGAATCAAAGTGTTAAAATGTAATATAGATGTATCTCTCATTTCCACTCATTAACTTAAAAACATTTCTTCACGTTTGGCTGTTATTTGGACAGCAGTCACCACGGTAATTGTTCTAACTCTCATTATGTTTTTATTCCCCAAAACTAGAAAGTCTTTTTTGTTCTTGTTTCCAGTTAACACTGAGGAAGGCAGAAAAGACTCTGTGCTCAGATGTTCTTTTGCTGACCTCAGTGACTTTTGCTTGGGTGAGTTACTTTCTATTATTTCCTTCCTCCTTTCCCCCTCTCCAAAGGTAAACTGACTTCTACTTCAAACGTAGAACATTATTTTTTTAAGAAAAAAAAATTCATGTTTAGCCTTTAACATTGGATGGGTGAGAATAATATTCTAAGGTTAAAATATTATTAAGGTATTTCATGTACAGTTTGAAAGTCAAATACAGAAGATTTTTAATGAATAACATCCTATAACTGAAAAATATTCTGTTGTTAGTCTTTTGGAAATTTCCTTCAATTCTCGATGAATAAGTACATTTATACTACTGTGTCTAGATTTATCAAATTTCAGCATTATTTGTGATCTCTCGTGCTAGATGAAGGTTTATTAGTTCATTCATATAACCTTTCCTTATTTTTTTCATAGTTACACTGCCATTTTAAATCTCTCCACTGATTAAATTTGTAACTATAGTATATTTGCATCTTTATATCATGTTTTTTCTTTTTTAATTATTATTTTTAACATCTTTATTGGAGTATAATTGCTTTACAATGGTGTGTTAGTTTCTGCTTTATAACAAAGCTATACATATACATATATCACCATATCTCCTCCCTCTTGCACCTCCCTCCCACCCTTCCTATCCCACCCCTCTAGGTGATCACAAAGCACCCAGCTTATCTCCCTGTACTATGCGGCTGCTTCCCACTAGCTATCTATTTTACATTTGGTAGTGTATATATGTCAGTGCTAATCTCTGATTTCATCCCAGCTTAACCTTCCATCTCCCCGTGTCCTCAAGTCCATTCTCTACGTCTGCATCTTTATTCCTGTCCTGCCCCTAGGCTCATCAGAACCATTTTTTATTTTTTTAGATTCCATATATATGTGTTACCATACAGTATTTGTTTTTCTCTTTCTGACTTACTTCACTCTGTATGATGGACTCTAGGTCCATCCACTTCACTACAAATAACTTAATTTTGTTTCTTTTTATGGCTGAGTAATATGTCATTGTATATATGTGCCACATTTTCTTTATCCATTCATCCGATAATGGACACTTAGGTTGCTTCCATGTCCTGGCTATTGTAAATAGTGCTGCAATAAACAGTCAGGTACATTTCACTTTTTGAATTATGGTTTTCTCAGGGTATATGCCTAGTAGTGGGATTGCTGGGTCATATGGTAGTTCTATTTTTGATTTTTTGGGTAACCTCCATACTGTTCTCCATAGTGGCTGTATCAATTTACATTCCCACCAACAGTGCAGGAGGGTTCCCTTTTCTCTACACCCTCTCCAGCATTTATTGTTTGTAGATTTTTTGAAGATGGCCATTCTGACCAGTGTGAGGTGATACCTCATTGTGGTTTTGATCTGCATTTCTCTAATAATTAGTGATGTTGAGCATCCTTTCATGTGTTTGTTGGCAATCTGTATATCTTCTTTGGAGAAATGTCTATTTAGGTCTTCTGCCCATTTTTAGATCGGGTTGTTTGTTTTTCTGATATTGAGCTACATGAGCTGCTTGTATATTTTGGAGGCTAATCCTTTGTCATTTGCTTCGTTTGCAAATATTTTCTCCCATTCTAGGATTGTTTTTCATCTTGTTTATGATTTCCTTTGCTGTTCAAAAGCTTTGAAGTTTCATTAGGTCCCATTTGTTTATTTTTGTTTTTATTTCCATTACTCTAGGAGGTAGGTCAAAAAGGATCTTCCTGTGATTTGTATCATAGAGTGTTCTGCTTATGTTTTCCTCTAAGAGTTTTATAGTGTCTGGCCTTAACATTTAGGTCTTTATCCATTTTGAGTTTAGTTTTATGTATGGTGTTAGGAAGTGTTCTAATTTCATTCTTTTACATGTAGCTGTCCTGTTTTCCCAGTACCACTTATTGAAGAGGCTGTCTCTCTATTGTATATTCTTACCTCCTTTGTCAAAGAAAAGGTGACCATATATGTGTGGGTTTATCTCTAGGCTTTCTATCCTATTCCATTGATGTATCTTTCTGTTTTTGTGCCAGTACCATACTGTCTTGATTACTGTAGCTTTGTAGTATAGTATGAAGTCAGGGAGCCTAATTCCTCCAGCTCCGTCTTTCCTTCTAAAGATTTCTTTCACTATTCTGGGTCTTTTGTGTATCCATACAAATTGTGAAATTTTTTGTTCTGGTTCTGTGAAAAATGCCATTAGTAGTTTGATAGGGATTGCATTGAATCTGTAGATTGTTTTGAGTAGTATAGTCAATTTCACAATGTTGATTCTTCCAATCCAAGAACATGGTATATCTCTCCATCTGTTTGTATCATCTTTAATTTCTTTCATCAATGTCTTATAGTTTTCTGCATACAGGCCTTTTGTCTCCTTAGGTAGGTTTATTCCTAGGTATTTTATTCTTTTTGTTGCAGTGGTAAATGGGAGTGTTTCCTTACTTTCTCTTTCAGATTTTTCGTTGTTAGTGTATAGGAATGCAAGAGATTTCTGTGCATTAATTTTATATCCTGCTACTTTACCAAATTCATTGATTAGCTCTAGTAGTTTTCTGTTAGCTTCTTTAGGATTCTCTATGTATAGTATCATGTCATCAGCAAACAGGGACAGTTTTATTTCTTCTTTTCTGATTTGGATTCCTTTTATTTCCCTTTCTTCTCTGATTGCTGTGGCTAAAACTTCCAAAACTATGTTGAATAATAGGGGTGACAGTTGGAAACCATGTCTTGTTACTGATCTTAGTGGAAATGGTTTCAGTTTTTCACCATTGAGAATGATGTTAGCTATGGGTTTGTCATATATGCCCTTTAAGTTCCCTCTATGTCTACTTTCTGGAGGGTGTTTATCATAAATGGGTGCTGAAATTTGTTGAAAGTGGTTCTGCATCTATTGAGATGATCATATGTTTTTTCTCCTTTAATTTGTTAATATGGTTTATCACACTGATTGATTTGTGTATATTAAAGAATCCTTGCATTCCTGGGATAAACCCCACTTGAATATGGTATATGATGCTTTTAATGTGCTATTGGATTCTGTTTGCTAGTATTTTGTTGAGGATTTTTGCATACGTGTAATCAGTGATATTGGCCTGTAGTTTTCTTTTTCTGTGACATCTTTGTCTGGTTTTGGTATCAGAGCAATGGTGGCCTCGTAGAATGAGTTTGGGAGTGTTCCTCCCTCTGCTATATTTTGGAAGAGCTTGGAAAGGATAGGTGTTAGCTCTTCTCTAAATGTTTGAAAGAATTCACCTGTGAAGCCATCTGGTCCTTGGCTTTTGTGGATTGGAAGATTTTTAATCACAGTTTCAATTTCAGTGCTTGTGATAAGTCTGTTCATATTTCTATTTCTTCCTGATTCAGTCTTGGAAGGTTATTCTTTTCTAGGAATTTGTCCATTTCTTCCAGATGGTCCATTTTTTAGCATATAGTTGCTTATAGTAGTCTCTCATGACCCTTTGTGTTTCTGCAGTGTTTGTTGTCACTTCTTTTTCATTTCTAATTCTGTTGATTTGAGTCTTCTCCCTTTTTTTCTTAATGAGTGTGGGGCTAATGGTTTATCTATTTTGTTTATCTTCCCAAAGAACCAGCCTTTAGTTTTATTGATCTTTACTATGGTTTCCTTCATTTCTTTTTCATTTATTTCTGATCTGATGTTTAGGTTTTCTTTCCTTCTGCTAACTTTGGGGATTTTTATTCTTCTTTCTCTAATTGCTTTAAGATTAGGTTGTTTATTTGAGATTTTTCTTGTTTCCTGACGTAAGATTGTACTGCTGTAATTTTCCCTCTTAGAACTGCTTTTCCTACATTCTATAGGTTATGGGTCATCGTGTTTTCATTGTCATTTGTTTCTAGGTATATTTTGATTTCCTCATTGATTTCTTCAGTGATCTCTTGGTAGTTTAGTAGCATATTTGTTTAGCCTCCATGTGTTTGTATTTTTTACTGTTTTTTTTTCCTGTAATTGATATCTAGTCTCATAGCATTGTGGTCAGAAAAGATACTTGATACAATTTCAATTTTCCTAAATTTACCAAGGCTTGATTTGTGACCCAAGATATGATCTATCCTGGAGAATGTTCCATGAGCACTTGAGAAGAATGTGTATTCTGTTGATTTTGGATGGAATGTCCTATAAATATCAATTAAGTCTATCTGGCCTGATGTGTCTTTTAAAGCTCGTGTTTCCTTACTTATTTTCATTTTGGATGATCTGTCCATTGGTGAAAGTGGGGTGTTAAAGTCTCCTACTATTATTGTGTTACTGTTGACTTCCCCATTTATGGCTGTTAGCATTTGCCTTATGTATTGAGGTGCTCCTGTGTTGGGTGCATAAATATTTACAATTGTTATATCTTCTTCTTGGATTGATCCCTTGATCATTATGTAGTGTCTTTCTTTGTCTCTTGTAATAGCATTTATTTTAAAATCTGTTTTGTCTGATATGAGTATTGCTTCTTCAGCTTTCTTTTGATTTCCATATGCTTGGAATATCTTTTTCCATCCACTCACTTTCAGTCTGTATGTGTCCCTAGGTCTGAAATGGGTCTCTTGTACACAGCATATATATGGGTCTTGTTTTTGTATCCATTCAGCCAGTTTGTGTTTTTTGGTTGGAGCATTTAATCCATTTACATTTAAAGTAATTATCAATATGTATGCTCCTATTGCCATTTCCTTAATTGTTTTGGATTTTTTATTGTAGGTCTGTTCCTTTTCTTGTTTTTCCTGCCTAGAGAAGTTCCTTTAGCATTTGTTGTAAAGCTGGTTTGGTGTGCTGAATTTTCTTAACTTTTGCTTGTCTGTAAGGGTTTTAATTTCTCTGTCAAATCTGAATGAGATCCTTGCTGAATAGAGTAATCTTGATTGTAGGTTTTTCCCTTTCATCACTTTATTTATTTATTTATTTATTTTTTAAACATCTTTATTGGAGCATAATTGCTTTACAATGGTATGTTAGTTTCAGCTTCACAACAAAATGAATCAGTTATATATATACATATGTTCCCATATCTCTTCCCGCTTGCGTCACCCTCCCTCCCACCCTCCCTATCCCACCCCTCCAGGCGGTCACACAGCACCGAGCTGATCTCCCTGTGCTATGCGGCTGCTTCCCACTAGCTATCTACCTTACGTTTGGTAGTGTATACATGTCCATGCCTCTTTATTGCTTTGTCACCGTTTACCCTTCCCCCTCCCCATAGCCTCAAGTCCATTCTCTAGTAAGTCTGTGTCTTTATTCCTGTTTCACCCCTAGGTTTTTCATGACATTTTTTTTTTCTTAAATTCCATATATATGTGTTAGCATACGGTATTTGTCTCTCTCTTTCTGACTTACTTCACTCTGTATGACAGACTCTAGGTCTATCCACCTCATTACAAATAGCTCAATTTCGTCTCTTTTTATGGCTGAGTAATATTCCATTGTATATATGTGCCACATCTTCTTTATCCATTCATCCGATGATGGACACTTAGGTTGTTTCCATCTCTGGGCTATTGTAAATAGAGCTGCAATGAACATTTTGGTACATGACTCTTTTTGAATTATGGTTTTCTCAGGGTATATGCCCAGTAGTGGGATTGCTGGGTCATATGGTAGTTCTATTTGTAGCTTTTTAAGGAACCTCCATACTGTTCTCCACAGTGGCTGTATCAATTTACATTCCCACCAACAGTGTAAGAGGGTTCCCTTTTCTCCACACCCTCTCCAGCATTTGTTTCTAGATTTTTTGATGATGGCCATTCTGACTGGTGTGAGATGATATCTCATTGTAGTTTTGATTTGCATTTCTCTAATGATTAGTGATGTTGAGCATTCTTTCATGTGTTTGTTGGCACTCTGTATATCTTCTTTGGAGAAATGTCTATTTAGGTCTTCTGCCCATTTTTGGATTGGGTTGTTTGTTCTTTTGTTATTAAGCTGCATGAGCTGCTTATAAATTTTGGAGATTAATCCTTTGTCAGTTGCTTCATTTGCAAATATTTTCTCCCATTCTGAGGGATGTCTTTTGGTCTTCTTTATGGTTTCCTTTGCTGCGCAAAAGCTTTTAAGTTTCATTAGGTCCCATTTGTTTACTTTTGTTTTTATTTCCATTTCTCTAGGAGGTGGGTCAAAAAGGATCTTGCTGTGATTTCTGTCATAGAGTGTTCTGCCTATGTTTTCCTCTAAGAGTTTGATAGTTTCTGGCCTTATATTTAGGTCTTTAATCCATTGTGAGCTTATTTTTGTGTGTGGTGTTAGGGAGTGATCTAATCTCATACTTTTACATGTAGCTGTCCAGTTTTCCCAGCACCACTTATTGAATAGGCTATCCTTTCTCCACTGTACATTTCTGCCTCCTTTGTCAAAGATAAGGTGACCATATGTGCGTGGGTTTATCTCTGGGCTTTCTATCCTGTTCCATTGATCTATATTTCTGTTTTTGTGCCAGTACCATACTGTCTTGATTACTGTAGCTTTGTAGTATAGTCTGAAGTCAGGAAGCCTGATTCCTCCAGCTCCATTTTTCGTTCTCAAAATTGCTTTGGCTATTCGGGGTCTTTTGTGTTTCCATACAAATTGTGAGATTTTTTGTTCTAGTTCTGTGAAAAATGCCAGTGGTAGTTTCATAGGGATTGCATTGAATCTGTAGATTGTTTTGGGTAGTAGAGTCATTTTCACAATGTTGATTCTTCCAATCCAAGAACATGGTATATCTCTCCATCTATTTGTATCATTTTTAATTTCTTTCATCAGTGTCTTATAATTTTCTGCATACAGGTCTTTTGTCTCCTTAGGTAGGTTTATTCCTAGGTATTTTATTCTTTTTGTTGCAATGGTAAATGGGAGTGTTTTCTTGATTTCACTTTCAGATTTTTCATCCTTAGTGTATAGGAATGCCAGAGATTTCTGTGCATTAATTTTGTATCCTGCTACTTTACCAAATTCATTGATTAGCTCTAGTAGTTTTCTGGTAGCATCTTTAGGGTTCTGTATGTATAGTATCATGTCATCTGCAAACAGTGACAGCTTTACTTCTTCTTTTCCTATTTGGATTCCTTTTATTTCCTTTTCTTCTCTGATTGCTGTGGCTAAAACTTCCAAAACTATGTTGAATAAGAGTGGTGAGAGTGGGCAACCTTGTCTTGTTCCTGATCTTAGTGGAAATGCTTTCAGTTTTTCACCATTGAGGACGATGTTGGCTGTGGGTTTGTCATATATGGCCTTTATTATGTTGAGGAAAGTTCCCTCTATGCCTACTTTCTGTAGGGTTTTTATCATAAATGGGTGTTGAATTTTGTCAAAAGCTTTCTCTGCATCTATTGAGATGATCATATGGTTTTTCTCCTTCAATTTGTTAATATGGTGTATCACGTTGATTGATTTGCGTATATTGAAGAATCCTTGCATTCCTGGAATAAACCCCACTTGATCATGGTGTATGATCCGTTTAATGTGCTGTTGGATTCTGTTTGCTAGTATTTTGTTGAGGATCTTTGCATCTATGTTCATCAGTGATATTGGCCTGTAGTTTTCTTTCTTTGTGACATCCTTGTCTGGTTTTGGTATCAGGGTGATGGTGGCCTCGTAGAATGAGTTGGGGAGTGTTCCTCCCTCTGCTATATTTTGGAAGAGTCTGAGAAGGATAGGTGATAGCTCTTCTCTAAATGTTTGATAGAATTCACCTGTGAAGCCATCTGGTCCTGGGCTTTTGCTTGTTGGAAGATTTTTAATCACAGTTTCAATTTCAGTGCTTGTGATTGGTCTGTTCATATTTTCTATTTCTTCCTGATTCAGTCTTGGCAGTTTGTGCCTTTCTAAGAATTTGTCCATTTCTTCCAGGTTGTCCATTTTATTGGCATAGAGTTGCTTGTAGTAATCTCTCATGATCTTTTGTATTTCTGCAGTGTCAGTCGTTACTTCTCCTTTTTCATTTCTAATTCTATTGATTTGAGTCTTCTCCCTTTTTTTCTTGATGAGTCTGGCTAATGGTTTGTCAATTTTGTTTATCCTTTCAAAAAACCAGCTTTTAGTTTTATTGATCTTTGCTATCGTTTCCTTCATTTCTTTTTCATTTATTTCTGATCTGATTTTTATGATTTCTTTCCTCCTGCTAACTTTGGGGTTTTTTTGTTCTTCTTTCTCTAATTGCTTTAGGTGCAAGGTTAGGTTGTTTATTCGAGATGTTTCCTGTTTCTTAAGGTAAGATTGTATTGCTATAAACTTCCCTCTTAGAACTGCTTTTGCTGCATCCCATAGATTTTGAGTCGTCGTGTCTCCATTGTCATTTGTTTCTAGGTATTTTTTGATTTCCCCTTTGATTTCTTCAGTGATCACTTCGTTATTAAGTAGTGTATTGTTTAGCCTCCATGTGTTTGTATTTTTTACAGATCTTCTCCTGTGATTGATATCGAGTCTCATAGCGTTGTGGTCGGAAAAGATACTTGATACAATTTCAATTTTCTTAAATTTACCAAGGCTTGATTTGTGACCCAAGATATGATCTATCCTGGAGAATGTTCCATGAGCACTTGAGAAAAATGTGTATTCTGTTGTTTTTGGATGGAATGTCCTATAAATATCAATTAACTCCATCTCATTTAATGTATCATTTAAAGCTTGTGTTTCCTTATTTATTTTCATTTTGGATGATCTGTCCATTGGTGAAAGTGGGGTGTTAAAGTCCCCTACTATGAATGTGTTACTGTCGATTTCCCCTTTTATGGTTGTCAGTATTTGCCTTATGTATTGAGGTGCACCTATGTTGGGTGCATAAATATTTACAATTGTTATATCTTCCTCTTGGATCGATCCCTTGATCATTATGTAGTGTCCTTCTTTGTCTCTTCTAATAGTCTTTGTTTTAAAGTCTATTTTGTCTGATATGAGAATTGCTACTCCAGCTTTCTTTTGGTTTCCATTTGCATGAAATACCTTTTTCCATCCCCTTACTTTCAGTCTGTATGTGTCTCTAGGTCTGAAGTGGGTCTCTTGTAGACAGCAAATATATGGGTCTTGTTTTTGTATCCATTCAGCCAATCTGTGTCTTTTGGTGGGAGCATTTAGTCCATTTACATTTAAGGTAATTATCGATATGTGTGTTCCCATTCCCATTTTCTTAATTGTTTTGGGTTTGTTATTGTAGGTCTTTTCCTTCTTTTGTGTTTCTTGCCTAGAGAAGTTCCTTTAGCAGTTGTTGTAGAGCTGGTTTGGTGGTGCTGAACTCTCTCAGCTTTTGCTTGTCTCTAAAGGTTTTAATTTCTCCATCAAATCTGAATGAGATCCTTGCTGGGTAGAGTAATCTTGGTTGCAGGTTTTTCTCTTTCAACACTTTCAATATGTCCTGCCACTCTCTTCTGGCTTGCAGAGTTTCTGCTGAAGGATCAGCTGTTAACCTTCTTGGGTTTCACTTGTATATTATTTATTGCTTTTCTCTGGCTTTTAATACTTTTTCTTTGAGTTTAATTTCTGATAGTTTGATTAATATGTGTCTTGGTGTGCTTCTCCTTGGATTTATCCTGTATGGAACTCTCTGAGCTTCCTGGACTTGATTGACTATTTCCTTTCTTACGTTAGGGAAGTTTTCAACTATAATCTCTTAAAATATTTTCTCAGTCCCTTTCTTTTTCTCTTCTTCTTCTGGGACCCCTATAATTCGAATATTGGTTCTTTAATGTTGTTGTCCCAGAAGTCTCTGAGACTGTCCTCAATTCTTTTCATTATTTTTCCTTTGTTCTGCTCTGTGGTAGTTATTTCCACTATTTTATCTTCCAGGTCACTTATCCATTCTTCTGCAGAATAACTGATTCTGCTATTGATTCCTTCTAGAGAATTTTTAATTTCATGTATTTGTGTTGTTCATCATTGTTTGTTTGCTCTTTAGTTCTTCTAGGTCCTTGCTAAACATTTCTTGTATTTTCTCCATTCTATTTACAAGATTTTGGCTCATCTTTGCTATCATTACTCTGAATTCTTTTTCAGGTAGACTGCCTATTTCCTCTTCATTTGTTTCATTTGGTGAGTTTTTCCTTTGCTCCTTCCTCTGCTGCATATTTCTTTTTCTTCTCATTTTGTTTAACTGCTGTGTTTGGTGTCTTCTTTTCACAGGCTGCAGGTTCGTAGTTACTGTTGTTTTTGGTGTCTGCCCCAGTGGGTGAGGTTGGTTTAGTGGCTTGAGTAGGTTTCCTGGTGGAGGGGACTGGTTCCTGTGTTCTAGGGGTGGGGTTGTATCTTGTCTTTCTGGTGGGCAGGGCTGCATCCAGTGGTGTGTTTTGGAGTGTCTGTGAACTTAGTATAACTTTAGGCAGCCTCTCTGCTAATGGATGGGGTTGTGTTCCTGTCTTGCTAGTTGTTTGGCAGGGGGCGTCTAGCACTGGAGTTTGCTGGCCATTTGGTGGAGGTGGGTCTTAGTGTTTAGATGAAGATCTCTTGGTGCACTCTCATTGATTGATATTGCATGGGGCCGGGAGGTTTCTCATGGTCCAATGTCCTGGACTTGACCCTCCCATCTCAGAAGCTCAGGCATAACACCCAGCTGGCACACCAAGACCCTGCCAGCCACACAGCTCAGAAGAAAAGGAAGAAAAAAAAAAAAAATGAAGAGATAGAACCCTAGGACAAATGGTAAAAGCAAACCTAAACAGACAAAAATCACACAAAGAAGCATACACATGCATGCTCAGAAAAAGAAAAAAATGAAAAATAAAAATAGATAAATAAATTAAATAAAAAATAATTCGAAAAATAAAAAAATTTGAAGTAAAAGAGGAGAGAAACCAAACCCATAAACAAATCCACCAATGATAATAAGCACTAAAAACTAAACTAAGAAAAACATAAAACCAGAAACAAATTAGATGCAGAAAGCAAATCCCAAGTCTAAGTTTGCTCCCAAAGTCTGCTGCCTCAGTTTTGAGAACATTCATTGTCTGTTCAGGTATTCTTCAAATGTGGGGTTTATCAAGTTGACTCTGGGGATTTAATCTGTTGCTCCTGAGGCTGCACAGAGAAATTTCCCTTTCTCTTCTTTGTTCATACAGGTACTGGGGTTCAGCTTTGTTTTGGCCCCGCCTCTGCATGTAGGCCGCCCTGAGCCTCTTCCATACCCAGACAGGAGGAGGTTAAAGCAGCAGCTGATTAGGGCTCTCTTGCTCCCTCAGGCCAGGGAGAGGGAAGGGTATGGTTCATAATTAGAATGCAGGGCAAGCCTGTGGCCACTGCCGTGACATTGCAACAGCCTGAGGCGAGCCATGTGTTCTCCCGGGGAAGTTGTCCCTGGATCATGGGACCCTGGCAGTGGCGGGCTGCACAGGCTCCCAGGGCGGGTGTGGGTGGTGACTTGTGCTTGCACACAGGATCCTTGGTGGCAGCTGCAGCAGCATTAGTGGTTCATGCCCGTCTCTGGGGTCTGAGCTGATAGTCGTGGCTCACACCCATCTCTGAAGCTCGTTTAGGCGGTGCTCTGCCTTCTGTGGGCACACTGGGAAGGAATCCCCTCTCCTCACGCACCCCAACACAATGGTCTCTTGCTTCTTAGGCACGTCCAGACTTTTTCCTGGACTACCTCTCAGCTAGCTGTGACACACTAGCCCGCTTCAGGCTGTCTTCACACGTCCAACCCCAGTCCTCTCCCTGGGATCTGACCTCCGAAGCCTGAGCCTTAGCTTCCGGCCCCCACCCACCATGGCAGGTGAGCAGACAAGACTCTCAGGCTGGTGAGTGCTGGTCAGCACCAATCCTTAGTGCAGAAATCTCTCCACTTTGCCCTCTGCACCCCTGCTGCTGCACTCTCTTTCATGGCTCTGAAGCTTCCCTCCCACCCACCCCCCATCACCACCAGTGAAGGGGCTCCCTAGTATGTAGAAACTTTAACTCCTTCACAGCTCCATCCCAGAGGTGCAGGTCCAGTCCCTATTCTTTTTTTTTTTTTGCAGTAGGCGGACCTCTCACTCTTGTGGCCTCTCCCATTGCGGAGCACAGGCTCTGGACACGCAGGGTCAGCGGCCATGGCTCACAGGCCTAGCCGCTCCACGGCATGTGGGATCTTCCTGGACTGGGGCATGAACCTGTGTCCCCTGCATCGGCAGGCAGACTCTCAACCACTGCGCCACCAGGGAAGCCTGACTTATTTATTTTATATCTGGAAGTTTGTACCTCTTGATCCCCTTCACCTATTTTGCACCCAACCAACTTGCCTCCTCTCTGGCAACCACCAATATGTTCTCTGTATCTATGAATCTGGTTTTCTTTTGCTTAATTTGTTTGTTTTGTGTTTTACAGTCCACATATAAGTGGAATTATATAAGTGAATTATGTAGTACTTGTCTTTGTCTTATTTCACTTAGCATAATATCGATGTTTTCCATCCATGTTGCCACAATTGGCAAGATTTCGTTCTTTTACTTATGGCTGAGTAATATTCCATTACATATATATACCACTTCTTTATCCATTCATCCACTGATGGACCCTTAGCTTGCTTCTGTATCTGGGTTATGGTAAATAATGCTATAGTGAACATAAGGGTGCATATCATTTTGAATTAGTGTTTTTGTTATCTTTGGACAGATACCCAAAAGCAAATTGCTGGATAAGATGAGAGTTCTATTTTTAATTTTTTGAAGAGTTTCCATACTGTTTTCCACAGTGGTTGCACCAATGTACATTTCCAGCAACAGTGTACAAGGGTTCCCTTTTTTCTGCTTTCTTGCCAAAACTTGCTGTTTCTTGTCTTTTTGATAATAGCCATTCTGACAGGTGTGAGGAGATACCTCATTGTGGTTTTGATTTGCATTTCCCTGATGAATAGTGACACTGAACATCTTTTCATGTGCTTATTGGCCATCTGTATGTTTTCTTTGGAAAAAATGTTTATTCATATCCTGTGCTCATTTTTTAATCAAGTTGTTTGTTTTTTTGATGTTGAGTTGTATGAGGTTTTATTATTTTTTGGATATTAACCCCTTATTAGATATATGATTTACAAATATTTTCTCTCAGTCAGTAGGTGTCTGTTTCTTTTGTTGATGATTTCTTTCACTGTGCAGAAGCTTTTAAGTTTAATGTAGCCCCATTTGTTTATTTTTGCTTTTTGCTGTTGAAGTCAGATCCAAAAAAATACATTGCTAAGACTGATGTCAAAGAGCTTACTACTTATGTTTTCTTCTAAGAGTTTTATGATTTCAGGTCTTAAACATTCAAATCTTTGATCCATTTTGAGGGATTTTGTTCTGTTCTGTTTTGTTTTTCATATATGGTATACAATGGTGCTACAATTTCATTCTTTTGTGTGTAACTGTCCAGTTTTTCCAACATCATTTATTGAAAAGACTGTCCTTTCCCCATTTGTATATGCTGTCCTCCTTTGTCATAAAATAATTAACCATATGTGCTTGGGTTAATTTCTGGGCTATCTATTCTGTTCCATTGATTTATGTGTCTTTTTTGTACCAGTGCTATACTGTTTTGATTACCTAGCTTTATCGTATAGTTTGAAATCAGGTAGCAGGGTATCTCAGCTTTGTTCTTTCTCAAGATTGCTTTGGCTATTTGGGGTCTATTTGGAGTCTCTTGTGGTTCCATACAAATTTGAGAATCATTTGTTCTAAGTCTGTGAAAAATACTATTGGAATTTTGATAGGGATTGCATTGAATCTGTAGATTGCTTTAGGTAGTATGAACATTTTAAAATTATTAATTCTTCCAATCCATGAGCATGGAATACCTTTCCATTTATTTGTGTCTTATTCAGTTGTTTTCATTAATGTATTGTAGTTTTCAGAGTACAGGTCTTTCATCTTTTTGATTTAATTTATTCCTAGGTATTTTATTCTTTGGAGTGCAATTGTAAGTGGGATTGTTTTCTTAATTTCTCTTTCTGATAGTTCATTATTAGTGTACAGAAACACAACAGATTTTTGTATAGTGATTTTGTATCATGAAATTTTAGTGAATTTATTAGTTTTAATAGTTTTTTGGTAGAGTTTTTAGAGTTTTCTATATATAATACCATATCATCTGCAAATAATGACAGTTTTACCTCTTCCTTTCTAATTTGGATGTATTTTATTTCTTTTTCTTGCCTAATTTCTCTGGCTAGGACTCCCAATACAATTTTAAGTAAAAGTGGTGAGAGTGGGCATCCTTGTCTTGTTTTTGATTTTAAAGGAAAAGTTTTCAGCTTTTCACCATTGAGATATTACCCGTGGGTTTGTAATGTATGTCCTTTATTATGTTGAGGCTCATTCTCTCTATAACTACTTTTTTGAGAGTTTTTTATCATAAATGAATATTGAATTTTGTCATATGCTTTTTCTGAATTTATTGAGATGATTATATGATTTGTATGCTTCATTTTGTTAATGTGGTTTGATTTGTGAATGTTGAACCATTCTTGCATCTTTGGAATAAATCCCAGTTGATCATGGTGTATTATCCTTTTAATGTATTGTTGAATTTTGTTTTCTAGTATTTTGTTGAGGATTTTTGCATCTATTTTCATTAGGGATATTGGTCTGTAATTTTCTTTCTTTGTGGTGTCCTCTGGTTTTGGTATCAGGGTAATGCTGTCCTTGTAAAATAAGTTTGGAAGTGTTCCTTCCTTCCTCTTTTTGGAGTTTGAGGAGCATAAATATTAAATCTTTGAATGTTTGGTAGAATTCACCAGTGAAGCCATCTGGAGCTATACTTTTTTGTTGTTGTTGTTCTTGGGAGAGTTTTGATTGCTGATTCAATCTTCTTAGTAGAAATTGGCCTATTCAGATTTTTATTTCTTTATGGTTCAGTCTTGGAAAACTGTATGCTTCTAGGAATTAATCCATTTCCTCCATGTTGTCCAATTTGTTGGCATAAAATGTTCATATTAGTTGCTTATGAGCCTTTGTATTTCTGTGATATCAGTTGTAACTTCTCTTTCATTTCTGTTTTTACTTATTTGAGCCCTCTCTTTTTATCTTGGTGAGTCTAGCTAAAGGTTTGCCAATTTCATCTTTTCAAGGAGCCAGCTCTTATTTTCATTGATCTTTTCTATTGTCTTTTTAGTCTCTATTTACTTCCACTCGATTTTCTTATTTCTTTCCCTTTACTAACTTTGGGTTGTGTTTCTTTTTCTTCTTCTAGTTTGTTTAGTGTAAAGTTAGATTGTTTATTTGAGTTTCTTGGGTTTTTGTATGTTTCTTCAGGTAGGCTTGCATTGCTATGAACTTCCCTCTTAGAAATGCTTTTACTACATTCCATAGATTTTGAATGTTCATATTCATAATGTTCATTTATGTCATATTTATGTTTTCATTTTGTCTCTAGGTATTTTTTTAATTTATCCTTTGATTTTTTTTTGATGACCCAGTGGTTTTTCAGTAGCATATTGTTTAATCTCCACATATTACTGGTTTTCTAGTTCTCTTCATGTAATTGATTTCTAGTTTCATGCTGTTGTGGTCAGAAAAGATACTTGATATGATTTCAATAATCTTAAATTTTTTGAGACTTGTTTTGTGACCTAACATGTGATATATTCTGAGAATGTTCTGTGTGTGCTTTAGAAGAATGTGTATTCTGTTGCTTTTGGATGGAATGTTTTGCACATATCAATTAAGCCCACCTAGTATAATATGTCATTTAAGGCCAATGTTTTCTTATTGATTTTCTAACCAAATGATCTATCCATTGATGCAAGTGGAGTGTTAAAATTCAATACTATTATTGTATTTTATTATTTCTCCATTTAGGTCTCTTAATATTTGCTTTATATATTTTGGTGCTACTATGTTCAGTGCTTATATATTTATAGATGTTATATCCTCTTGTTGGATTGTCCCCTTTATCATTATGTAATGCCCTTCTCTGTCTTTTATTACAGTTTTTGTTTTAAAGTCTATTTTGTCTGATATGAGTACAGCTACATAAGCTTTCTTTTTGTTTCCATTTGCATGGAATATTTTTCTTTTCAGCTCTTAACTTTCATTTTGTGTATGTCCTTCATTCTGAAGTGAGTCTCTCATAGGCAGCATATAGATGAGTCTGGTTCTTTATCCATTCAGCCATTCTATGCCTATAGATTGGAGCATTTAGTCTATTTACATTTAAAGTAATTATTGATCGTATGTACTTTTTTGCCATTTTTGTCAATTTTTTTCTGGCTGTTTTTGTAGTTCCTCTCTGTTTGTTTATTCTACTCTTTCTCTCTTCCCTTGTGGTTTGATGATTTTCTTTAGTGTTTTGTTTAGGCTCCTTTCTCCTTTTCTTTTGTGTATCTACTATAAGTAGATACATAGCAGTCTAAGTTGCTAGCAACTTAAATTTGAACATGTTCCAAAGTTCTACATTTTTATCCCCCAACCTTGTTTTTTATGTCACATTTTATATCTTTTGAATTTTTAACTAATTTTTATACTTTTAGTTAATTTTACTACTTTTGTCTTTAACTTTCTTACTAGATTTATAAGTGATTAATTCACTACCTTTTCTATATATTTACCTTTGCCAGTGAGATTTTTACTTTTATGTTTCCTCCAAGGGAAGAAATCTCATTTAGCACCTAGTTTCAGGCTGATTGAAAACCATGCCCTCAGGCAGCATCTTTTAATGTATGCAAATACATACAGTTTCTATGGGGCCGCAATCCTAAACCTTACTGGTCTTTAGACCAGGAGATCTGAGGGTGGCCTTAGGGGACAGTTACAAATATCAGGGCTCCAGGTAAGTGTATAAGATATTATCAAGTTGTAGTGATGCAAAGGGGTTGCACAATGTTGCTGTCTCCCTGCTTATCTCCCTGCTTCCCTGGAAGTACCTCCACAGCCTCTAGGTGTGTGGGAAAACTTAAGCCTGTCACTCAGGCTGAAGCTCCAGCATAAATAAATAGGCTTTTTCACAGGAAGATGGGGGTGGTTTCAGTCTGCTCTCTGTGCCGTGCCCTGAGGGTGGTTGCCTGCCAAGAATTGTCTCTGATTGTTACAGTCCAGTGGAGACCAGGTTGGCCACCAGGGTCACCTGATCAATAAATACCACCAGAGCGCCTGCTGGCTTTTCTGAGGCAACTAGAGTGTAGGAAGCCGGGCACTCTTGCAGGCTTTAGGAAGAGAGAAAATGCCTTGACTGTGCCTGCTTGCAGGCTTCAGTGATACAGTGGGAGAATGCCTTGTAGAGCTTTGGAATATGTTCAAATTTAAGTTGCTATCAACTTAAAATAGACTGTTATGTGCATAGGATGTTATATGTGAGCCTCTTGGTAACCACAAAGCAAAAACTTACAGTAGATACAGAAAAGAAAAGGAGAAAGGAATCTAAACATAACACTAAAGACAATCATCAAACCACAAGGGAAGAATGCTGTGACTGCTCTTGTTCCCTGGTCCCAGACAGCAAGCAAGTGTCACAACTGCCTGAGCTTTTTGGTTTCAGCAAGGCAGTGAGACAGTGCAGTGACTGCTTGCCCCACCTGTCTTAGCAAGGCAGCAGGAGGCTTTGACTTGCCTGCCTGTACTAGCAGGGCAGGTAGAGAGTACAAAAATGGTGTCCACCAACACCTCTGGGGAGAGATTTCAACTATCTCCTGCCCTTCCAGCAGATGCTTTAAGATTAGCAAGTGAATCTCCTTCACATTACAGTCTAGGCACTTTTTAAACTGCTGCTGTTGTGAGGGATCCTGGGGTGAATGAGACCACATGCAAGCCCTTTAAAAGGTGAATCTCAGTTCCCTGTGGCCCTTTGGGCCCCTTGTATGTATTCCTGTTTGTTTCCTAGCTAGGTATTTTGGGGGCTTGTCTTTCTGGTGCAGATACGAAGGGCTGGGGTGCCTCGTGCAGGGCACAAATCCCTTGTTCCTCTGAGAAAAGTGCTGAGCTGGGGAGATCCCTCCCTGTTGTTTGTCACTGCGCTGGGATTGAAATTTTGGCAAGACTGTCAAATATGTTCTCTCCTACCTGTCTTGATGTCTTTTATCTTGTGTCTTGGAGGAGCAGTTCATCTAGTTTTCAGGTCTTTCTCAGAAGAAAATGACACGTACGTAACTGTAGATTTGATGTGTACCCAGGAAGAGGTGAGTCCTGGTTCTTCTTATGCTGCCATCTTGGACTTAATTTTATTTTAATCTTCAACCTCAACTACTTTGGCAGTCCTAAAACACGTTACCATTAGTAATGAATGGGAAGGTTACATAGTGGCAAATAAGTGGGGACCAACTAATAAGATCACCCACACATATTTAAAATTGTTCAAGAGTTACATCATCCACTTCCAGAGCCTTAAGCAGTTATAATACAATGTAACAGCATAATGAAATGAAATAGCATTATAATAAAGAAGAATGGTTGAGCTGGAATAATTTGGTTATTAAAATTATACTCCCAGAGATGACTCTAAAGTTTATGTTGCAATCTTAGTAGCCTGCTGTATTGATCACCTCCAGTTTTGAGCTGGTGCTGGTTTGCAAACAAAATTTAGAAGACTTTATGGATTCCCACTTGTCTCAACAGAAGTTTTTATTATAAATAATGTTATTGGTGATTGTAAAAGAGATATTTAGATTAAATTTTAAATTGTTCATTGGCATACTCAAGGTAAGTACCTTGTTTCCTACCCACTTAGGCTTAAAAGGGAAGATAAGCCTTTTTTGGTTGCTCCAAATTACATAATTTGTTTTGTGGATTCTAAACATTAGAATTATGAATTTAAAGAAAGATCAAAGGAAGGGAATATATATTTCTTCAGTACCTTATGTGTACAAGTCACATAGATTATTCCATTTAATCCTTGGAATGAGAAGATTTATTATCCCAAATTTTCATATTAAGAAACTGACCCACTGTCACTCAGCTAATAATTGGCATAACCAGAATTTTAACTTGGGTTTCATGGAACCAATATTATTTCTCTTTCCGTTACATTAGGCTCCTTGTTTCAAGATACTAAATGATTTTCTTAAGCTTTGAGAATCTTGGTTTCTTGGTTGTTGTTTTTTTTGTTTGTTTAATGTAATGGTTTTATTGAGATACAATTCACCTTAACCATACAATTCACCCACTCAAAGTAGTGGGTGAAAATTCAGTGGTTTTTAGCATATTCTCAAAGGTATGCACCCATCACTACAGTCAATTTAGATCATTCCTGTCACCTCAAAAAGAAATCCCCCACCTATTAGCAGTCAACTGTTATTGCAAGCCCAATGCCCCAAGCTGTAGGTAATAACAATTTACTTTCTGTCTCTATAGATTATTCTGAAAAGTTCATAAAAAAATGGAATCATACAATATTTGAACCTCTGTGACTGGCTTTTTTCACCTGGCATAATGTTTCCAGGGTTCATCCATGTTTTTGCATTAATCAGTACTTCAGTCCTTTCTATTGCTGAATAATATTCCATGGTATGGATAAACTGTATTTTATTTATTTGTTCATCAGATGATGGACATTTTGATTTTAGTTTCCACTTTCTGGCTATTATGAATAATGCTTCTACAAGCATTTGTGTACAATTTTTTTGTGAAATTATGTTTTCATTTCTCTTGAGTGTTATACCTATATCATATGGTAACTCTATGTTAAAAGTTTTGAAGAACTGCCAGACTGTTTTCCACAGCAGCTGCACCATTTTTCATTCCCACCAACAGTGTATGAAGGTTCAATTTCTCAACGTTCTCACCAACACTTGTTATGGTCTTTCTTTTTGATAATACCCATCCTAGTGAGTTTGAAGTGGTCTCATTGTGGGTTTGATTTGCATTTCCCTGAGAGCTAGTAATGTTGAGCATCTTTTCGTGTGTTTGGTTATTTTTGTTTATTTGTTTTGTTTTTTTTGCCACTTGTATATGTTTTTCAGAGAAATGTCTATCCAGATCTTTTGCCCATTCTTAAACTGGGTTGTTTGTCTATTATTGAGTTGTAAGAGTTATATATACATATACAAGTCCCTTATCAGATATATGATTTGCAAACTTTTTCTCATATTCTGTAGGTTGTCTCTCTTTCTTGATGATATTCTTTAAAGTACACATTTTTAATTTTGATGAAATACAATTTATTTTTTAAAGGGTGTATGTCTTCCTACTGGAGAGCAACAATAGTTCCGTTTTTCATAATCAAAATTATCTGTTTTCTACTGTACCAGAAAGTTGTTAGATGTTTTTGTTTTTTGAAAGTCTGTTTTTCTTAATTATCAGACTTCCTGGATTTTAAAGACACTATCAGTTGTGAAAAGCATCATCAAATTAATAAGCATTTTTAGGAAAAATGGATTGCTCCTATGTTAAATAATACATGGAATGTTGACCCCATCCTGATTTCAGAAATGCTAAAATGTGGGGGAAAAGCATCTTAGGATAATGAAATATGATATATATTTGGTATTGTAATTTAGTGTTATTGTTGAAATTATGCAGTTTGTTTGAAATTTAATTTATTTTTACCACATAGGGCAAATTTCATACAAATAAGGTCTGTGTCCTTGATCAGAACCAAAACACACTGGTAGGTTTTGTTTATATTTCAGATAATCCTTCTAATGGAAGAAGGATTAGCTCTATTAATCAAAATGCAGTGTGGTCCTCTTCACTGTCACTCTCAGATCTTAATACCAACTGCAATTTTTTTGAACTTCTACTATTTATAATACACATAAAATTCTGGCAAGAATAACAGAAAAAGTTCTGGGAGGAGGGGAAAACTACTATTCCTCTGCCAAAATAAGAGAATGTTTCACATTCTTTTCATACTGTAGTTTTCACTCTTTGTCCTTAAGTTTACATAGTTTTACAAAGTTGCACTCGGAAGGGGATGCATATTTGAAATAAAATATATCAAAATAGAAGAAAAGTAGCTTTTTAACTTAATAGTATACATTAAGCATTCCTATATGTTGTCAGTCTGTAAAATTAGCAATTTAACAGATGGAAAATAGTCCCACATATGAGTGTACCATCTATTCATCAATTTATTCAACAGACACTAAGTGCTTACAAAACGCTAAACAATGAGCTAAATAATGGGTATGTAGCAGTGAACGAAAGTCACCTCACCAATGGCACTTACAGTGAGAAGAGATAGATAACCGTCTATCAGCGCTCTCTCTATTTTTTTCTTTGTCTCTCATATAGGTACAAGCACAAATATATGCATGTAGAACATGTATATGTTCATTTGTATATATATATATATACATACATATGCACATGTATATATACATGTGTATATATAGCATAAACATATACATATGTTATATAGCTATGTTATAACAACGTCAGATGCTGATATATATGTACATATGTAGCGCATATGTTTTGCATATATGTGTATTATTTTATATCAGGTGCTGATAAAAGTAATAAAGCCTTATGAGAAGACAGAGAACTATAGAAGTTTCTATTTTAGAAACAGTGGTCAAGGAGAGATTCTCTGATGTGACATGAGCAGAACTCTGACTGGAAAAGGGATTGAGCATTCTTGACAGAGAGATGAGCAAGTTCAAAGGCCCTGTGGTGAGAGTATACTTAACATCAAGGAACCCAGTGCAGCTGGATTGGAGGAAGTGAGGGTAGGGTTGTAGGATAGGGATGAAATCTGGTAGTAAGGAGACAGATGATGCATACACGGTGTGTCATATTATGGAGTATGACTTTTACTTAGAGCTACAAAATTATTGGAAGGTTTTGAGTAAAGGTTAATGTGATTTAACTTAGGTTTTAAAAGGGCCACTCTGGCTGCCATGTAATAGGGGCACAAGATAGGAACAGATCAGTTAGGAAGACTCTTACAGACTTCTACTCAAGAGATAGTGATGGCTTGGATTAAGAAACTGTTATCAAGTATTGACAAATGATCTGTTTCTAGATATAATTTGAAGATAGTTCAGGTAAGATTTGCTGAGCATTTAAATCCATTTAGTTATTCAACAAATATATATTGAATGGCAACTAAGTGCCCTTAGTTGTTCTAGATGTTAGGGATGAAGCAGTAAACAAAAAGACAACAAAAGTGAACAAAGTGAAAACCCAGCACCCAAATACCTTGCTGAAGGAAACAGATAATAAATGAAGATAAGTAAGTGAAAACGTACAGCATGTTAGGTAGTGATATATGCTAAAGAGTAAAGCAAAGCAGAAAAATGATGCTTTGTGCTAAGTCAACAGAATTTACTTAAGGATCAGACATGGGGATAAGAGAAAATGAGGAGTCAGGATTTTGGCCTATGTAACTGGAAGAATTGAGTTGCTGTTTATTAAGGTGGCAGTGGTCTCTGTAGTATAGTATCCATAGGCTTGGTGAACATGCTTGTGAACATAGGTTTTCTTTCTTTTAGATTATAACTTTAGGATTACTCTCCAGTCATTCTGTTTAAAACATATTGACACATTTTGTTCCAAAGGTTTTACTAACTTACGTTGGTATAGAAAATAAATGATGATACCAGTTTCCCTAGAATCTTTCCAGCAATGGGTATTTTAATTAAAAACAAAAGATGCAAAAGAATATTTATGTACTAGCATAAAAGAGTACCATTTTTATTTAAATTATTGGTCACAGAGAATATTAAACCACATAAAAATAAATGTTTTTACTAAATTTGTTTCACTTTTTATTACTTGTCTGTTGATAGTCTTTATCATTATCTATTGGGATATTAATATTTATGTATACATCATTGTCAGCTTCAGGAAGCTAGAGAGCTATGTCTATAATCTAGAAATTTCACCCATTTTTCATTCAACAAGTATACTGCATTTTTTAATAACCCACTTCTTTTTTCATTTGTAAATATTTTGTTGCCTCAAAGTTTCCAAAACCATCATCTGTCCAATACTACAAGAAGCAATGTTACATAGTAGCTGGGGATGTAAGGTTTAGAGCCAGATTTCCTGGACTCTAATTCTGCCATACACTAAATGTGATATCCTAGGTAACTGCCTAAATTTCCTCATGCTGATGGAGGCTGGTAACAATACCTTTAAAGGATTTAGTAAAATATTATGTGAAAAATGGCACCCTTCCCATTGCTCAAGCCAAAAACGTTAGGATTATTGTTGAAGTCTCTCTTTCATACACCATGACCAATAGAATTCTGTTAGTTTTCCCTTAAAAATATATTCTCAATCTGATCATTTCTCAGTCTTGCTACTACCCTGATGCAAACCACATCCTCTCTCCCTGATTGTTGCAATAGCTCCTGACTAGTCTCTTTGCCTTTGCCATTGGCCCCTTCAACCTATCTTCATCTCAGCAGTCAGAGTAATTTTGTTAAAATCTAAGAGAGATGATGTCATCCTCTGCTCAAATTCATCCAGTGGCACTCTGTTTAACTCAGGATGAAAACCAAAATCTTTCTAATGGCCCCAATCCTGATGTGCTCCCACTTCCTCCATTACCACTCTACAGGATATTCTGCCACCCTCACCCTTGCTCACTCCTCACTGCCACACTGATCTCCTTGTCTGTGAACAGACAAGGAAAGCATGCTCCCACCTCAGGGCCTTTGCATTTGTTGTACCCTTTGCCTGTGATGATATTACCAATTGGCATTTTTGCTCCAATTTTACCTCAGGGAAGCCATTCTTAAAGAATTTTATTTAAAATTGCAAATTTCTGCCCTTCCCATACTCTTTATCTCCCTACCCTTTATATTTCTTTATTGACGACATGACCTTCTAATATGTAAGTGGTATATTTGTTCTTTCCTTAATTTCATCACTGTCGACTTCATGAAGGTAAAGATTTTTGTTCATTGTGGTTCCTACTGTATCCTCAACCTGGAATAGTCCCTGGTACACTGCACGGCAGAACTCAATATATTAATTTAATGAATGAAGGATACCTGATACATTAAGTAATTATTAGCTATCCATGTTAAAAAACATTAGCTGTAAGTAATAGTGTGTATAAAGTTAGTGTGAGAAAAAAATCAAGTATTTTAAAAAAGAACACAAACAACTTTAAGAACTTTCTATATTCAGGAATAATACATACTAAGTCACTAAGGATAGAGATTTCTAGTTTCTAAGCTGAGGAACATTGTATGAACATTGTGAAAGACAGTGGTACCATTTACATTATGAGGACAGGAGTTTGCAATCTTCATAGTAGTAAAAAAAAAAAAAAAGAAAACTATTGTTATATAACAGAAGAATCCTTTTGTGTAATGTCAAGGAAAATGACAATAAGAAAGATAAACATATCTACATTCCTAACAATAAAAGGGAATTTAAAATTATATCATTTAGGATCAAGATTTTCCAAAATAAGTACATTTTTTCCTTCTTCTTTTAATTAACTCAGCTACTAATGATCAAGCTGTACTGGACTCTGTAGTAAATTAAAAAAACAAATAATTAAGAGAACATGGCCCTAGGAGAATTTTTTCTAAATTCAGAAAAATAAAAGGAGCCATTCAAAGAAAAAATGCAAGGAAGGAAAAGACGAAGAGAGAGGACAAGGGAGGAAGAGAGGGAAAAGAAAAGAAAAGAGGGAGAAAAAGGGGGAAAATATGATGCAGTTTGGAAGAGAAAAATGAGCAGTTCTAGTTGGGGCCTTGGGGCAAGAAGGAACAGAAGAAGATTTGAAAAGTTTTTGTGAAATTTGTGGCATTTGGCACGTCTTTTAAAACTGAGCTTTCCTCCAGCAAGATGATGATGTAGGTATGTTCTTATTCCAGGAATGTCTGTGTCATAAGAATTAAAGACAAAGAAAAGAAAGAAAGTCAAACTAAATGACATTTTAAAACCTCTGCATAAAAATTAAATTGTGAGTGGAATAAGATTTAAATGAGTGAAAAACTTCTATAAATTTTATTTACTGTGTTCCATGGGAAATGAAATGCATTAATTAACATAAATGGAATTTTATCTTTTATAAACATTAAATTAGTAATCAAATAACTTTTAGAGTTTGAGGACTCTGAGAACTTCTTCAAAAATCTCTGGTTTACAGATGAAGAAATAGATTCTCAGGGAAAGGAAATTACTTGGTTAGGACATGGCAGATTTAGGATGAGAAATGATGGTCTTGTGACCCACAGGCCAGTGCACTCTCCTCAATAGCATATGCCGTTTACCTATTGCTGTTTACACTTTTTACTTTCTCCATCTAGACCATTCTTCCTCCACTTTACCTGTGTGACTTACTGCCTCACCTCATCGGGTCTTTACTCAAATGTTACTACAATCCTCTGTACTAAAATAACATCTGTTCTCTCCACCTTGTACACCTGCATCTTTCCTCCTTACTGTATTTTTCTCCAATGCACTGACCACAAAGCATACCTAATATTTTATGTATTTTTGGTTGTTGCTTATTGTTTTTTCTTCTCTTACTTGAATCTTCCATGAAGGCAGGGTTCTGTTTCCTGCTATATGTCCTAAAAGAATATCTGGCATATCATAGGTGTTTAATAAATAATTGTTAAATAAATGAAATGTAATCTAGGGAAACATTATAGTATTGATATATTCACAAACATCAGCTTCAGAGTCAATCTGGATGTTTTTGATGCACCCCCTACTGGTTTAGTGATTTTGCCATGCTACTTAATTTCCATATGCCTTAGTTTATTATTAAGGGTAGGTAAAAATCGTACACACTTCATAGAGTTGTTATAAGGATTAAAGGAAATTATATGTGTAAAGTTTTGGGCTCTTAATATGTGCTCAGCAAATGTTAACCATCAATCAGTGATAGCTATTATTAATAGCTGTAGGTATAACTCAAATGCCTAGAGCATTTTAACATAATTGGTAATTAATTATATCCTAAGATGTACTGTGATCTGTTCCTTCTTAGTTCATACTACTGCTAATAACCTGATACTGCTAGCTGTGCATCACATTCCATATGTTATAACAGATTTTAAGCATTACTAATAAAAGAAACTAATGCATGTAGTGTAAACAAAATTATTTTATTTTGTTATAATGCTAAGTCACACAACTGAACTCTTGAAAACACTATATATAGTTGTCTGTGTCAAAATTCGTTGTTGATAAGTATGAACATATTGAATAAAATAATTCCAAAACATTTTAATTTATTTGAAAAGACTAAATATTTAAGAATCTTTTTGAATTTGAAGAGATACTTGTATCACCTGGAACACAAATCCCAACCACCATGGATATTTCCTATTTTATACTCTTTTACATTGATTATAGCTTGCTCGTTATTCTTATAAGTTCTTACATGTTATTTATGTTTGTGGTTTACCCTTTCTGATTATTCCAGTGGTAATTGCCATATTTCAATATTCTTCCTCCTTTTTTGATGTTGTGGTTTCATTTCAATCTCCTAATATTTTTTAAATCTTTCTTGTAAAGTTTGTTAGCTTTTCTTCTATGATTTCTCAGACTTCTTACTGTCTTCAAATTCACATTTATAAAACTGCAAATTTTTAAAAAATAAATGACCAAAATCAATAGTTTTTTTTAATTCAGCAAATAAATGCTTAAAATTTGCTTTAAAAACAAATTTCTATTGAATTTGAATTCTGTTCTATTGAATTCTTGCAAATACCTCGATCTTCAAGTTCAAAAGAAATGATGTGTCCAATGGCGTTTGCATGACTCTAATTTTGTTTTCAAAAAGTTTAAGTACATTATATAACAGAGATGCATTTAATTTTTTTGCAAGTTACTGGAGTGTTGACATTAATCCAATAACAGGCAAGAGTCCTTGTTACTACCATTTTTTGCTTATTTATTAGATGCATGGGTCATATGAAAATTATACCTGGTTACCTTGGGAAAACATGAAAAAACAGAGCTTAGTATATTTAAAGAGAGAGAAAAGGAAGAAGGATAAAAATGGATGTAATTTTCTCTTTCTCTTTTCTAGCCCTAGGAAAAGATAAGGATTACACGGATGAATCAGAACATGCTAATTATGACCGATCTCGCCTCATTAAAGACTTTGTCCCCCAAAATAATTCTGAACCCAAGCCCAGATTGCCTAAGGTAATGCAAACTAAACAATCAGTAAGTCATTTGAAGACTCTAACTTCTAAATCCATTCAGTTCTTTTCAATTTTAATCGATATTGTGCTGGAGAGAATAAGAGGCCACACAGGTTAATATATATCTTAATGACTTAAAATTGAAAAGTTATGTGTAGACATCGTATTCATTTATACTATCAAACAGAATTATACATTCTGAAACATGAAATTATTCAGTAATATTTTCTTTAGAGGCTTATTCCTTCATGTTTCTTGTTTTTTGAAAGGCACCATGTTTTAATGAGAACATGGATTTTAGTAACAAGTGGACAAAGATTTGAATTACAGTTCCAGTACTTATAGTTGTGGTAACTTGGCAGGTTAATTAAGCTCATTTAGCCTTGTTTTCATCATCTGTAGAATTAGAATCATGTGGTCTACTTGACAAAATTTTTTGTTTTTCTTTCAGTTTTATTGAAATATAATTGACACAGCACTTTATAAGTTTAAGGTGTACAGTATAATTTTTTTACTTACATACATCATGAAATGATTACCAGAATAAGTTCAGTGAACATCCATTGTCTCATATAGATGCAAAATCAAACAAAGAGAAATATATATATATATTTTTCTTTTAATAAGAACTCTTAGAATTTACTCTCTTAACAGCTTTCATATACGGCATACAGCAGCGTTCATCACAGTTATCATGTTTTATCCTTACATCCCTAGTACTTAATTATCTTATAACTGGAAGTTTTTACCTTGTAACTGCCTTCATCCAATTCCCCCTCACCCACTCCCCACCTCTATTAACTATAAATCTAATCTCTTTTTCTATGAGATTCTTTGTTTTTAAAGTATGACTGACCTACAACGTGATGTTGGTTTCTATTACACAACAGTGATTTGGTATTTTTATACGTTTCAAAATGATCACCATGATAAGTCTAGTTATGATATGTCACCTTATAAAGATATTACATACTTATTGACTATATTCCCCACACTGTATATTTCATACCCATGACTCATTTATTTTTCAACTGGAAGTTTGTACCTCTTAATCTCCCTCACTTATTTCTTTCCTCCCCTCATCCCCTTCCTGTCTGGCAACCACCTGTTTGTTCTATCTATAGCTCTGTTTCTGTTTTATATTTGTTCATTTGTTTTGTTTTTTAGATTCCACATATAAGTGAAATCATACAGTATTTTTCTTTCTCTGTCTGACTTATTTCACTAAGCATAATACCCTCTAGGTCCATCCATGTTGTCACAAATGGCAAGATTTCATTCTTCTTATGGTTAAGTAGTATTCCATATAATATATATACCACATCTTCATTATCCATTCATCTATTGATGGGCATGTAGGTTGCTTCCACATCTTGGCAATTGTAAATAAGGGTGCAATGAACATAGGGGTGCATATATCTTTTCTAATTAGTGTTTTTGTTTTCTTCAGGCAAATACCCAGGAGTGGTATTGCTGTATCATATGGCAGTTCGATTTTAAATTTTTTGAGGAGTCTCCATACTGTTTTCCCATAGTAGCTGCACCAGTTTACATTTCCAATAAAAGTGCACAAGTGTCCCCTTTTCCCCACATTCTTGCCAACAATTGTTATTTGTTGTCTTTTTGCTAACAGCCATTCTGACATGTGTGAGGTGATATCTCATTGTCATTTTGATCTGCATTTCTCTGATAATTACTGATGCTGAGTATCTTTTCATGTACCTGTTGGCCATCTGTATGTCTTCTTTGGAAAAATGTCTATTCAAATCCTCTGCCCATTTTTTAACAGGATTTTTTTGTTTTTTTGATATGAGTTCTTTGTGTATTTTGGATATTAACCACTTATTGGAAATATTGTTTGCAAATGTCTTCTCTCATTCAGTAGGTAGCCTTTTTATTTTGTTGATAGTTTATTTTACTGTGCAAAAGCTTTTTAATATAATGTAGTCCCATTTGTTTATTTTTTATTTTGTTTCCCTTGCCTAAGGAGACATATTCAGAAAATATTGTTGAGACTGATGTCAAAGAACATACTGCCTATATTTTGTCCTAGAAGTTTCATGGCTTCAGGTCTTACATTTAAGTCTTTAATTCATTTTAATTTATTTTTGTGCATGGTGTGAGAAAGCAGTCCAGTTTAATTTTTTTGCATGTAGTTGTCCAGTTTTCCCAACATCATTTATTGGAGAGACTGTCTTTTCCCATTGTATATTCTTGTTTCCTTTGTCACAGAATCATTGCCCATACAAGTGTGGGTTAATTACTGGGCTGTCTATTCTGTTCCATTGATCTGTGTGTCTGTTTTTGTGCCAGTACCATACTGTTTTGATTATTTTAGCTTTGTACTATAGTTTGAAATCACATAGCATGATAACTCCAGCTTTTCTTTCTCAAGATTGTTTTTGGCTATTTGGGGTCTTTTATGTTTCCATACATATTTTAGAATTATTTATTCTAGTTCTGTGAAAAATGCCATTGATATTTTGATAGGGGTTGCATTGAATCCATAGAATGCCTTGATTAGTATGGTCTTTTTTTTTTTTTTTTTTTTTTTTTTTTGTGGTACGCGAGCCTCTCACTGTTGTGGCCTCTCCCATTGTGGAACACAGGCTCCGGACGCACAGGCTCAGTGGCCATGGCTCACGGGCCCAGCCGCTCTGCGGCACGTGGGATCCTCCCGGACCGGGGTACAAACCCGTGTCCCGTGCATCAGCAGGCGGACTCTCAACCACTGCGCCACCAGGGAAGCCCTATGGTCATTTTAACAATATTAATTCTTTCAATCCATGAGCATTGTATAACTTTCCATCTGTTTGTGTGGCCTTCAATTACTTTCATCAGTGTCAGCTTTACAATTATAAGCCTTTTACACTGTTAGGTAGATTTATTCCTAGGTGTTTTATTCTTTTTGATGCAGTTGTAAATGTGATTTTTTAAAATTTCTCTTTCTGGTAGTTTGTTGTTAGTGTATAGAAATGCAACATATTTCCATATATTAATTTTGTATCCTGCAACTTTTCAGAATTCATTGATGAGTTCTAGTAGTTTTTTTGGGTGGTATCTTTAGGATTTTCTATGTACAGTATCATATCACCTGCAAATATTGGTAGTTTTACTTCTTCCTTTCCAATTTGGATTCCGTTTATTTATTTTTATTTTCTGATTGCTGCAGCTAGGACTTCCAATACTACGTTGAATAAAAGTGGTGAGAATGAGCAGCCTTGTCTTGTCCCTGATCTTAGAATCAATGCTTTCGGCTTTTCATTGTTGAGTATGATGTTAGCTGTAGGTTTGTCATATATATTGAAGTATGTTCCCTCTATACCCATTTTGGTGGGAGGTTTTATTTTTTATTCTTATTCTTTTAGTAGATTTATTTATTTATTTATTTTTGGCTGCATTGGGTCTTCATTGCTGTGTGCGGGCATTCTCTAGTTGCGGCAAGTGGGGGCTACTCTTCGTTGTAGTGTGCAGGCTTCTCATTGCGGTGGCTTCTCTTGTTGCGGAGCACAGGCTCTAGGCGCGTGGGCTTCAGTAGTTGTGACATGCGGGCTCAGTAGTTGTGGCTCCTGGACTCTAGAACACAGGCTCAGTACTTGTGGTGCATGGGCTTAGTTGCTCTGCGGCATGTGGAATCTTCCTAGACCAGGGCTCGAACCCATGTTCCCCGCATTGGCAGGCAGCTTCTTAACCACTGTACCACCAGCAAGTCCCTGGTAGGAGTTTTTATCATAAATGGATGTTGAATTTTGTTGAAAGCTTTTGCTGAATCTATGGAGCTGATCATATGATTTTTATTTTTCAGTTTGTTAATGTGGTGTATCACATTGATTGGTTTACAGATATTGAACTATATGGAAGGTTTTTATAACAACTTGGAGGTTGAGAACACCTCATTGAAACTATAGTTCATCAGCAAATGAGTCCCTGGGTTGGGGTTTCGTTTTAAAAATCCCTGGCTCCAGCAATCCCACCATTCCTAAAATTCTCTTGCGGATTCTTCAAAGCATCTGAATATGGTCATCCAGCACCGAATACCATCCCCTTTTGATACTTTTCAATAGAAATTCTGACTCAGTCCAAGCTCACTTTTTAAAAATTGCTTCTTATTGATTAAAGTGGGAATGACTTTTTAAAAGAAATTTGGATATTAAATGCAATTTAACCCAAGGAATGACTTAGCTTTTGGTTATCACTGCATGGACAATAGCCAATAATCACTTCCCTGAAAATATCTTTTTCTGTGATGTTTGATTTAGTTTGACCTGGATTAATTTTTCAAATCCCTTCATTAGTCACCATCAATGTGTTAGTGAAGAAATATGGCACAATTTAAACATTACTCTTATAATGATTCTGAACTGTAGTAAGTAGATACAGAAATAAATGTTTGTGTGAGATTTATTCATTCCTCTTTGGTTTGGTTTTGTTAAAGTGGGTTTACAATTTTATGCTGATAATACTTAGGTTATCTTCACAGATCAGGAGTTTCTCTCTCTCTGTTTACTTCATCTGCCTCCCTATGTCTCTCTGATTGGCATAGGAGAGTCTCTCCTATCTGTAAAGCATTGTTTCAAGAGACCTGAGCCTGAGACAAATTATAAGAAAAGTTGAGAAAAAGCAGATGTTGTTCCTTAAGGTACTTATTGCACCAGTGAATGGGAAGACAAACACGATATGTTTCACATAATTAGAAAATGAACTAAGATTAAGTAAAATTTGTGTTATCAGCTTCTCTAAAATTTAGCACATGCCACCAATGATACCCGCCACTTCATTTCTGCTCAACAGTAGCCATTTCCCAAATCTTGCTTTGACTGACTTGAACTTTAGAATAGTAAAGTTAAGAAGAAATAGTTAAACCTGCATGCATGTTTTGTTCTTGACAGAAAAATAAGAGAATAATGTGTGATGATGGTAACATACCACAGCTGTTCAATCCAAGAAATCCTAGCCTAATGTCCTGTTAGTCTTACTGCACTTCTATTCAAATTTGAAAATGTAATGCATCACCTAGATGCTTTTGGATTCACTCTTTTAGTGTCTATATAAATATGTCCACTTTTATCCATTTCATAGGTTAGGGTGCAGCACAAATCCAATTTGCACAAATGGTTCTATTCCAAAAAAAAAAAAAAAGATATTTAAAATCCATTTAACTAGGCTACCTGCTTGCAAAGCTTACCTATAAGTGAAGGGCAAAATAATCTTAGATATAGTCTTTATGTACATTTATCAGAGAGAACCTCAAAAAAGCAATGACCTATATATCTACTGTTTGACCTAGTATCTGGATAACCTTCAATTTATAACTTTGCTGACCTTCCTCTTATTCCATCCCATCATTAAATGATACGCATATATATATGTGTACACACATTTATATGTGTGTGTATTTTAAGGTTTGGCTTATGAAATTGACAATGTTCATTCACTTGTGACCTACAAAATGGCAACTTTCATATGGTTTAAATTAGCATGTATTAATCTGTATGTATCTAATTGCATACCTGATTATCTGTGCCTCACATTATTTGCTTGGGATAATTGTACTGGTTGCAACCTGTCCCATGCATATTATACAATGTAACTGATATTTTATTTCTTCACAATAGTTATTTGGTTACATTTTAGAGATGACCTTTTAGAGATGCCAAAGCAATTTTATAAAGAGTCAACAGGAAGGGAGCAAAGACTCACAGAGGAAAATAACTCCTAATGTAAACTACATTGTAAGTAATGCAAGTATTGCATTACAGAAAACAAATACAGCTTTCTAATAAGATTTGTCATCAGCTATAAACTAGGTTCTAGGAGATAACTCCATATCTATCAAAGTAGTATCTTACTTTGAAATTATGAAGAAACTCTGTTGAATTTATCAACAGTATAAACAAACAAATATAGAAATGCATCTGACTAGAGTACTGGGCATTGTGTAGATAGACTTTACATCTGCTTGAGAATTTCATTTATCAGTCATTGTGCAAAATTTCCTTAATGATCTCGAATCAGTGTGGTGAATTTTATTTTGATCATATATCCACTGCTTATGATAATTTTATAAGCCAAATATTTACAAGACACTACAGTTTGCTCTAAAATTGAACTCAGATCAATGAATTGTCTTTAGAATATTTTGCTTCAAATCATTAACTTTTAGCACATATCATTTATACTAAAATTGTTTAATATTTTAGAGATTAAACTCATCTGTGATGCTGATATCTAATATGATGAAGTGATATTGATAAATTAATAGGACATTTTTCATTTATTTGGAACCCACTGTGAGTAAAGTTTGACACTATAGGACAGAGAACAGAGAAAGATGGCAAACATGGACAGGTCTTGATTTCCATGTAATACAGTTCAGGAGGTGGGCATATGTGTACATGGAAAAAGCTAAGAGGCTCTAGAAATTAGAGATGATACTAAATATGGGGTAAGTCTAGATTTATTTAGCCTCAAGCTTTATAGTAAAAGCCATATTTAAGTATCTCATGGGCATTGCAATAGATAGAAAAATTGGCCACAGCCCTTCTCTCTTCCCTATATCTACTTTGTTTTCAATGAGACTTCGCAGGTCCTCCCATCCAAGAGTTTGACTCTGTTAGACTGGCCTTGGGCCTTGCTTTGACCGATAGATGGCTGCAGAAGTGACAATGTGCCAGTGCTGAACCTTGAACTCGAAAGACCTTGCATTCCCATTATTCCTCTTGGGCCTCTTCCTCTACCATTTGAATAAGTCAGAGCTATCCTGCAGGAAGATAAGGCCATGTGGACCAGAGCCTAGTGAGTCCAGTTGCCCCAACTGAGACAGAGATGTGAGAAAATCCAGTGGCAAAGACCAGGAAACTCAGACCCATAAGAAGGTCTAGCTGAGACCAGAAGAACTGCACAACTGGACCCAACCTATTCACAGAATCATGAGCTAAATAATGATTCTGTGGGGAATCATTATTGGGGATGGTTTATTTCTCAGCAATAGATAATGGAGACAGCCATAAATGTTAGAGAATATCATATTTGCTGATACCAATGATTGTTAATATATAGTGAATTCTTCATCACAAGAATGGGAAGATTTGCAAAATTGTCCCTGAGTTTTCCACAGATACTCATATTATCCATTTAACTCTATAGATCCTGAGTATATTTTAAATGTCATAACCTAAATTGCATAAAATCTAGGCATCTAAAACTTTCTGAAATTATCTTTTTTTAAACTCTATTTACAAAAGTAGTTTTTTATACCTTTAAATAAGTGCAGAATTCCAAGATTACCTTCAGTTGAACCATATGTGTATCATTAGCAGTGTCCCAAACACCCATTAAAATTGGTGAAGAACTAACTTTTTTAAAGGCAAGTTTATTTCCTTTCTAGCATTTTGACAAAAAGATTCTGTAACACATGTGTGGACAAGAAAACTGAGGAAGCAAATGTATAATGTAATGTGAGAAAAGGAACAATTCTATGAATTCATAGACTGGAGCTCCTGAGCTGACTGCAAGCAAGTCAGAGAGAGGGATTGTTTTTAAGATAGTTTGGATATATATTGCCTTTCTCTGTCTCATTAGTATAGATAGCACTGTGAATAACACTTGAAGATAAGGTCCTATAACCAACTGGATGGTACTGAGAAACAAAATCCCTCTCTCCATCAAGGAGTCATGTCCTACATACCAGCTGAGGCTTCTAGATGTGGACAGGGAATGTCTATAATTAATCTAGGTTAAAAGGAGCAAAACTGTGAAGCAAAATCCATGGCTTGTGTACTAGACATTAATGAAGAGTTTGCTGCTGCTACTGTCCCTCAGGATGCCAAAAATAACTACAGATGTGCTAATAATGTCTGGGAATATAAATCTATACTCCAAATTACAGTGACTTCTCGACATTGGGTATCAAGTCAGGAAAGAGGTCATAGACCAGGAAAATCTTGATATGGATATTTTAGCAGCTCATTAAATTTAAATCACAAGGCTATTCAATTTGACTGTGTCACCTGGAATTGGTAGATGGTGTTCATCTTTAACTAAACTGGTAACAGGAATAATTTTCTCTTAAGAATGGATACACAGATCATGTGATGGCAAAGGTGCAGGGAGATGGCCTCTGTAGTCTTCTACAATGCACCTTTCACATGGGCATTGGCAACTGTTTAATTTGGCTCAGTGGTTCTTTGCCTCCAAATCACATACATATACTGATATTCTGAACTTGCATACTTTTTCCCAGCAAATGTAAGATAACGTTAACTTAAACTACAAGATAAATGACTAAACTTGGCCCTATATGGCTGCTTCAATTGACAGAATTATACGTGAAATTAAATACTATTTATTTGCATTTATTGAGATAGTTTCTAAAGAAAATGTTAATATCTCCCTAACTTAGGACCTGAAATAATACTTTCATATTTATATTTGATAATTTCACTGTGGGAAATGGTATCCTAAATATTTAATTTTTATATAAACATGGGACATCCAGCGAATCATCTTGGTTGCTTAATCTTTTTAGCTAGTGTTTTAAATTTATCTTCTTGCCTAGTAGTAAGAAGACTCCTTTTTAAGCAACCAAAAGGATACCTGGTCTTGTCTACAAAATCTTTGATACTGAGGAAGGCATATCTTCCCTGTAGCCATAGGAAGCAACTCCCTCCCTGGTACCATTTAATTGCCTACCTTGACCATCAGAAGCCCTCCCTAGAAAATGTTCTACACTAGCTAATTGCTAGTGTGTGTTTTCCCAAAGATTTAGCGTAAGATTTTCCAGAATCACTCCACATTATCTATGGATTGCTTAAACCCAAATGTGTGTGCATGTGTGTATTATGATAAAAGTAGCATTTCAAATTGTAAAGAAATACTGATCTTAAAAATAATGTGCAGGGCTTCCCTGGTGGCGCAGTGGTTGGGAGTCCACCTGCCGATGCAGGGGACACAGGTTCGTGCCCCGGTCCGGGAATATACCACATGCCGTGGAGTGGCTGGGCCCGTGAGCCATGGCCGCTGAGCCTGTGCGTCCGGAGCCTGTGCTCCGCAAAGGGAGAGGCCACAACAGTGAGAGGCCCGCGTACTGCAAAAAAAAAAAATAATAATAATAATAATGTACAAATGTTCTTACAATAACTGATCAATAATTTGGTAGGAGTTAAAATGTTTTCAGATGCCTACCTCACATCTTACACCAAAATGAACTGAAGATAGTTAATCAATTCAAAATTAATATGTAAAAATAAAATTAGCATTTTTTTCTAATCACAAGCTAGAAGAATGTAATTTCTAAATGACTTGTCTACACCAACAATAAAATTAATCATGGAAATCTTGATAGAGCTATTTAGATACTAACCAGTATCAAAATTACAATAAAATTAAGAAGTAAGAGATAAACTTAAGATGTGATGATGAGCTGACATACTAGAATATACCAAAGGAGAGCTTCCCTGGTGGCACGGTGGTTAAGAATCCGCCTGCCAAGGCAGAGGACACGGGTTCAAACCCTGGTCTGGGAAGATACCGCATGCCGCGGGACAACTAAGCCTGTGCGCCACAACTACTGAGCCAGCACTCTAGAGCCCATGAGCCACAACTACTGAAGCGCTCACGCCTAACGCCCATGCTCTGCAACAAGAGAAGCCACCGCAATGAGAAGCCTGCGCACCACAATGAAGAGTAGCCCCCACTCTCCACAACTTGAGAAAGCCTGTGTGCAGCACCAAAGACCCAACACAGCCAAAAATAAATAAATAAATTAATTAATTAATTACTTTAAAAAAAAGAATATACCAAAGGGTGGTTAATGTTCTTATTCTACAAAGACATCATAATAATATAATTAATGAATGCAAGAGTAAAAAATATCATTAAAAAACAATATAATTTTAACATGTAAAATGATTAGCAGTACTAGTAATTGCAGAAATACAAATGTAAGCAACTTTTTTTAAACCAAATTATAATTGTTTTTAAATCTAAAACTCAGAATTGACACTATAAACTGTTGCTTTTATTTCTTGCTGGTAGGTATGTATATTGATCCAAATTTTCTGGAAAGTAATTTAACAATAAGGATTAAAAACCTTAAAATAATCTTTCCTTTTGACCCACTTCTAGAAATCTATTCAGGAAATGTAACTAGATGTTAGCCCAAATAATTTTGTGTAAAGATATTTCTCACACTGTGAGTGACAGACTTGTGGGGGAGGGAAGATAAAGCACTTAAAGGATCAAGATGAAATTAAAAGTATGAATGCCTTTAAACAAGGTGATACTATGTTGAAAAATAAGTCCCCAAATTATTTAAGGATGATGGGAAATGATTGCAGTGTATGATTATATAATAGGAAGGTGGTTTTAAAAAAAAACAATATGTGCTGTTTGATACCAACTGTATAAAAATAATCTAGCTCTTTTTCATGGATAAAATTATTAGAATTGTATACAAAAAATTACACCAATTGATCAAATTCACATGACTTCAAGTTTACTTCATGTATTCTTAAATTTAAGCCATAAGTAAATATTACAATATTATCATTCCCATTTTAAAATCTCACACAGCAGGTAAATGGCTGATCCAGGATTTGAAATAAGATGGTTCTATTTTCCAAAACTGCTTTTCCACTTTGCTATACTAGTGAAACAAGAACAATTCAGGATTTCACCTTTTCAGTCTGTTAACCTTCATTAAATAGCATTTTAGGTTTTCCCCTAGTAAGTATTCATCACTTACACACCGGAAGCTTTATATATACATATGCATTATCTAATTTAATTCTCATAATAACTCAATGAAAGTAAGTAGTGGTAGTCTCATTTTACTAATGAAGAAAATAAGGTTTAAAGAGGTAAGTTTCTTACCCAGTCTCTGAGCTAGGCAGGAGCAGAGCTGGATTGTAGCATGTCTCTTTGACTCCTATGCTTTTCTGACTCCTGCTCAATAGTTAACTGTAAGAAATACACTCACATATATTAAATCATATCTTTCAAAACCCCTGAAATGTTGCTCTGAAGTAGGCAGTTCTGTATTTTATTATTGTGTGGCTAACCCACAGCATCCAGGAGTGGACTGAGCTGTTGTAATTTACTCGTGTATCAAAAAAGTAAAAATTTACAGGGAGTTGGTTACAAATAATATTTCTAGCAAAAGTAGCCACGAGGGAGAATGTGTATACTCCTTGATATTCCACAATAATCAGTAGACTAAATATTTTCAACTGCATCTGCTACACAGTGTAGGAACTACCCTTGTAAATCAGGAAAAAAAGAACTCTACTCCCCTCCTCCACAAAAGCCCCTACAACTATGTCTAGAGCAGGAGACTAGGAAATCAAGACACGGGGACGTTAATTATGAGAGTAGATTTAGGTGAGGGATGGATTTGTCAGGATCCATGTCTTTGTTCCCTCGAAGACTATATAGGAAAAAATGTACCTATATAGGAAGGCTTATTTCATAACCAATACCAGAAAACAAACAACAAGATGCCATAAGATGTTTTCTGTCTCCTGGAACTAATGTCTTGGTAATTAGACACAGAAGAGGCTTCCTGAATCTCCAGCTTGCTGGTTTTCCCCGTGAGTATTTAGCGCGTCTTGGGAGACCGCCTAAGCTTCCCTGGAGGACTTTAGCTCTAAAATGAGAGCTGCAATAACTTGTCTGCAGAAATTTTACTTATGTTTATGGGATGTGAAAGTAAATTCAGTAAGTTAATGCGTGGGCACACCAGTTAAATGGTGCAGATAATTGTTCTACTTCATATTTATACATTCAGTCAGTGATAGGCTCACATCAAATCAGTTCTCTACCTGCTGAGAAATGAAGGCAGCCAATAGAATCAGATCAAAACTAATGTCATTTGAACATAGTAGAAGTCAAATCTACTTCATTAATCTGCTACCTCAACGCTCTCTCCAGTTTGTGTATGTAGCAGAAGGAACACTGGATTGGGAGTCAGAACATTAATAATAATATTAAATAATTACAACCGCTAACATTTATTAAGGACCCTTCAGGGATTTTATTGATGACCTGTATTCACTTATAATCACATCTCTAAAAAGTAGGGTATATTTTCATCCCCTTTTCATAGGTGAGGAAATGGAGCCTTGGAATGGCTAAGTATCCCTGTTCTCATACAGCTAGGTAAGGCAGGAAGTATATAGAGACCACCACACTGTTAAGCACTGCGCTATGCCAAGTACATTGGAGGTGCACAAAAGGGCCTGTAGAGGCCATGAGACAAGCACATCAGGTAGTAAGAGAACATGGTTGCATCCCTCAGGAATTCTCATGTTCACTAGGGACCATGAGTATCGTGCTTTCCTCAATGTTTTATGTTTAAGAAGAAAGTACAAAATTGAGGTTCCTGTGCTCAAATCCTAATCAATTGTGAGATACTCATCCCTTCCCTGCTGCTTATAGCCCTTCACTTCCTCATGTCCTTTGCCTCCATTCACATTGGCCTACAGACTTCTTAATGCCACCAAATGAGTCCATCAAAATGTGACTATTCTGAGCAACTATCACTATTTTCAAAGGGAAATATCAACAAAAATAAAGCACTGTTGTGTTTATTAAATAACTTCTGAAGCTTGTGGATTTTTAAAAAGTTGTTTTGTGGCTGTTGACTTCTCTGCAAGACGAAAATCACGATTCCAGATGAGGGTCGCAGTCATGGAGACCTGTATGATTTTATTAATCCCTTGATGCCACAGGTAGTTTAGACACGGGGATGACAGTAATCTACCATTTGTTGTTTAAAGGTTCCAAACTCTTGTGTGAAATTAAAATGTTCTGTTATGTGGGCCTAACTGGAAAATCAGTTTTTAGCATGCTGATTAATTCAAGGTCATATCTATTAAGTGGCTGATTCTTTTTTTTTTTTTTTTTTTTTTCCTTTTGCGGTACGTGGGCCTCTCACTGCTGTGGCCTCTCCCGTTGCGGAGCACAGGCTCCGGACGCGCAGGCTCAGCGGCCATGGCTCACGGGCCCAGCCGCTCCACGGCATGTGGGATCTTCCTGGACTGGGGCACGAACCCGCGTCCCCTGCATCGGCAGGCAGACTCTCAACCACTGCGCCACCAGGGAAGCCTGAGTGGCTGATTCTTAGTTCAATGTCTTGTCAGTCCCAATTACAAACTATCCTGTGGAGGTTTTCCTGACAAAAATAAATGTAACCCTCTGTTGCATTGCATCATGTGAATGTTAACCACAAAGGGGCAAAATTTTTCAATTTTATTTATTAGTTTGTTTCTTTTTAGATAGCAGTTACTTCTATTGCTTTCATTATATGCAGCCCAGAACCAATATGATGCAATATCAAGTTTAACAGTTGTAGGAGTTTTCAGAAATTACAGATGTTACTATTGAAACTTTCTCTAGTGAAAAAGAAAATGAGACAATTTACATGAAAAGCTGAAAAAATATATAGGCAATCCTAGTAAACCCATTCTATAAAAAAACATTACCTGGTTCACCAATAAAAGCTTTTTGTTTGTCAGACCACTATTATTCAGACTGAAACATACCTCCCACCTTTTATGTTAAACTGCCCAACTAATTCAAATAACCTAAGAATATGCAATAGATTATTAAAAATTGACAGTAAAATCATCAAAATGTCACTGACATTATATGACTAAATGCCACTTAGGTGAATCATACATAGACACTATTAAACAAGGGCACATGAAGGCAGCCCCCTACCCGACCCCATAAACACCCCACTTAAAATAAAGTAATAAAAAACAATACAGGAGTTCTTATGAAGAGATGAGTTATCTTTTTTTTTCTTTTAATCATTATTCAGACTCAGGCATTTAAAGAGTTGTCTAAAAACCCTCCAGTCAAATGCTTTGTGCAGCATTCAGTATGTAACACTAGCTAATGGGAAAAGCAGGTGGTGGAAGAGAGAACTTTCTGTTGTCATGCTGAAGAGTGTGTCAAAGAAGATTGTCATTTGAAACTCTGTTGTCAGCAATGAAGGATTCCAAATGCAGCTGAACCCAGAGCTCTGACTGTGGTATGTTTAAATAAATATATCAATCTAGAAATTCTCTTTTACTTTTCTGTTTTCTTAAAAATATGTAAGAAGCCAGCTAAGAATAATAGATATTGATTTCAGAATTGGAGATAAGTGTATCTGTTTTTTCAAAATACTAGAAATGTATTTTTAAAAATAAGAAATATATGATCTAAATTGTTATATTTTAAGCATCAGTGTTTATCTCACATAACAGATGCTGCCTCTCTGAAGTTTTGACTATTTTTAAGTCATCTGATTTTTGGTTTCAATGAAATAGGTATTTACCAGTTCTACTCTAAAATTTGTTCTTGATTCAGAAATACATGAAATATGATCACTTGTAAAAGTATGTCTTTTTAAGATGTTCTTAAGAAATTATTATACAAGATGCTTTAGTAAATAATTTCAGTCAAAGTAGAATATCTGAGAAAATATCTGAATTTAAAGAAACATATCTTATAACATTAAATGTTAAAATAAATAAGTGACACAACTATGAAATTTATTGTGATTTAAACTAGGGAACAAAATGTTTTTCAACCTGCCGTCTTTATTTTCTTATGCTTTTAAGGTGATAAAATTAATTAATTTGTCCCATTCTGAAGGCTTTATTTTCATTTGTTTTAAAAATGTCAACTGCTTCCCTTTGGAGAACAGAGGTTCAACTTCTAAATCTGCATTCAAGGTTAAATCACCTAAAATAGATAATCACTGATATGGAAATAAGTGTTCTTTTCTTTGAGAAAAATAAGTACTTAAAAGATTCATCATATAGTATTTAAAATATAAAAATCAGTGAGCAGGAAAGTATACTTAAATGTATCCTCGGTAAATTACTTTCACTAAGATTGATTATATTTAAAGGTCACATATTAAAAAAGTATTTATTTCATTGAGAACCCAATAGAAAACCACAGTCTGCTCCATCATAGACTATTCTACTTAGAAAGGCTTGGCTTTTGGTTTTCATTAGAAAAAACAGAAAAACTTTGATTTTAAGCAAATAAAAATGGGTAGAGAGAGAATAATACAAGATAGTCTAAAGAAACAGCACTTAGTTTAATGCCTGTTACATTATAGAATTACAATCAGTATTTTGTTTCTCTCTTCCCTTTGGTTCCTTTTTAACTTCTGAAAAGAATATTTATACCTGCTTCATAATTTGTATTCTTTCTATGGGTATATGCCTTATTCTATGGTATTGAGAGTCACAATTATCCAGTTATGCAGGTCAGGTGTTTTGGATCCAATCTGAAGTCTCAACTTCAATGATTAATTTTCGATCTTCTTTGCAATTCCATTGATACTGTGCTGCTCAATGAACCGGCTGCATTCCATAGGACACTCCAAATGTGAAAAACTGATTCCCCTTAAATAAAATAACTGAAGTCACTAGTGGAAAAATTCACCTCGAAGACCAAGCGTTTGATACATCATTCAGAACAATTCATTGTTTGAACCATCTTGAGAGAAGTAGGAAATGTACTTTTCCATAATTATACCTGATTTTAACGGAATTAATACTCAGCCATCAATAGGAAAGAAGCTTTATATTTGAGGACTCTTTTCAGGGAAGAGTATATGCTGCGTAATTTTACTTGATATTCATAAGAATATGTGTATTTTATTATCTTAAAAGCAAAACTATAAGCAAAACTTCACTAATTGTCAGGTTACAATATTTTTTAAAATTATCTGTGGGCATTTTTTTCTCAATAAATGAGAGATGACATTTGGTGATATTTAAGGTTCAAATTTCACATCCCAAGAAATTTTAGCTGTGGGAAGTTTTAAACAAAATATGTATGTTTCTTTTTCTAAACAGATACCTTACAACAGTGGTTGTCAGACTGGGAACATCCAAATCACCTGTAGGGCTTATTAAAAAACAGATGACAGAGCTCTAACCCCAGAGTTTCTGATAACAATAATTCCAGTTGAGACCGGAGAATTTGTGTTTCTAGCAAGTTCTCAGGTGATGTTGATGCTGCTGGTACTAGTACCGCATTTGAGAACCACTGCCTTAAGTCTTCCCTTAATATCTCCAGTGTACTCTGCATTTTGAGAGCCTATCATATGCCAGACCCTGTACTAAGTCTGGATATTCCTTGATGAATAAAACAGGCAGAATTCCTACCCTTGCAAAGCTTGTAGTCATCTAGTGGTAGAGTCAGAAAATAAATAGTAAACCAACAAGTAAATAACTATTTACAAGTTGTCATTGAGTGGGTCATTAGGTAGTGGAAGAGGGGTTACTTGGGGTGATCAGGAAGGCAACCTCTCAGAAGGTTGTTTTTTTTTGTTTTTTGGGGGTTTTTTTTTGCGGTACGCGGGCCTCTCACTGTTGCGGCCTCTCCCGTTGCGGAGCACAGGCTCCGGACGCGCAGGCTCAGCGGCCATGGCTCACGGGCCTAGCCGCTCCGCGGCATGTGGGATCTTCCCGGACCGGGGCACGAACCCGTGTGCCCTGCATCGGCAGGCGGACTCTCAACCACTGCGCCACCAGGGAAGCCCTCAGAAGGTTTTCAAGGCAAGAACTGAAAGGTGAGAAGTCAGCCGAGGGGGGGAGTGGGAGAAAGAGGCATTCCAGGCAGAGAGGTGCCTCATGAGGTGAGGGCCCTGAGGTGGGAAAGAAACTGACACGTAGCCTGTGTGGCAGGAACACAGAGACTGAACACCAGGATGGCCGAAATGAGAGGAGACAGAGAGGTGAGCAAGCACACCATTACAGTGGGCCTGTGCTGGGGAGTCTGGATTTTATTCTAAGTTTAAAGGGTTTTCAACAGATTTCTGTTTTCAAAAGATCACTCTGTACATGACAGGGGGGGAACAGTGATGGAAGTAAGCTGGCGTTATAGCATCCCAGCTGAGAGATGATGGTGGTTTAGCCAGGAGTGCTTGCACTTAAGGTGGATACATCAGTTTCCAACATCAAAACGTGTATAGATGTATGATTACAGAGATGACAGTTATTAAAAATTCACAGTGAGGTTGATTAAAATGACATGTGAAGAAGGGAAAAAAGAAAGCAGGTTTGAAAGCAAAATTATACTTGTTTGTGTGTGTGAGAGAGTCACCAAGTATACTAGGACTGTAGGTGATTTTTTTATTCCCTTTATTTTTTATGCAATAAGAAAAAATGCACATTATTATAGCATTTCCAAATTCACATATATCATTGAAAAGAAAAAACTGTGACTTTGAGAAGACAACCACAAGTTGAATGACTAATTGAGTCATTCGTGTGCGTGTGTGTGTGTGTGTGTGTGTGTGTCAGTGCCTACACATGCATATATACAAAGTATATGGGTATAGCACTATCCAAAGTATAGTGGATATAAAATGAATATAGTTCCAGTCATCAAAGAGTTTGTAGTTAGTTGGGGTGGATAAGAATAGGGACATAAGAGCAACTCTGACTCAAATGTTAGAGTGCATAAGATTCATCCTTTATGTTCTTTGACAGTCCTTTCAGGTACCAATTTCTCCTAACACAACCAACACCCTAATAGGTCTTGAATACACTCTCCCATTTCCATGACCTGTGCCTTTGCATGCAGAGTTTTCTCCCCTTTCTTCTATTCATTTTTCAGGAATCAAGTCACATACCACTTTTTAAAGTCTATTTTTAGAGCAATTTTAGATTTACAACAAAATTAAGAGGGAGGAACAGAGATTTCCCATATCCCCCAGCCCCCACACATGCATAGTCTCCCCCATTATCAGCATCACTCACCAGAATGGTACATTTTTTACTAAGGGTCAACCTACATGGGCACATCATAATCACCCAAAGTCCACGGTTTACCTTAGGGTTCACTCTTGATATTGTACATTCTATGGGCTGAATAAATGTACAATGACATTTATACAGCATTATAGTAATATACAGAGCATTTTCACTGTCTAAAAATCCTCTGTGCTCTGCCTATTCATCTCTCCCTTACTCTTGCCCCCTTGCCAGCAACCACAGATCTTATTTTTAGTGTTTTTGTGGTTTCCAAAGCTTTGTCTTCTCCAGAATGTCATATAGGTGGGATCATACAGTATATAGGCTTTCCAGATTGGTTTCTTTTACTGAGCAATATCCATTTAAGATCCCTCTATATCTTTTTCATAGCTTTATAACTCATTTACTTTTAATGATGAACAATATTCCATTGTCTGGATGTACCACAGTTTTTTTAATCTATTCACCTGCTGAAGGACATCTTGGTTGCTTCCAATTTGGGGCAATTATTAATAAAGCTACTATGAACATCCACATGCAGGTTTTTGTGTGGACATAGGTTTTCAATTTCTTTGGGTAAATACCAAGGAGCACAATTTCTGGATCATATGGTAAGATTATGTTTAGTCTTGTAAGAAACTCCCAAACTGTCTTCCAAAGTAGCTGTACCATTTTGCATTTTCACCAGCAATGAGTGAGAATTCCTGTTGCTCCACAATCCTCACCATCATTACTGTTGTCAGTGTTCCAGATTTTGGCCATGCTTACAGATGTGTAATGGTACGTCATTGTTGTTTTAATTTGCATTTCCCTGATGGCATATGATGTGGAGCATTTTCTCATATACTTATTTGCCATCTGTAGATCTTCTCTGAAAAGGTATTTGTTAAGTGATCACATACCATTTTTAATTGGATTTTTTATATTGAGTTTCACAAGTTCTTTATTTTGGATAACAGGTCTTTATCAGATATGTCTTTTGAAAATATTTCTTCCCAGTCTATACCTTGCCTTCTAATTCTCTTGATATTGTCTATTTCCAGAGCAGAATTTTAATGAAGTCTAGCTATGCATTATTTCTTTCAGGGATCATGTCTTTGGTTTTGTGTCTAAAATGGTATCACCGTATCCGAGGTCATATAGGTTTTCTTCCATGTTATCTTCTAAGGGTTTTATAGTTTCATATTTTACATTTAGGTCTATGATCCATTTGGAATTATTTTCGTGAAGAGTGTAAAGTCTGTCTCCATTAGTTGTTTTGTTTTGCATTTGTTGTTTTGCATGTCTAGTTGTTCCAGTACCATTTGTTGAAGAGAAGACTTTTCCTTTCTTCTCCAGACAGTCACTTTATCTTTGTTCTCATAGCTCTTGCACTCACCCCCGTACAGCCCAAATCACACCAAATTGTAATTACTTGTCCTCTCTGTCTACTCGACTCAATTACTCTCTCAAAGGATAGGGATCATGGATTATTTTTCTTTGTAATTACATCAGCCCCTTGCACGGAACCTGCCTCATAACAGGAACTCACAATAAACTTGTTAAATGAGTGAACATGAAAGAGAATATTAGGAAAACATTACAGCTTTAGGTGGAATAGAGTTATTAGTGTGGCCTTAAGAGTTTAGATAAAGTTTATGAAGAAGGAGGAAATCAAGCTTGTCTTTGAAATTGGATAAAATTTTTGAGTAATTTTAATTCTAGGAATTCATATGAATAAAACAATTAGAGAGGTTACTAGGGATGTATGAATAAGGATATTCATTGAATCATGATGAATCATAGCAAAGATAGTTTAGCAAATTAAGCCAAAATATTCTTCAGTAGAAGGTAAATAAATGATAGAATGATAAAACTGAATACTGTTCAGCTATTTAACAGTGCAGTAGGACATGGCCACCTGCACCACTAAAAAGTGGGCCTATGGCATAACAATAAATAAAACATCAAAATATAAAATTGTGGTATTCCCCATGCCTGGTCTGGGATCCCCTGACCCAGCAAGTCTAATCCACATGAGCTGCTGAGACTACAAAGCCTCAGACGCTCCTCCCTAAAAATCTGGAAAAAGTTTAGGGAACCCCAGTATCATGTATCCTTGATCTCATTGAATTCTTTGCATTAAAACAAGATGAAAATGCCTCATCACTGTCACCTGGAATAGGCTTTATTTTCTGCCTAATTCAAATGAAATTAGATAAAACTTTGCCTATTGATATCAAGGTATAATGGACTTTTCCTGTTGTTTTACCCAAACATCACTTCCTTTGACATTCAGGTGGTACTGACCCTCTTTACCTACCCTAAAAATGCCAATCAGAATCCCCCACCCTTTTGTCTATAACAACAGACACAGTGATGGACAAGATCCCAAAGCTGAATTCCACTCTGGGATGTTCTCCAAGAACTATAGGGAAAGATGATCTCTCCCCAACTGTGGGAAGAAAGTTATTTTTAATGTAAGGAATGAGACAAATAGAAAAACAAACAAAAACAGAATTAAAAGACAAGAGATAGAGAAGAGATGTAATAGTAGAGAAAGTAAGAATCCTGACAACTGCATTTGACTCTCTAGAACCAGCTGTTCTTGAAGCTAACTAGCTCTACTGGACATAGAGTTAAACAGCTGAACACATTTTATAACAATATGTATAAAATTCCATGCCTGTGTATCTGTATTATGTATTGCATATTATATATCATATAAGTATATATGCATGCACACATATAGTTGCATCTATATCTGGGGGGAGAGAGAGGAGAGAATGAGAGAAAGAGAACTCAACTTGTAATAGCAGGCACCTCTGAGCAATACTTTCACTTCATCTTCATTTTGTATCAAGCATGAATATTATTGGGGAAAAAAGAGCAGAGTTGGAAAAAAGGAAGCAAAGGAAGGGATGGGGCAATTAGAGGAGCAGCATGAACAAAAGTAGAGTCTAGACAAGATTAAGTATGTGCAGTGGCCAAGACAAGAGACACACTTAGCTATAGCACAGAGTATAGGAAAAGGACTGTAGAAAGACTACAGGTATGGAGCAATATGGATTTATATAACAAGTCTTATTCAGGAGCCTTTACTGCCTCATACCCATAAACTCAAACCTTTGTGACATCCTGCAGATTTGCAAAACACTTTCACACAGTGAATTAGTCGGCCAAGTGAGCAACTCCTGGGGGCACTAAAACATCATTCAAACAAATTGGAGCTATGTTGCCACTTAACGGGGCAACACATGGAACTCCTTACATAAGTAACAGAATGAATCTTTCAATTTATGTAATAAACCCCTCAGTTTGGTTCTGAAGGACAGATATGGCATTGGAGGATCTTTTGTTTATGATGTCAGGATGTTAGTCTTTTATATACTTGACAGAAGTAGTAAAAATAAAAAAATAATAACAGTAATTATAAAAGTAATTAATGGGAATTCCCTGGTGGTCCAGTGGTTAGGACTCCACGCTTCCATTGCAAGGGACCCGGGTGCAATCCCTGGTCGGGGATCCTGCAAGCTGCGTGGCACAGCCAAAACAAAGAAAAAATATATATATGTAATTAACCAATAGTATGTGCTAAAGAGTACATGGGACTTTACATAATAAACATGTGAAATAGGTATGATTCTTATCACTTTATAAATATAAATCTTTTAATATAAGATAAGAGTTAAGAACTTAGCTCCTGGGTTTAGGACACATGAATTTGGGTTTGGTGCTGCCTCTTACATGCTATGTTGGAAAAGTTGTTTAAATTCTCTTTGCCTCAGATTTCCTCTCTATAAAATAAGGGGGGAGAGTAATAACAGTCAATAATACATACTACATAGGGTATTTATAAGGAATCAACAAATGGGTATTCATGTAAAATACAATTGTGTTGGCACATAGTACTTTATCAATAAGACAGAGTATTATATAATTATTGATGGGAAAATTGAAGATTTGAGAGATTAAATAACTGGTCCAAGGATGCACAGTCATGTTAAGTGGCAAAGCTGGCTTTATCCCTTTGGTGGCCTGATTCTGGGCTGAGAAAGGGAGGGAGGTTGGGATTAAGGAAAGAAAAAATCCAAGAGGAGGAGGCAGGTGCTTAGAGGTTGTAGGACTGTAGGAGAAATAAAAGAGAAGCTAAGAAAAAAATGATCTGGAAGAAGAGATTTGTCTAATGCACAGTGTGATGTACAACCTCTCATTTCATTCTACACGATAGGTGGCAAATTCTACTTTGTTTACTAATTGCCTCCACACATGGGATTTTGTGGTGGAGGGAGAGAAGTAAAGAAGAGGACGAGAGGAAGTTCATAAATGCTATGTGTTATATGTTTATAACTTAAGCAAATAGACCTCGAATGTTGCATCTGGCAAGCTAGTCTCTCCCTACACCACTAAACAAGTGGTGACAAGTCTTTGAAAGGGCTTGGTGATGTCTAGGTTGGAAAATATGAATCTTCTGTTGCTCTGAAAAACTTTCAAAAGGCAAACAAAACCTAAGCAATATATAAAAGGATCAGCAGCCCCCATTACGTATTTAAACGTGTTCAGTTCTCTCTCCCTGATGAGTACTGCTCAAATCACGGGAGCTTCATGGGGATTACGCTTGTGACTTGGGATCGATTTTAAGAATACTTACGAATCTGGTCTTTTACCTTTTATTTTCCCACTTAACAAGTAAGTTTTTTGTATGTATCTAAAAAAACCTCCCTACTTAGAAATTATCTGACTTCAGATATTTTCATATATAAGTAAAGTTCACGTATATATATAATTGAGTTCCATTTGTATTTATTCCATTGTATTGTCTAAAACATTTAACTTTGCCTTTTAAAAAATAAACGTGTATGTCAATAAAGCAAATATTGTTTAGGAAACATATTTAGTTAAAAAATCACAAGGGGTTAGAAGAGAATGCTTTTAGAATTCCTAAATAGAGGTCTCTGGACTGACATTATCTGTAACTATTTTTCTTTGTGGTATCACTGCTTTGGAAAGCAATATTTTCAAAAACTATAGAGACTTGCCAAAGTGCTCAAAATGCTTATGTGTTTATAGATGCAAATTTTCCTTAGTCTTTCTTAGGTAAGCGATTCTTCCTTTGGTAACAAGGAGAGATATGCAAGATACTGCCTTCAAAGGATTTCTCATCCTGACCTGAGATCTTAGAGTTTAGCAGATGCTACTGGCATTTTTGACACTGAAGTAAAATGTTTTCCATTAATGAATTTTAAAAAAGCCATCTGTAAAAAGAAAGGGATCCTGGAGCAGGCACAAAGATTAAAGAAACTACTACTCTTGTGGAACCTGGGACCTTGGAATCTGTCATCTTTGTTTGATAGGGTCTTAAATTGGTACTGGGTCAAAACAGGCAGACAAGAGGGGAGGCTTTTACTGGAAAAAATAGCATTATCTAACCATTTGTTGAATACTATTATACTTAATAATACTATTATTAAGAATCATCTCTAACGCTGTGTGCTTCTTGTTCATCATTACTTAATGCAGTTGCCACTGCCCTGCAGATGCCGACCTGATTCGCAGGGACTCTTTCATGACTCACAACTGTTTGGCTTTCAGAGTCTCCAGAAATTCAGTCACCACAATTCTTTAGCCCAAACACCATTGCATTCTTTATTCCTTCACCATGGTTGTTCCTAATAGCAAGAGGTTAAAAAACATCAAAACTATAGCTGTTCAAAACCCTACATGAAAATCAGGTTATTTATCCTATTTAAACTTATTTGCTGTGAGCAACTCCATCCCCCCAGTCAGGAGATGTTCTGCCTTGAAGTAAGAGAAACTTTATAAAAATCATGACTTATTCTGCCTTCCTCCATATATATAATTCATTTCTCAGCATCTCCTTTTTATCATAAGGGAATTATGGAAATGGTGGAACAGAGTTACTACACAATTGGGGATTTTTGTGTCGCTGGGTTATGATTTTAAAGGTCATATATAAGTTCTGAGAATGAGTCATCACATGGATTTGCTAAGTCTCCTATCTGATCTGTCTAGCTCAGATACACCCATCATATACCAGGCACTAGACGAAGCACCACACAGACGTTGTAAACAACAAAGATGTGGTCTCTGTCTTACTGCAACTGACAGTATAAGCAGTGGTGGTAAAGGGCTCAAACATTTTTTTTGCTGATTTCCATGGTGGAAAAACAACAAACCCACCCCCCGCCCCGCCTATTCGAGCTGTCAAAGTGAGGTCAGCTAGTTCATAAAATTTCCCAAAATTTAAAAATGGGCTCTTGTTGGCTGGTACAAGCTGGCTCTGAATGAGGGAAAGATCTCAGTGTAGAGAAGGGTATGCAGAAAATGGAGGCTGTGTATCAGAGTGTATCTCTTCATTACCAAGATACCATAGGAAGTCTCAGAAGAACAGAAGTAACAGTGTTTCCCTGTTTATTTTTCACCAGTTTATTTTTACTTTTGATTATGAAAAGATAACCATAAGAAATCCTGATGTTTGACACAATTCATCTATAACTTCTCCACACCCAGAGGGGAAACAGATGAATTTTAACCGACTCTTTCCACAGCCCCCACCTCCACTGCCACTTTCATCTTCCTCCAAACAGCGTTAGATTTAGAGATAAGTAAAATGGATAAGCAGAAATGTATTGAATGTGGACCACAGACCATGGACCATGCACCATGGCATACAAAAAACTTAGTTATCTAGAATTAAAATGGTGTTTGATAAAACTGGGTTCTCTCAAGGCATTGGAATGAGATTAAGCACTAGTGTTTTATTAATGAGTTAGGGAGCTGAGATGTGTGTATCTTTTGCTCTACCTCAGCTCTGCTGTTGCACTTCTAGAGTATTCATAGATGCTTTTGCCTAAATGGTTATGACACTATCTGATCTTTTTTTTCTTATATGTTGTCTGATTAGTAAAACCTATCTTTCCAGTTAGGCTACCTTTGGTCAGCACCAACTACCGCGGTAGCTTCCGGTATTTAAATTCTGGGGTAGCAGTTGTCTATTTAAACATATGATTTTAAATGCTTATTATTTTTCAGACAGTCATTTGTCATTTAATACCTGCCACTTATTTTATTAAACTACTCTTCTCTTATGTGCATGTATTCATCTTCTTATCCTCCATTCAAATTATCAGTATTTAACAATTACAGCAATAAGTCCACTGTATCAACTTCCCACTAATCACTTTTAGATAAATCCACTCATTTATCCCCATGGCTGGACTGTAAGACCATGTCCATTTTGTTCAGTGTTTTTCACCCATGCTTAAAATAGTGACCAAGACAGAAGAAGAACACTAAATCAATACTTTCAGTGAATACTTAATTCTGTATTGTAGGGGATATTTGTTTCCTACTTTATAAATTAGGAAGCCAATGAACACAGAGATTAATGTGCCCAAGTCCACGTAGCTAGCTGAGAGGCAGGGCCAGAATTCAAATTCAGGTAAAGAAAAAGGCCCACTTGTCAGCACATAATGGATGCTTAATAAGCATTTTCTTATGCAAACTGGAGTATACAGGACTTCACTTTAGTACGCATTTTATTCTCCTGATTGCTGTTCACCGCTCTATTCCCAATGACTGGAGCAAGTGTCTGGAACTGAGTAGGCAGTAAAAAAATATTTGTTGAATAATAGATGCCTCTTTGTTTCTTCAGCATGTAGCTCAAAGTAGTTGCTAAGAACATTAGGGGTGTGTGTGTGTGTGTGTGTGTGTGTGTTAGGTTAATGAAAGTTGCACCTCTGAGTATTAATAATCTGGCTTTCATAAGATGTGATTTGTTTCCATCTGTTTTGTGACATATTTCTTATTGTCCGTAGAGAAGCATGCTAGAAAGGACTGCTGTGGGCAGTTCTAGGCAATATTGGCTAAAAGATAAGCAGTGCCTTAATGACCTCCCAAATTCTTCACAGAATTACAACTTTGTGTGTAACTTCTAAAAAGGGGTGTGTTATTAAAGATTTGCATCAGTAAATCAGCAATTGAGAGCCATTTTTCTGCCTTCCAAGCTAACCATTCCTGCCTTATGTTTTAATTTTTACTTTTTTTAAGTGATAAATTATCTGTTACTTTTTGTTAGCTTTAGAATACTGCCCCCTTTAAATAGAGATGCAGCTTTAACCTGCTAAAAATGACAGGAGCTTGTCCAGCTGTGGACCTGAGATCAGTAACATCAGTCTTTAAAATTCATGCATCTTCTGTCCTGACCTCCTCTCCTTCTTCTCCTTGTTCGAAGCCCTCAGGGACTGTAACTCACAGGCTGAATGTCAGATGCCCGGGGTACTGCCACCTGGACTCCTCAAGGCATTTCCCACCATCAAAACTTCAACCACCTTGTCTCCAGTCTTGCTCTTTGCCAAGGAAAAACAATGCCATATTGTATCTTGTCTAATCACTTCCCAGATGACAGTTGTCATTAATCTAGCACCTAAGAAGTCTGGCACTCACGCTAGTTATTTATACACATCAGCCACCATCTTCACAATTTTTCAGGGAAATAAACAGGCCTTATTATTACCATTTTATAAATAAAGATGCTGAAATTTAATTAAATATTTGTGCACAGTAACACAAGATAAGAAGTTGAAGTGAGTCCTCATCTCTAGTACCCCAACTACAAGTCATGTTGTCTTCACAAAATTAAAGAAATACAAAATGTCTCCACTTACTCGCTCTCAAACATGAGGCATTGTTTTGTGTTGGTTTTTCATAGTGTCCAAAAAGGAAAGATTAAGAGGGGAAAAGAAATGTTGTGTACCTTCACTAACACACAGTTCTTTATAAACTCAAATGGCCACACTTTTAGTTTAACTGTGAGCTTCCAAAGTGCTTGGAGGATTTGCTGTAAGAGATGCAGCTTCTTTCTGCCAAGGCTTGCCAAGGGGAGTTTAGTTTACAGAGGCAGGTGTTCCTAGAACTGGGAGGATTCTGAGACTGCCTGATGCAGAAGTTCTCAGCCTGGTGTCCAGGGAGCTCTATGGAGGCTTCCACATGAGTTCCAGGGGACCCATGAACTCTCTGAAAATATATGTATAATTATATGAATATGTAAGTATGTGCCTTCCTTTTTTCGCCAGATATTGTCTATTACCAAAGAAGAGTTAAAAACCAGTAGTCTTGTCTTGACCTATCCTGCAGTTTAGGGAACTAAACGACCAACGCTGGAGAAATCTATACAAATACAAACAGCCAGGGCCATAATCTTAAATGACACCCATGGGTGCCTCAGAGAGTTCATCTTTCTATCTGTTTATAAATATCTAAATCTTAATAGCAAGAGTAACTCTGGTACTGGAAAGAACTAAACCCGTGGTAAAATAGGCATTCATATTCTATGTTATATTTTCAATGCTAACTTTCTAGAGTTTCCAACATGACCCAATTCATTTTTACTCTAAGTAGATTATTTGTAGCCAATGTGAAAAGATCATGTGCTTTATTATATTAGCAAAAATATTTGCATGATAATTCTTCGTCCTCTTACTGTGTCTCAAGAGATTCTTGTCTTATTGAGCTTTTAGGGAGAAGGCAAGAGGAACATAGGAGCACTGGATCATGAAAAATAATTTTCTTCAAATGTAAGGAACACAACCTAGGGCTCTTCTTTTCTGCAAGAGATTCAACACATTTCTCATCAGAACAAATCCATCTTGCTGTAAAGGTTATGGGAGGCTTTATTCTCTGCCTTCTTAGAGTATATGATTGATGACAAATAAACACCTAGTAGTTTAGAATAGTTTGCTTTGGAGCATTATGCGAACTGTCCTAATTTCCACATATGGTCAAGGACAATGATGATGATACTAAGCAGTTATTCAGTGCCAGAAACTTTGATACCCTGATCTGAAGGTCTGCTATTTCAAGTTAAATATTCAAGTGAAACAGTAGCCTTTGACCAGGGTAATGTTCTGGGCTATTCCCCTCTTTCAGAGATAATGTTTTCCCGTTTCTATATTTTGACTTGACAATTTTACTTCTGCATTTGCAAAACCGCAAATGAATTCATTCTGGCCTTGCATAATTTGACCTCTTTGTGTTGACCTTCTCATTCTTTTTAGCATCTCCCTGCCCTTCATCTGCTATGAATTCAGAGCCAAAAGAAGGGAGTATCTTAATATTTTAAGTACACTTACTACTGAGGCGTCCTAAAAGTACCTCGGCAGATTGGGCTGTCTGGCCCATTCACCATTGTATCCCTGGCACCCAGCACACAGAACTGTGCTAATATGGAAGCTCACACTTGTAAGATCTGCAAATGTCCTTGAGGGCAAAAGCAACTTAAGTGCTCAGGTATGCAATTTACCTCTCCACTTCTAATTTCTGCAGTCCTGAACTTAACATAACAGTTCCTCACTATCTTTTCCTATCAAAGACGCTTTGATCTTCCATATGAGGATTAGCTTGTTAAGTTATATACAGACACACAAAACTCTGTTGAGATCTTCATTTGAATGATATCAGCTTTATAGATGAATGTGAGATAATGGGTATTTTTACAATACCGAGTCTGCCTGTGATGAACAGATGCTTTTTACATGTAATGTAGGCAAATTTATCCATTTTTTCTTTTTCTGTCCTGTTTTAGAAATATTCGCCTACTCTGAGTTCCTATGTTAGCTTCTAAAAGCTATATTCTTATGTAGTTCACAGTGAATAATCCATCTGTAACTGATTTTTAATGCTTTACTGAGATAAAATTCACATACCATACAATTCGTGGCCCATTTAAAGTGTACAGTTTACTGTTTTTAGTATATTCATAGGGGTTGTGTAGTCATCACCATAATATTATTTTAAAATATTTTGTCTCCCCCCCAAAAAACCTGTACCTGTTAGCAGTTACTCTCCATTCTCCCACTCCTCCAATCCTAGGAAATGATTAATTGATACTCTGTATATATTTGCCTACTATTGAATTTCATATTAACAGAATCATATAATATATGGTCTTTTGTACCAGCTTCACTTTGTATAATATTTTCAAGGTTGATCTATGTTGTAGCATGTGTCAATATTTAATTCCTTTTTAATGCTGGATAATATTTCATTATATGGGTAATACCACATTTTATTTATGTATTCATCCAGTAGACACTGCGTTGTTTCTTCTGTTTTACTATTTTGAATAATACTGCTGTGAATGTTTCTGTACAAGTTTTTGTATGGATGTGTGGTTTCATTTCCCTGGGTATATACCTAGGAATGAAATTGATGATTTGGTAACTCTATGTTTAACATTAGGAGTAATTGTCAAACTGTTTTCCAAAGCTTCTCCACTATTTTACATCCCCACCAGCAACGTAAAAGGGTTCCAATTTCTCCATATCCTTGCCAATACTGGTATAATTTTTGTCTTTCTGATTATAGCCATCATAATGGGTAAAAAATGGTATCTCACTATGGTTTTTATTTGCATTTCTCTGTAACTTTCATTATGCTGAAACCCTTGAATGTTTATATGGCCATTTTTGTATCTTCTTGAACAAATCCCTGTTCAAAACTTTTACCCATTTTTAAGTGAGTTATTTGTGTTTTTAATTGTTGAGTTATTTATATTCTGTGAATGCAAGTACCCTATCAGACATATGGTTTTTCAAATATTTTTTTCATTCTGCGGTTTGCCTTTCACTTTCTTGATGTAATTATTTTGCAGCACAAAGTGTTTAATTTTGATATAGTTCTATTTATATTTTGTTTGTTTAACTGTCACTTATGCTCTTGGGGTTGCATCTAAGAAATCATAACCTATAAACCCAAGGTCCCAAACATTTACTCAAATGTTTTTAGTCTAATAATTTTATAGTTTTCTCATTACATTTAGGTCTGTGTTCCATTTTGAGTTAATTTTTGTGTGTGGTTTAAGATAGGGGTCCACCTTCTTTTGCACATGGATATACAGTTGCCCTGGCACCATTTTTTGAAAAGACCATCGTATTCCCCATTGAATTGCCTTGGAACTGTTGTTGAAAGTCAATTGACCATAAATTTATGGGTTATTTCTGGACTAGAATTGATATTTGACTAGAATATCAACTGAATTGACTAGAATATCAGTTCTAAAAAGTCTATCAAGTCTAAAGTAGGAGTCAAATTAATCTTTTTCATATGGATATCCAATTCATCTGAATCAGCATCACTTATTAAATAGACCATATTTTCACTTTCAATATTTTCTAACTTTCATAGAATTTTATTGTTTTAGTTTATTAGTTATTTAGATGTTTTATTTTTTAATGTATAAATTTTTGCCCACTATTGTTGTTGTTTTTGTTATTAATTTCTAGATCTTACCCAGAGTAGCCACACTCTAGCTTTCCAACATGTGTTACGGTTTTCTACCTTTTTTTTCTATCTGGAAGCTAGAGTTTTACATGCTTTCCTGCTAATTCCTCTATGAATTTCAAAAGATGTATGTTTTATTTTATCTATCATTTCTAGGTTTTTTATTGTATGAGGGTTTTGAAATTATGTTGTTTGCCATGTTGCTGGAATCACAGCCCTGCTTTTCTATTTTTATGCCCTATTTCTGAAAATTGGTGCTAGATTTTCCTAGGTGACTTTTACATCTCTGCATTTTCCCCTTCAGACTTTATTTCAGTGGTCAAAAAAGAGTGCTACGTTCCAAAGTATGTGTTTTGTATTCCAGCTGATTTGTGAAATTTGATAACACTGGTAAGATACTGCTTTTTATTTTGGCATAAGAGCAGCCTTTGTCTCCTGTTTTCTCCTTCATGATGTTAAAGGTGCTTACTGAGGCAGAAGTAAAACAGAGCTCAATTGTCATATACAATTTTCCCTGAAAAGACCTTTGCTTCACTTCAGTGAGTGAATTCAGCTGCCAGATATTTATGTGAGCATCATTCTGAAGGGGAATAAAAACCCTAGACAAAGTTAGTTGAAAAACCTGAATGATCTTTAAAAAGCAGCCTCTTGGAGAAATATTTGGAAAAAAGAAGAGCATCATGAATGTCAGAGCTATAGGAACCCTTACTTGTTTTGCACCCACTCTTTGATTCTTGGTAGAGGAACTGAGCAACCGGGAGGAAAACACAACTGTCTGAAGACATTCTATGCAGACATAGAACCATGAGTAAAATCTAAGTTCTTTCATTTCCTTATTTTTATACTTTTTATTTCCTCCTGACATTTCCTAAACTGACATATTATCGCCCAGTTGTTCCATTGAGGAGTTTGGTGAATGAGACCATAAGCTTTCCTTCCCTCATATAGTATTTCATAAGATTACTTTTAAAAATCAACCTTTTAATCTTTTAAACCAGATCTTTAACTTTTATCTAATTCATAAACTTTACTGTGACAGACAGCCTCTTGGATGGCCTGAATCATCTTTGCCTCTTGGTGTGTACTTTCTTGTATAATCCTCTCCCCTATATACTTGCTTCTAAATACTAGTATAAGGCAAAAGAGATATGTTCCTCCTGTGATTATGTCACATTACGTAAGACTCTGTCTTGCTCTCCAGCTCACTCTGGAGACTTTTCTTGTGTTTTTGATGAAGTAAGCTGCCATCTTGGGAATGCCCACATGTCAAGGAACAGTAAGAAGCTACTAGAAGCTGAGAATGACCTCCAGCTAACAGCCAGAAAGAAGTCAGATACTCATTCCTTAGCCACAAGGAAATGAATTCTACTAACAGCCTGAGTTATCTTAGAAGTGGATTCTCCCTAGTTAAGTCTAAAGATGAGAGTACAGCTTTGCTAACACCTGACTGCAGCTTTGTGTGGCCCTGACCCAAAGACCCACTGAACCGTCCCTGAACTCCTGACCCACAGAAATGTAAGATAATATATCTACATTGTTTTTAGCTCCTAAGTTTGTATTACGTTTTTAATGCAACAATAGATAACTCATACACTTACCATAAAATCTGCTATTCTGATACATTAAAATGCAGCCTCATCAATGAATTTTTGGTATACCGTTAATGGACCAAATTGAAACTGAAATATACCAGCAGGTGCTTGTCAGCAGGCCAGGGAAATATAATCAACAATATCCTTTCCTGACTGACCAAAAAAGATTTGAAGTTTTGCGTAAATTAATTTTGTATAATTCATAAGCATTCATTGAATTAATTCAATAAAAATTTAGTCAGCAAGATGCTCTATCAGCATAATTCCAAATATTTGGCTTGACAAAAATATAAGGGCCTAATCTCATGAATCTCTTTAGTGTAAGAAGCGATATTTTCAAAAATCACTTTTCTTTTGTACTTATTTACTTCCCTGGCTACACAAAGGGCCCCGTCTTCAGAACTCTCTCCCTCTCCTCTATATTTCTACTTAATAATATTGAGTAAAATAGTTGTAATAATATTGAGTAGAGTAAATAATAACATCACATAATTATAATAGTAGTAGTAATAATAAGTTTACAATATTTTACATAATTTTTACTCCTGTCATTTATGCATTATCTCATTTAACATATTTATTGTATCCTATGTGTAAGGATGGGGTGTTAAAATGAACAAGAGATCATCCTACTTATGCACTTTGCCTTATTACTTAATCATCCCTTCACAATAATTATGTGAACTATTGAACTATTCCTTTTATAGAAAAATAAATTTGACTGCTGTCTGTAACTTGAATCTTATTGCCCCAGCTGAAAATCCTACATCTTTATTTCTGTCCATTAAAGTGGTCTTTACTGACGCTCCTCCAAAACACCAAACTTATTTTTACATAGTACTTGGCACTATCTGGATTATATCATGTATTTATTTCTTTACTGTATCTTCCTTACAGGAGGATATACCTCATTTTGCCTTGTTCATTGCAATATTCTCAGAGCCTACAAGCATCCTTAGCACATAGTAGATAAATAAATAAATATATATGTATATAAACATTGTAAAGTAAATATTTCTTGAACAAATACATTGTCTTATTAGAGAAAAAGGATCATGCAGCAAAATGAAAAGAAACAAAGTCCTTCAGTTTTTACTTTTTTACTTGAAGATGTCTCTTTTTTCCCCAAGATGTAAATTTAATATTGCTAGGAAAATGGCAATAAGAGACATAGAGTAGCTTGTAAGGTATATGACATTTAACTCGGTGTTTTAAAAAAACTTTCAAAAAGACTTTCTTTTTAAAAGCGGTTTTAGGTTCACAGAAAAATGGAGCAGTCAGAGATTTCCCATATACTCTCTGCCCCCACTCACACACAGCCTCACCTATTATCAACATCCCCACCAGAGTGTACGTTTGTTACAATTGATGAACCCACATTAACATATCATAATCACCCAAAGTCTGTAGTTTACATTCGTGTTCACTCTTGCTGTTGTACAATCTCTGAGTTAACACAAATTTATGATGATATGTATCCATCATTATAGTATCATTCAGAGTAGTTTCACTGCCCTAAAAATCCTCCTAACCCGTGGCAACCCCTGATCTTTTTACTGTCCTCATAGTTTTGCCTTTTCCAGAATGTCATATAGTTGGAATCATACAATATGTTGCCTTTCCAACTGGCTTCTTTCACTTGGCAACTCAGTCACTTCTAAAGCTGAAAAAATTGGTATGATTTAAAAACAAACCATGAAACTCTGAACCCTGTGAAGTTATCAAGAAATAAGAAAAACAGGAAGCTTTAGTCCTATCTTTTCCCCAAGTGACTCACTTCCTCTAAAAGTCCTCTCCCTGGGAGAGTGAGATTCAAAAATTAGATCTAGGTCCAGATTAGAGTAAGGTCCAGAATTTTTAGGGTGCTTTGTTATCGAAGCTACCATTTGGAGCAAACAGCTTTGTCTCACCAATGCCATATGCTGTGGGCAGGCAAGGCTGCTGAATCCATGTGCACCTCCCTCTAGGTCAGGGTAGAAGGCGGGGGCTTGTTTCCTTCCCTATTTTCCCAAGAAGCATGAGTAGTGGGAAAGAGGAGGCACTGACTGCTTCTCCCAAACCTCTTTCCTTAATCTGGGGGTTACACAGAGCCACACAGCTTGTGCGTCCACTAAGTCTCAAGTGAAAGGGAGATGAAGAGACTCCCCATGGGAATCCCAAATGAGACAAGTGGCTCTTAGACTGCCACTAGAGAAGAAGCTTATGACTGATTTCTGAATCCTGCTTTGAGCTCACCTTGTTGCCCTAGCTCTGCCTCTGAAAGAACAATCAGTCAGCAACATCTCTCTCTTCCATGCCCTGAGCTCCATGTATACTTTATCTGCCAGGCCTCAGAGGGAGCCTTCTGTGGTTGGGTGACAAGGCACCCTTTGGGTTCTTTGAGTGATGCACTGTCTTGTGAATCTTAAAACATTTGTTTTCAAAGTCAGTGTGGCACAGCTTGCTAAATACTAAGCCGATCATATTATGGAGGCCCCGCTGCCAAGATATCACAAGCTATCTCTGGGGGTTAATGGAATCAATACCTTATTAGTTATAAATTGATTGAATTCCATGGTTAATAATGATTTTTAATCAGTAGCATGCCATAATTATGAAATATACACATGCAATACAGAATAAGAGTCAGGGTGAGGAAAGTAAAATGAAAATAGGAATAGCATCTCGCTAAGCAGAGAGGGATTATAAAATGCAGCTCTATTTACAATAGCCAGGACATGGAAGCAACCTAAGTGTCCATCATTGGATGAATGGATAAAGAAGATGTGGCACCTATATACAATGGAATATTACTCAGCCATAAAAAGAAACGAAATTAAGTTATTTGTAGTGAGGTGGATGGACCTAGAGTCTGTCATACAGAGTGAAGTAAGTCAGAGAGAGAAAGACAAATACCGTATGCTAACACATATATATGGAATCTAAGAAAAAAAAAAAAAAGGTCACGAAGAACCTAGGGGCAAGACGGGAATAAAGACACAGACCTACTAGAGAATGGACTTGAGGATATGGGGAGGGGGCAGGGTAAGCTGTGACAAAGTGAGGGAGAGGCATGGACATATATACACTACCAAACTTAAGGTAGATAGCTAGTGGGAAGCAGCCGCATAGCACAGGGAGATCATCTCGGTGCTTTGTGACCGCCTGGAGGGGTGGGATAGGCAGGGTGGGAGGGAGGGAGACGCAAGAGTGAAGAGATATGGGAACATATGTATAACTGATTCACTTTGTTATAAAGCAGAAACTAACACACCATTGTAAAGCAATTATACTCCAATAAAGATGTAAAAAAAAAAAAAATGCAGTGCTTAAGAGTCGGCACTTCATCTCAGCCTGCCTGGATTCTAAATCCACACTACAGCTGACTGACTCACTGACCTTGGGCACTGTTGCCTTATACGTGTAACTGGGCTAATAATAAAACTGCCGTATTGGGTTCTTATAAGGATTAAATTAGTTGGTATATATAAGTGCTTGGCTAAATTCTTGGCTTATAGAAAAGCTTTGATAAACGTTAGCTATCATTATGACTATTGAGTCAATCTATCATTAGAAATAGGTATCTCAAATCCTAATAGTACAAGATTAGAAAGCTAATTCAGCAAATGAATTATTCTTTTAGCTCTTTAATTAAAATTATTAAAAATTCTCTATTTCCATAAGTGACAACATCAGTGGTGGTAATTATAACAGTGATATAAAATGTATGATCCTTTCCTGTGCCCTTGGTTTCCTATCTCAGCAATAGTTGAGAATATAGAGAATGAAAAGCCCTTTCCATCCATTTTAAAGTCTGCCTCAATTTTAACATCTGTGATATGGGAAAAACAGTAGTTATCTCTCAGTTTCTGTGAGCATGAAATGTGTTAATATATGCAGAGTATGTAGAGGAGTACTTGTTTTCTGCTTAGCTTATATTAGTAGTATTATTTCTTCAAATGTTAATTAGTTGTTATTTTCTTAAATCTCTGCCAGACTGTAAATAACAGGAGTTGGAATGCAATCAGTTAGAGACTCTGCCATCTGATTAGAGTACTCCAGAGTTACCAAATAGAGGTTTGTATATTTCTGATGGCTGTGTGGACTAGAGGTGGGGTTGACTTTCTGTTAAGGAGGCGGTAAGACAAGCCTGGCCAGGTTTTTACCAGCAGTGAAACCACACTGTGTAACACTGAGGTCAGATTTTTTGAGATTCCTCAGACTCATAATTAGAGAAGATTTGCATAGAAACGTTTGAATAGTAATAACATTTCTGGCACATTTTAAGTTAAGGTTGGTGCATTAAAATATATATATATATGTATGTATTAATATATTTTTTATCCCCCAGGAAACTCAGAAAATTAAAACATTTTTCTTCTATAAGTACCACTTTAAAATTAAAACTTTCTCTGATAGAAGAGCCAGAATTTTAATTAATCCAGTAGCACTTACTAAATTTACACCTATGTGTGGAATTTCTTTTGAACCATAGTGTAAGATGTGCTTTCTGTTAATTTGTTTTTTTTAATAAGGATGTTTTTTGTTGTTGTAAATATGTGATTTTTCTTGACAAAACTGCTTCTCATTTGTCTGAAATGGAAAAAAATACTAAAAACCTTTTTGTTTTTCTCTGTAACAGGTAAGGCCAATTACAAGAGCTATTATGAGGAATGGTTTTACTCTGAAATAAATTACAGTTACATATAAAGGCTGCTTGGCTGTTTCTCTAATTAAGGAGTGTAAAGCTAGAACTTCTGAGTAAAACATGGCATGAGAATCACAGTGTCTGGACTGCGCTCTCCCAAGTTTTCCATTAGAGACTGCCAAAAAAGGATACAGAAACACAAAAGCAAACACCACCACTGGAAACTAATGAAAAAGATTTTCATTATTTGAAGATTTGTAGGATAGGATTAAGAAACCCAAGCCTGGAACAGACACTTGGCCTTATTAACTGAAACCAGCCTAATGGCACCGAAATTACAGAGGAGACTTGGGCTAACCTGGCCCGCAGTCTATCCTTAATTTGGGGTTGCAGTGGCCACACACTCTAGGAAACTAAGCATCTGCTACCCTTCTCAACAGGCGCAGTCTTTTGAGTGGGCCTGAGTCATGCCCTGCTTCCTCTGCCCTTCCGCATCTGTGCCTCTCTCTCTAAATCCAAACAAAAGCAGAAACACCCGGTAAATGAGCATGGCAATAATTTGTTGCATTCCAAACACCGAAATTTGGATAAGCGTAGTGTTGTGGGTAGGAGTAGATACTAGTAGCACCTGAGACTCTTGCATACTGAGAAGAGTGTTTTCTTCTCATTTCCACATATTATGGAAATTAAGTCCAATTTTTAAGAATAGACCAGGATGTCTAAAAAAATAGTAATAATTATTATTTCTAAAAGACTGGGAAGAAGTTATAAAGCAGGGGTAATTTAAATACTACTGGTAGAGATTTAAATTGGTTTAGGAAGTAGTTTGGCATTGTCTACTAAAGTTGAAAACAAGCATTCCCTGTGAATCAGCAGTTTTTCTCTTAGGTACATACTTGATAGAAACATATGGACAGTTGTATTACAAGATATACACATGAATACCTATTTTAGCTTTATTTGTAATAATTAAGACTAGAAACAGCCCAAATATCCATCATTAGCAGAAAGCATAAATAAGTTTTGTTGTATTCATAGGGTAATATATTATAACAGTGAAAAAATAAACTACATACATATGGAAATCAGGGATGGATTTCACACCCATAGTATTACATGAAAGAAGCCAGACACAATAGATTACTCATTATATATTTGCATTTACATAAAGTTTGAAAAGGACAGAACTCAAATATAATGTTGAAGGATATATCCTTTGGTGATAAAACTGAAGAAAAGTGGGAAAATAGTACCATAAATGACAGGATTATGATTACCTTGGGGGAGAGGGGTGCAGAGGGCATCATGATTGAGAGAAAGGATAAAAGGGGGGCATCTGGTGTTTCATGACTTAGGTAGTAGTTATAAAGGTGTTTGTCTTATAATAATTGTTATGCTTCTGTTTGTTGCACTTTTTATTTTGTAATAAATCATGTTTCATAAGTATATATAAAGCAGATCTGCTTTCCTTTGCTCTAATTCCATATTCACACTAACATCCTTTGGCTTATTTTTCTATGTTTCTATCTGTCTTTGTCCTGAGAAAGATAACATTCCAAAATGTGAAAGGTGTCATTTGGATCATTAGAAAACAAGAAAAATTCCAACAGGAATTAATGCATTGCATACATTTTTTACCGTGTTTTCTTGTGATAATAGCTAACTTTTTCTTAAGTCTTGTAAAGTGAGTCAGATTATATTGAGAATGCTCTGTACGCATTATCTCATTTAGTCATAACAACAATCTTACAATGTTGATAATATTATCTTCACTTCAAAGCTACAGGAATTGAGGCTGAGCAATGAAGTTAAATTACATGTCTAAGAACACAGTTAATTAAAACCCAGCTCTGTCTGATCCAGAGCTCAATACCTTAACTGCGTTGTACTACCTCAAAGATATGGTTAACAGAAAATCAGCAATCACTTGCAGATTAGTGACAAGATCTAAGTTTGCAGTGGCCTGAGGAAGGACTGTGGTAAATTCACCTAGCTAATATGACCCTTGATGGCTTCTGATACCCATTAATCAGGTTTCCTCTGGCTATACCCTGACATTCTTCAACTCTGTAACTCAGAGTTACTGCACATGTAAGATAGCAATGTAGCTAAACATTTGCAGGCCTATCACTCCATATGTATGCTAAAATCTCTGAAAATATTCAGTGTCTACTTATTTTTATCCCTGGAGTTAGCACAGCACCTCGCACACATTAGGTGTTCATTAGGTGTTCTTGTTAGATTGAGAAGAATAAATGCTAGAAAATATATGGATCTCACAAACAAGCAGTTACTGCCGTAATTTTATTTGAAGAATACCCTAAAAGGCATTCTCATGCAAATAGGCAGACTTCTATTGAAGTTTTGCAAATGGTCTAAAATGTTTGCAAACCTGAACCTTAACCTGGGTGTTCTCAAGATACTCTTTAGGAAGACAAGCTTTTCTGAAAGTCTCTGCGCTTCATGGTTTACAATGCCTTAAATAATTAAGTGGTTTTCGAAGCTGTTGAAAGATTAGGTACCTGATGGATGATCTGCATCCCAGTTTCTCTGAGAAAAGCTAGTTTTATTCTGTCTTCTGGGAACAATAAACATGAAAAACCTGGTATAAAATGGAATGCATTCCACATTGTAACTGGAAAACATTTCACTGTTCCAGATGAGTCTTGATTTCATGTTTGAACAACCATTATTATATCAAAAAAGGACGTGGTTCTTTTGTTATCTAATAATAAATTTCCCATCAATTCTGCTTTTAGGCAACAGATTTGAACGTGGGTTAATCAACATCTTGGTTAATGGTTGCCAAATATGTATTAAAATAAAATGTAATATTCTTAACCTTAAAATTATGTAGAACCTATATTATGTTCTTTATACGTAATTCAGAAGAGATTTCCAAATCTTTCCATGCTTCTTTATTACCATTTTGAAAACTACTTTTCTTTTTTCCTGATAAACTGGTAAAACTCATTATTCATAATTTAGAATGATAAAATAATTAGATAGTAAATTAGAATGCTAGTTAATAGAATTTGTGAACATGTTTACACAGATAGAGACAAAACCTGTGAATAATACCAAAGATCACTTATCATAAAAAGATGTAGGTTTTTTGGTTTTTGGTTTTTAAATAGTTAGGCAGTTGCTTCTCTGGGAGAGTTTAACATTTATTTTGCTTAATCTAACAGATTAAGTAACAGATAACAATACCTATCAGGGTTCTACTTTCAGTCCATGCTACTCTTAAAATAGGGAAAGCACATAAAATATTTTAAAACTATCTTATCTTCTCATAGTTTTCCTACCAACCAGTCATGTGATTTCTAGGTCTTCTCATTGAAGGATTTTACCTTCACCTGGGATTAAATATTTTATTATTAGTTTAAGATTCAGGTGATACTTAATACTGGACTGGTATTAAGAGGGTGGTACACTTTAAGAAAAAGAAAATGCAGAGGAAAAATTTTATATAATCTTATTTTAGCTCAATCTTTGTTTACATTACCATGGAGATGCCTGGAGGCAGTGCGTCATGGTATAACACAAAGGGAAAGCCATAGCTATTGCAGTTCTGCTACAATTTTGTGATCATTCATCTTATTTGATTATAATTTGATTTATGTTAATGTTGGAGGGGAGAGGATGAGAAATGACCACATGATATTTTAATGGCCTTAAATTTTTGAGGTTATTCCTACCTGGATACACATAACTATGGATTATTCCCTTCTTTCCTTTCACTTCTTTCCTTCCCTCCTTCTTCCCATAAATATCTATTAATGCTTATTATGTGTCTGGCCCTGGGTTAGATGTTTGAAATACTCTGTGAACAAAACAGTAAAAATTTATCACCTTTGTAAAATTTATATTCCAATAGAATAAGGTAGACAGTAAACAAAGGATAATTAATAAGTAAATTATTTAGTGTTATATAACATGTTGGAATTTAACAGTTGCTAAGGCAAATAGATTAGGAAAAGTAGGATCAAGAATGGAATATCGTGGAAAGCAGCTGTAGGGTCTTGAAGAGAGGAGTTATATAATGTCGTTTAAAATGCGGAGGATCACTCAGGTGTCTTAACTGTCATGTTGAGAATAGACTTTAGAGGAGCAAAGATAGAAGCTAGGAGATGAGTCAGACTATTATAATAATGTAGTCAATATATGATATACCTTAGAAAAGAGTAGTAATGAAGGTGTTAGAAAGTGGTCAGATTCTATATATATTTTGAAGAATTTTCTGATGATCTGAATATTAGATGGGTGAAAAGAGAGGAAATAAAGATGACTCGAGATTTTTGATCTGAGCAATTTAAAGGATAGATTTGCAACCAATCAGAATAAAGAGGGTTTGGGGAAATATCTGCTTGGATAAAATAAGGAATTCCATTTTGGACAGTCAACTCTGAGATGTCCATTAGACATCCAAGTGAAGAAATCAGGAAGGCAGTTGGATACACAAGCCTATGAATATTAATTATGTAGTCAGCATATAGATTCTTATTTAAAACCACGAGACTGAATGAAATCACAAGGAAGGGAATGCAGGTAAAGAAGGCAAGAGAATCAATGACTGGTCCTTTAACAAATCAGAGGAAGAAAGAAATAAAAGCTGAGAATAAGAAACCATTTAAGTAGGAAAAAATCCAAATAAATGAGATGTCTTGGGAGTGCAAAAGAAAAAAATGTATTTCAAGGTGGAGTGAGTGATTCAACTACTGAAAGGTAAAGAAGATGATAGAAAATTGATTAATGGGATACATCAATGAGTATGTCATTGGTGACGCTGGCCAAAGAAACCTCTGGAGTGGTGGAGGCAAAAGCACTCTAAAGTCTGAAGTTAATTGTGTCTTCTCTGGCCATAAATCCCCAGTGTCTCCATCCTATAGGACCTGTAAATGGCCTTTTGGCCAGTTAGCCTTCTATTACTGCTCAAGCCCCAGACCTAGTAATGTGCACGTATATATACTTCCTTGTCTTTTGCAATATAGTTGTCAAGACCACCATCAAATAGGTGAGAGTTCTAGTGTCACTATTGCTGTTTCCATGACATCTGGGATGTCACTTAACCTCTTTGGCTTCTGGTACTCATATCAATATCTACCTTAAAGAATTATGAGAATAAAGCACTTGGCACACTGCCTGGCACCATAGTAAGTGATCAGTTAGTGATAGCTATTATTATCATCATTATTATGCAACTGCAAGGCCTTGATGACTCTGCTGGAGTTTAGTCACTTTATAGTAACCAATAAAATAATCCTGGGAATCTCAAAGTCTTTTCATTCCTTGAAGAAAAGGCTATGCAAACCTTCTTGTCCTTGAACGTGGGAGTCTCTAATACCCCCAGATTCACACACATGAACCTATTCTTTCTAAAAAGACAGCTCCTGAGCAGCCTAACCTGTCCCTATAGGATGACAGTCACTCAGATATCTTTTTTATTGCTTCACCTGGATGACTCCTTGGCCACCAGGTTACTCTGGTCCTCACTTTTTTACCTCGAGCTGCATGTATGTCCCAAGTAGGCTCCTCCAAAAAAGTTGGAGATGCCTTTGTCTGAAATTATCAGATAGCTCTCCAAACGTTAAGACATTTTTGAATCTCAAGAATGCCTGTATGGGGAAAAATGGAATAGAGAGTTGGTACAGATATTTAAATAGTTTGATGGAAAATGTGGAGAAAGAAGGATAATGTATAGAATAGTTAAGAGCATGGACTGGGAGTCAAACTTGAATTCAAGTAATGCGGAACCGTTTCCTGGCAAAGTGCCAGCCCCCGAAAAAGACCATCATGAAAATCAGTTGATCATAAAAACTAATTTTATTAAAGTTACAGCAAGTAAGGATACCACCTGGGTAGTCTTAGTAGTGTTTTAAAAAGATGAAGTTAGGGAAGAGTTTTCAGAAGGTTCTAGGACCTGGACTGGAGGATTTTAAGGTAAATCTTGCAAGGGAGGAAGTTGGTTGAAAATTGGTCGGAGTATGGGAAAAACAGCTGGGGTAGGTGGACAGAGCAAGGGGAGGACCTTAAAGAAGTCTTAATAAGCATGCAATTAGTCTTAATAAGTAGGCTGTTTTAGTTGGATCACAGTCTTGTATTCTGGGAGCAAGTATTTCTTGGAACAAGCAGCCCAAGAATTGTTTGGTTTGGTGTTGTTGAACATAGGTTTAGGAAAATAATGTCTTATCTGAGTATTATTTCATGTAGGACATTATGTTAATTTCGGTTCTCAATGCTTATGTTGTTTAAACCTTGTTGTCTTTATCTTCAAAATGAAAGTTTGAATATTAAAATATGTAAAACACTTATGTCTGGGCCTGATTTTGAGCAAATATTCAATGTATGTTGGCAATTATTTTTGCAGGGTCTTATTGAATAAAACATACACATTTTGATGCTAACATCAGAGAATCCATGTTCTGGTGTCAAACTGCCTAATTTCAAATCCTAAAACGTCACTTGCTAGCTTGTCTCCTACTGTAGATTGCAAACTTTTAAAATGACCTTTTCTTATCTCACAATTGGAATGTAAAAAACACATTTTTATATTGGATTGCCAATATTCAAATGGAAGTGACTGAAAGCAAAACGTGTGTGCTTATCTAACCCACACTATTAACAACCCTTGCTTTATTTGCAGAATGACATGAATTACATAGCATCCAGTGGACTTCTATTCAAAGATGGCAAAAAGCGGATTGATTACATCCTGGTTTATAGAAAGTCAAATATACAGTATGACAAAAGAAACACATTTGAAAAGAACCTCAGAGCAGAAGGCTTGATGTTAGAAAAGGAGGTATGTGCTTTAACAGTATTAGCTATGTGGTATAATATGCTGGAAGAGATATGATCGTTTATGTTTTAGTATAAAAGTGTATAACACGTGGCTTTTTAAAATGTATAGCAATTATCTCCCAAATGTAAAAGAAATGCATATGTATAGTACTATTTTAAAATATATTCCTTTTTTACTCTACATGTTTCCATAAATTTAAATATTTTTCAAAGGGCATAACTATTTTTACAATTTTAAAAATTAAAGAAGGAATGATTCTATGTAAAGTACAAAACTCTATGAAAAGAAAGACAAAATGTTGAAAGAAAAGAGTTTGCCAAACTGTTAATGTCTAGGTTTTAATATTTTTTGTTTTTAAATTTTTATTTTGTATTGGAATACAGTTGATTAACAATGTTATTGATAGTTTCAGGTGTACAGCAAAGTGATTAAGTAATTCAGTTAAACATATACATGTATCTATTCTTTTGTGCATGTATCCTTTGAACTATGTTTTTCTCTGGATATATACCCAGGAGTGGGATTGCTGGATCATATGGTAACTCTATTTTTATTATTTTAAGGAACCTCCATACTGTTCTCCATACTGGCTGTACAAATTTGCATTCCCACCAACAGTGTTGGAGGGTTCCCGTTTCACCACACCCTATCCAACATTTATATTATTTGTAGATTTTTTGATGATGGCCATTCTGACCGGTGTGAGGTGATATCTCGTAGTTTTGATTTGTGTTCCTCTAATACTTAGCAATGATGAGCATCTTTTCATATGCCTCTTGACCATCTGCATATCTTCTCTGTAGAAATGTCTATTTAGGTCTTCTGCCGATTTTTTGCTTGGGTTGTTCTTTTTTTGGATATTGAGCTGCACAAGCTGTTTGTAAATTTTGGAAACTAATCCCTTGTCAGTAACATTGTTTGCAAATATTTTCTCCCATTCTGTGGGTTGTCTTTTCGTTTTATTTATGGGTTCCTTTGCTCTGCAAAAGCTTTTGAGTTTACTTAGGTCCCATTTGTTTATTTTTGTTTTTATTTCCATTACTCTAAGAAACAGATCAAAAAAAGATATTGCTGCAATTTATGTCAAAGGGTGTTCTGCCTGTTTTCTTCTAAGAGTTTTATAGTGTCCAGCCTTACATTTAGGTTTTTAATCCATTTTGAGTTTATTTTTGTGTACAGTGTTAAAGAATTTTCTAATTTCATATTTTACATGTAGCTGTCCAGTTTTCCCAGCACTATTTATTGGAGATACTGTCTTTCCTCCATTTTACAGTCTTGCCCCCTTTGTCATAGATTAATTGACCATAGGTGCATGGGTTTATTTCTGGGCTTTCTATTCTGTTCTGTTGATCTATATTTCTGTTTTTGTGCCAGTATCATACTGTTTTGATGATTCTAGCTTTGTATTATAGTCTTACATCAAGGAACCTGATTCCTCCAGCTCCATTTTTCTTTCTCAAGATTGCTTTGTCTATTCGGGGTCTTTTGTATCTCCACACAAATTTTAAGATTTTGTTCTAGTTCTGTGAAAAATGCCATTGGTAATTTGATAGGGATTGCATTGAATCTGTAGATTGCCTTGGGTAGTATAGTCATTTTGACAATATTGATTCTTCCAATCCAAGAGTATGGTATATCTTTCCATCTGTTTGTTTCATCTTCACTTTGAACTATTTCTTCTTAATCCTGTTCCTTATATGCTTTTATAAAAGACTTTATTTTTTAGAGCAGTTTAAGAATCATAGTAAAATTGAGAGGAAGGTACAGAGATTTCCCATATACCACGTTAACCCACACATGACCCTCTTATCATTATGTAACGCCCTCATAACTTTCCTTTCTTCAAATGTTTTTTTTAGTGTTCTTTAAGGAAAGCTATTTTTTTCAAGTGAAACAATAAAAGTAACAATGCTCACTAGGCAAAAAATGAAAAATAGAAAGGAAATAACACATAACCCTCACTCTTATTATCCAAAAATAACCACTCGTGCTATTTTAAACATTCTAGGGTTTTTTTTAAAAAATGTATTTATCATATTACAGAAAGAAAAAAAGTGTAAAAAATCAGAAGTATAACAATGTACAAAATAAAAAGTCAAGGGGCACATCTACCATCTCTCAAATCATACCCTTTTCTCCTTTGGTAGCCTTGCTAATAATATCTTGAGTTATACTGTTGTGTCCCTCAATATATTTTCTATGTATATACAAACACATATAAATTTTTTACATAAAATTGGTCATGATATACTTACTATTCTGCTATTCAATTCTGTTGTTTAACAATGTATTATGGATATCTTAAATTGCAGTGTATTTAGATCCAACTCATATTTTTTACTCAGGTGCATAGTATTACAATTTGGTGATTTAGCCAACTGTTCCCTTACTGAGAGAAAAAAATTAAATTAAGGATTTGAGGGACCCCTAAATTACTACTGGTTGGATTTAGCTACTTTACCAATAAGTGGATTGACAAGGTCAAAAGCTTTGATGATTTATTTGCTTAACTATCTGGATAATTTGCTAATAAGCTTTATCAATGGAATAAAGTGGTCACCCATATTTTTATATGTTATTGGAAACCACCCCTACTTTTTTGTTCCCACAGGACATGTCTTGTGATTAGTTATCTGAGGAACATCCATAGGAAGTACTGAACTATAACTCAAGGTGGCCCTAGCAAAACTAATCCATTTATATTTATTAAATCTCTTTTACTATGTATAAAATAAGAACCATGCACTGCCTTACCTCTTTATGAGGTAAGGATTTATTCACAAACTGCCTAGTGTTACAGAATTGGGCAAGTGGAATTCTGATCTCAGTGTCTACTGACTCCTTTAGTTGTGTTTCCTCTGGGAATTTTAACCCAGCATATCCATATCACTAGTGATTAACTCAATTAGGAAGTATTTATTGAAAAATCTTACAAACTCAAGTCTTGTGATAGGTTTTTATTAATTTAATTTCCTTGTGATTTCTCAAAATCTCCATACAAACAGAATGAATAAGTGACTGATTGTCATCTGTTCCCAGAGCAGTTTATACCTGCTTGCTATTATAATGCTGGTAGTTATTTTGCTCATGTATTTATAATTATTTCTTAATTCAGCAAGTAATTTTGACAGATTCCATGAAGATGTTGGAGATCAGGTGAGTTAAGCAGACCACACTCCTGCCTTCACTGAACATACAGTCTGTGGAGGAGTCAGTCATGAAAATGGTTTACTTGTAAAAGAGATATAACTTGGCTCACAGTCTCCACCTAGTTTTCTTGGTGGAAAGTCCAGATTCTCTTGTGTGTGTTCCTCTCCCTCACTCCTCCAAGTTTTCCCGAGAATAATACTGGATGTTATTCATCCAAAAGGGGTTTTGTTTTGCTTTTAAGGGAAATCCATTCATTCTTGAGCTCCCACTCTTCAGTTACTGCCAAAAGATTCCCATTTTTCTTTAAAAAAGCATCATGTCCCATTTTTTTTCTATTTTTTCTAGAAAAAGAGTACACATGTGTACCTTTGTTCCTGGACAAATGGCTTTTCATTCTAGGTTCCATAATTACAGCTCTTTTAAGTTCACATTCACATGATTAGGATTTGGTCCCCACAGTTCAATAAAGTACCAGGACAGCTGGCCAGAAAGAGTATTCAACCTCAGCTGCACATTTCATTGGAATGACCATCCCCACAAACTGTAGCCATCGTGTTCATACAAGTTACCAGGCTCTACTTCCTCTTTCCTTCTATTTACCTCCTTATAGAGATAAATGACTTATTTTTCTGACAATGGGAAGAGTTAAGGCTACCCCAATTCTGCAGAATAGATGATACTAGTTTTGTGTCAGAGTTGAGGAATTGGTATATCTTCCCTCCAGAAAGGCCCTAAAAGCCATATGAAATTTGATCCAAAAATCTCTAAGGAACTCTGCCAACCCAAGCAAAGGAGACTCCTGCAAATTTTTTTTAAAAAGTCTTGTTATTACTCTTTCCACTTGACTAGTACTTGCATATCTAAGAGGATATTTAGGTGGCTTTGCAAAATAAAGCTATTCTAATCCAAGGTGATTTTCAATCTCCACTTATTAATATAAAGTCTAAAATCCTTCCTTACAATACCCTTTATAAGTTCAAATCATGTTAAGTGACCTAAAAGAGAAGCAAATGGTGCTAGAATGGCTTATGAGGAGGTCAGTAATCTAATCTTGAGGATGAGGGAAGACAAGAAGGAAAGGGAGAAGTAAAATCAAAGAAACAAACTTTGAACTGAGATTTGGAAAATGAAATAGTTAAAGTAGGTGGATAAAAGGGATAGATGTTTTCATCTATGAAACCAGTATTGAAATCTGGTTTTCAATACTGGCTGCACATTAGAAACCCCTGGGGATCTTTTAAAACCTTGATGCCAGACTCCACCATAGCGTGGATCAACTGAATATCAGTATGGTGGTGGGAGGAAGAACACTGGTATTTTTAATACCAGAAATAAAATGTACTAAATGAGTTTGGAAAGAATGGTTAGGGTTAAGTAATTCCATTTTGTAGTTTAAGACTTTTGATGATTTTCTTAGAAAAAATGGGAAGCTGCTGAAAAATTTAAGCAGGCAATATCATGACCATATTTGTTTTCAAAAATGAAACTTTAGATTGCTGAAAAGAGTATAGATTTAAAAGCAAGACTGGATATGCACAGAGATCATGGGTGGCATTAGAAATGGAGAGAAATGAATCGATCTGATAGATATTTAAGTTAAAATATAGATATTTGGTGGTGGTTTGGATATGGTAGAAAGAGAAAAGATTTCAAGGATAACTTGGGCTTGTGACTTGAGCAATTTCTTTAATCATTCAAGGAACATTAATGAAGTACCTATTATATGCTTCATTCTGGGGACATATAGAAACCAAGATAAAAATGGGCCACGTTCTCATGGGAGGAAAGAAACCATAAATATACAAGAAAATTAAATAGTAAGGAATATTACCGGTAATTAAAACAGAATAGTATTATATAGAGAGTGTGACTAAGGGAAAGAAACGGAAGAGAAAGATCAAGGAAACGGAAGAGAAAGATCAAGGAAACAGAAGACAGATGAGATAAAAAATTAAAAGGCTTTTGGGGAAGGATGAAGGGGGAGATCCAGTAGAGAGTTAGAATACCAAGTGTAATATCAAGGAAAATTAAGATTTCTAAATTGTATATTAAAGTTAACTTTCTACAGTTGTTTTAGTTGCCAAAGATATTTTTACTTATGTTCCTAATTCTAAGAGTAATGACATTGATTTTTTAAATGGTTGAGTTAATTAGGACTAAATTAATTATCACAATGTTAACGTGTAAAATCAACCTGCTATGACAAACACAGTTTAAGTGAACAAAACATGTTTATATAATAAGCGTGCTGGGGCTTCCCTGGTGGCACAGTGGTTAAGAATCTGCCTGCCAATTCAGGGGACACGGGTTTGAGCCCTGGTCCGGAAAGATCCTGCATACCGTGGAGCAACTAAGCCCATGTGCCACAACTACTGAGCCTGTGCTCTACAGCCCACAAGCCACAACTACTGAGCCCACGTGCCACAACTACTGAAGCCTGCATGCCTAGAGCCCATGCTCTGCAACGAGAGGCCACCACAATGAGAAGCCTGTGCACTGCAACAAAGAGTAGCCCCTGCTCACCACAACTAGAGAAAGCCTGTGCGCAGCAACAAAGGCACAATGCAGACAAAAATAAATAAATAAATAAAATAAAATAAAATAAGCATGCTAACATTATATCATGAAAAAGTATTGTCTTAAAATTTCCACAAGATTGTTTGACACTGTTTATATTGACTTTCTATTGCTGCTTAACAAATCACCACACATTCATCAGCTTAAAATAAAACCCACTTGTTAGCACACAGTTCTGCAGATCAGAAGTTTGGGCATGGCATGGCTGAGCTCTCTGCTCTGTTTCTCACAAGACTTAAATCATTGTGTTGGATGGACTTGCATTCATACCTGGAACTCAGGATACTCTTTCAAGCTTATGTGGTTGTGATAGGATTCAGTTCCTTGTGGTTGTAGGACTGAGTTGCCCATCTCCTTGCTAGCTATCAGCCAGGTACCTCTCTCAGCTCCTAGAGGCCATTCTCATTTCTTGCCACATGCCCCCCACCGTTTTTCGCAAGGGAGACTCTCCCTTGTGTCCCTCTGCTCTTTTGAATCTCTCTTGCCAGGAAAAGCCCAGTCCTTTTTAGGGACTTATCTGCAGTGGAAGACAATATCTCTTTTTTAAAAGCAAATGTGCCTTATAATAGAACTTAATCATGGGAGTGAATATGCCATAATATTCACAGATCCTGGAGATTGTACAAGACAAGGACAGTAGGGCATGAGGATCTTAGAGGACTTCTTAGTATTCTGACACTATTAAAAAAAATCAATATCATGTATCGCCCTTTTAAGCAAACAGACATAGAAAGATACTTAACTCCATGATTACAAGATAGAACCTAGATATATTTTTAGTTTAAACCTTGTTAATTGATGACTAACTGGTATCTAAATACTTGTAGCTATCTGAACTATCAAATCCAGCGTTTTGCATTATCATAAACATTTATTTCTTCTTAAAGTTTCTACTATTATAGGCTGTGGGCTTTGTTTGCAACTTAATTTTAATAACTATTAAATTGAAAATATTTAGGGCTTGTGGCAGGTGGAAAGGGAAAATGAAATTGTGAAAATATCAGCAAGTATTGGATTTGTTAGCTGAAAAATGGGAGTATTCCCTAGGGAACAAGTTCCCATTTTTAAAATTTATATTCCCCAGTTAAGCACTGAGCCTGATACAGAGTGCATCTCAAATCTTCATTAAATTGTATGTTGATGTGGACAGTTTCTAGATAATCACATCATCAGAGATAATGATCCATATTTGAAGACTGTATAAATGAATAGGTAGGTGATCTGTAACTGTCAGGATAGGTGCTTTGTTATCCAAGTGTATTTCCAGATTATATCAGCATTTTGTCTTTATCTTAGACTTAATACGTGAGCTACCATATTCTTTTTTTTCTTTTTTCAGCTCTCTGCCACCAACTTGTAAAGCGACTGTGTAAAAACACATTTTAAAATTTCCTTTTCTCTCAAGAATGAATTTTCTACCTCTTGGGAATTTTGGATGGAATAATTAAATAATAATGTGATGTGTGAAGGCGGTGGGTGCTTTGTTCCCTTGGAAAAGCCTGCCTGCATCAGAGCTAAACAGAATAGTGCCAGATTGAGAGCTTCTGATTCCAAGGGTGAAAGTAATTTTTCTCCCTGCCAACACCAGCCCTTCGCCAACCTCCTGCTCAGTAGCTGCAAGAAAATAAAACTACTTTTGTTTTTTGTTTTTTTGGTTTTTAAGTAGAGGTACAACAAAAGAGAAATTAAGTTGAGGAAATTGTAAGAGAAGACAATTTACATTGCTTGGAAAAGATATATATATATATTTTAAGTTAAGACATACAAAATTAGAAATGTTCTAGCTGTATGTGCACTCAGCTTGACGTTTCATTCATCAATGGTAGAATTAATGAAGTAACATCCTTCTAAAGTATCTCCTTTATTTGAGTGTAATAGATTTTTTCATATCTTAAGGGTTGACAGGAATGAATTAATAATCAGTGATAAGCCAGCTATTCATGATGCTAATTTGAATCCTGACGTAGGACCTCTTCCAGAATAATTCTGGTTTATTTGCTTTCTTGTCTTCATCATCTCTTGCTTAGGTACACGTTACATAGAATGTGTACTCAAAGTAAGTTAACTCATTCATTCATTCATCCACTCAACAAATGCTTAGTGACTACTATGTGCCTGGCATAGAACTAGGTGCTCAGTAGACATAAATGAACAAAGTGAAAATCCCTTCTCTCATGGCATTTACATAAATAGACTCATTCATTAGAAGATAATAAGTACTATGGGAAAAAATAGAGCAAGGTTAAGAATGATGGGGTGAGGGCAGGAAAGTCATAGTAAGTGACCAAATGATGGAAGTAGAGTGAATGAGAGGGAGATTAGTAGGAGAGTGGGTTCACAAGATATTGAAGGTGAAATTATAAAAGGCTGAGTAGGTCATTGGAAAAACTTTGGCTTTCACTCTAATTGAAATGGGGTTCTGAGAAGTTATATGATTTGAGTCACGTTTTAAAGAATAACTCTGGCCATTGTGCTACGAATAGACTATTGGGGGCAAGAATGTGAGCAAAAGTTATATACATTATTTCCTCAAGCATAGCTAAAGTGTGTAAACTTAGTCTGAATTCAAAGGCCTTTAGATATTTAACACCTAATATGACTTCTGTCATTGTTAATTTTTTTTATCATTCTTTATCTTTAATTTAAAACAAATATATTTGAAGTAGGAAAGTCCTTTGGAAATTGCACAGGAAGCACCTTTTGCTATTTCCCCCTGGTGATTTGAAAAATACCTAGTACCTCAATAAACTATAAAGAAAAAATAACACATGGTCTAAAATTTTGGAAATTCTGTTTACTTTATTTACCTTCTCGGATATTTTAGCAAGTACATGCATATTAAAATGTCTCACAAGTCCTCTAGTGAGAAACCCTAAATTGTCTTGACCTTGGAATGATCCCCCCTTTTTTCATAATACTTCAGGGAACAAACACTTCCAAATGCTAGTCTGTGAAAGTGCTTGTCCAGTGTCAATGGTGATCAGCCTGCTGTCTACAGCTGAGTATTATTCCAATGATTGTCCCGTGGCTCTCTAATAATACTGTTTTAAAATGTGGGTACTACAAATTTGAAATATGTTCTGGCAAATTCATGAAATTAGCCATATCTAAAACATAGTTTTTTGAATATATGAATATAAAATTGTACAGTTTAATTTTTAAATATATAATTTTAAATTAGACTGATAAATTTCTTCCATACTTTTGAGCTTTTAAGATTGTTATGTTTCTTGAGATGTTCCATCTAGGTGAAATTTAAAGGAAAAATGTTAACCGAGTGGAGTCCAGTTGTAACCTGACATGTTGTGCCTAAATGGAAGCGAAGAGCAGTTCTTCCTTGACGTAATTCAGCTTCTCTAATCATTTGAGGAATATGCTCTGTGGAATTCAGTGCTACAGTGGCCACAAACTTCTTTCTTGCTCTATGGGCCTCAGCTATTGTAGGAATTTCGGAAAATAACTGTCTAGGCTTTTTTTTTTTTAAGTATAATATGAACATTAGTGATATATAATGACAAAATGGTCAATTATTTAGTTACTTATTTTAGACTACTGGACCAGATCTGGGAATCTTGATGATTATCTGGTTCAGAAAGGCATCTGATTCTCTGTTAGTGGTACGAGAAAAATATTCAGAACAATGGAATCCAATTCTGGGAATTCTTAAGAATTAGACCAGAGTACTCAATTTTGTTAAAAGCTCCTTAGCTAATTCTGATGTACACTTGATTTTGCTTAAAAACCTCTTGTCTAGATCGAAGACACAAAGTCTTATGATCTCTTGCAGGAAACAGTATACTAACCTGTTAAGGTTCGAGTAAGCGTGCAAATTTGACAGCTCTGTAAGGCTAGGGACTTGTAGGATTTATACTCTGTTTATCCCCAGGATTTTCACAGGACCTCGTTTTAATTACAGGAGTAATTACTCAATAAAATGTGCTAGAAGAATAAGTGAATGAATAACTGGTAGCAACTGTCAGTGTTGTTTTTACCACTACCACCACTGCCCTCCACCCCGCCACCCCAGAGCAGGAATGAGAGGATCATGAGAAGGTGTCAAACAAGAAGAACTTCAGATTCCTAATTGGCTCATGATTGTTCTGATTAGGGATTCTGGATCTTGATAATGATCAAAGGAAGAAAATGCACTAACTCACATGGATGATTATTTCTTGCATTCAATGGCATTATTACATTTTGATTAAGGTATTTCTGTATTAAGAAATTTTATTCATATAAATTCCTTTTAAATGGGTGATAATGATTCATGTGTAGGCAAGGGGAAAATGTCCTTCCCTCTCAGATCAAATTGTGGCATGATATTATCAGCTCTAAGTGGTATCTGTTCTGCTGTCCTTTGCAGCCAGCTGTTGCAAACCCTGATATCATGTTTATTAAAATTCATATTCCATGGGACACGCTGTGCAAGTATGCAGAGAGGCTGAATATCAGGATGCCCTTCAGGTACTTTCAAATTTTATTTCATTCTATCTCAATGTATATTAAGATGAGCCTGTTTTTTGAAAAACTTGAGAGCAATCAATGTAATTCTTTCTACAGAAGAAATGCTTTTTCTTCCAAAGTTTAGCTTACCTTGGACATTTATCTTTCCTTCTAATTTGCTTGCTTAATGTGGTAAGTGTTCTGGTTCCCAGCTATATCATTTCTAGCTGGACTTGACTAGAGGGAGGGGAAAAATAGTTGTTTTCAAATTTTAACTTACAATTCCCAAGATCAATTTCACTTCTTATTTAATATAGGTAGATGGAACTCTTATTTTTGTGAAACTCAGGAAATGTAAGTGTGTAGCATCCTTATGTGTACAAATACAGTGTTCTTCTTCTGTATAGCAGTTAGCAAGAATCATTCCTCAGGTGGAATTCGACCAGATGGTTTCTTAGCTCTGTCCTCAACGCCAGAGGATAAATGGTAATAAAAGGCCTTCTCAGTTCAAAGATTTTTCAGTCCTTCCTATAGGCAAGCAAAAATTGAATAGATGTGTTTCCCCATATTGTGTGTTTTGTGTTATATGCAGAATCTATCATTTTCCTCCATGATCTCTCACAATAAAATTCAAGTGTTTCTACTATGTGCAAAGTTTTAACTCACATTGAAGATACGAACATTTACACTTTTTTGGAGCTCAGTATGCTTTATCAACTGCTAAGAAGGTTTAAAAAGGTCTAGGGTAACAAGATACCAAGTAAAAGAACCTCTAGATAATGAATATGAATGAACAGTAAGAGTGCAATTCAAAAATATAGAGAAATTTCTCAGACCTGGTGGCATGGAAGAGGCCAACTCTGTAAGAGTGCTGACAGCCTCAGGTCTCATGACAAGCCTCTGCAGTATTCAAGATGAAATATGGGATGTTGATCACTGTCTTTTTAGTCACCTGAAACACCTCAGGCTTTGGAAGATGCAGCCACAGTCATTGCCCACAAAACAGAAATTGATTAAGTGTTGGCAACTACAGAGGAATCTTACTGTGACAATATTAGAATTAGATACCTAAATTGACTCCCATTCCTGCTTGGGTAAAAGTTTCAAAATTCTCTGTACAGATGATATTTATAAGATAGGTAAATAATACCTCGAAGAGCTTGGCAAAAATAATAATAATAAAATACAAAACAAAAGAAAATGAGTAAAGTCTTTTGAATTCTCTGGCACCTTATATAAATTATTAATAAGATACCTACAAAAACCTGAAGTTTGTACATTTTTATGAAACTTGGTCCCTGAAAGAAGCAAGTAAGGACCTATGAGATATTATTTGTATTATGATTAGATGTTTTGGAGTCTACAGAGGACTGTTTTTAATTCAGGTCATTCTACTGAACCAAACTTGAGAGTACAACTAGGTAAGTATACACTGTGCAACTCTTCATGTCTTGAGTTTTGAGGAATTTTTTCCTGTTGACACTACGTCTCCTTCTAAAAAGTCTTGTGAAATACATGCCTGTGACTTATTACAAGCTGATAATGGGAGAATACTTGCCTTTGCTCTATCTGCTTTCTTCTTGTTTGGTCTGTATATATGCATGCTACACAAAATCATGCAGAATTAAAACAATGAGCTTCATTTTAACTTATGAAATTATCAAAGACTTTCGCAAGTAGTACTCTTCAAACCTCGCATAGATATGGTGAATAATCACCTCTATTGATTTATGGGTGAGAATCAAATTTCATAAAATATTCTGAAACTGAATTTAAAATTATTTTCTGAGACTTAAAACTTTTCATAACCACTTTTTATCTTAAGAAGATAATTGAAAAATATGTAAAAACATTCCCTGAAGTACTATTTATAATTATGAAAAATGGAAATATCTCCTATGTTCAATGGTAGAGGATTTAAATAATTTATATATACCCTTGCAATGCAATATAATTCATTTATGAAACAAATGGGTACAAGGATTTATTAATGATTGTAGTGAAATAATAAATAAATTTAAATAAAATGTGAAGGATATGCATGTATTCATACAATGAGATTTCAACAATGTAAAATGAATAGAAATAAAATTAGAAGAAAATATAATATGCTAAACATGATTGCTTCTGATGGGTGGGATTGTGGGTCCCTATTATTTTATTTGTTTACATTCTTACAAAATTATTTTAAACGAGTTCTATTTTGACTGCAGGATATAAACAAAGATGCAAAAGAAGTGTGACACCCAAGACAATAACCTACTTTCTGATATCAGGGTGAAATTGCTAAAAAATTCCAAATTAAGCCTGATTTCACATACCTTTATCCTGCCCCTATTCCTGTGATTTCACCATTGTTTCTGAGCAGAGGTATAGTTGAATTTTTGCACAAACTAATTTCCTTGTAGATCTAAAAGGAGGAAACCCTTAGAGACCATCACAAAGTGTGCCATTTCAGTGGATTTCAGTATTCAGTTGCTCTTCAGGTTAACTGAACATTGTGTTAAAATATTCCATCAAAAAAAGGAGCATATCTTCCACTTATCTCCTCTGGACTTTATACAAAGCACTTGTTTGCCAGGGGTCCGAAAGATTGAATCCTTTTTTGCTATCCAAGGGGGAATTTGTCATCATTTGATTCTTAGTCCCTGGCAAAGACACATTATTAATTTGAAATTATACTTTCATTCAGTGAAAACGTAAATGTTGGTTAACATGTTTGCTTTACACCAAATATTTGACATTCATAATTTCAAAGATGGTTTTCCTTTCTTTGTCAATATACTTTCAAAGTATGTCCATTCTGCTGTAGTTTATAGGGAAAAAGTCTTACAAAGACGATGGCAACGGAATCTACAGCATCACACATTTCATACAGCTCATTCCACCATCTCAGTTGGATTTTATTAATTTTAAAAATTGAAAGTCTGTTAGAGCACATTGACCTTTTTCTCTCATTTCCCTTACTCTTGACTTTTTCAGATAAATTTTGAGGAACTCTAACTTTAATCAATATTCTCATAACTTTGTTTTTTTTAAAAATCTGTATCAAATTTAATTATTTGTGTCTTTAACTTAGCAGTTCATTAAAAACAATTCCCTTACCAGACTGTGTCTCCAGTTTGTATAAATTAGGTCCTAGGTCTCCAATCTGTGTGCCATAGTGTCCTATTTCAACGGAAGTTTTGAATAAGATGTTTTCTTCAGTTGATGGTTTTGCTTTTTATAAATGACATTCATTTTTATTTTCTGGTAAGATTGCATTTGAAAGAAGAGTTCTGATACATCCAAAGAAAGAAATATGAAAACCATGAAATGTATACACTTACTGTCTCTTTTTATTGATGATGTGGCTCAAATTTCTTCTTTATGATATGTTTTTCAAGATAATGTTCACAATTTCCACATTACTGAAATTTTGGAAAATGCCATTGTGATTCTTTTGATTTAATAATATAAATATTAGAAAATATACAGCTTTTCCTCAAAGTTTGTCAAAGGAACACTGGTTCCAGAGGATGTAAAAGAAAAATATCCTGTGACCAAATATGTTCCTGAATTTCTAAGTTAAACAATAAGTTTATTTACTGTAGGAATTTTTAGAGAAGTGGTTCTCAGTCTTCAGAATACATCAGAATCACCTGGGAAACTTAGTAAAAATGAAGGTTCCTAGAAGCTACATCCAGAGATTCTGGCATATTAGGTCAGGGATAAGATTGGGCATTTTTAACAAGCATCCCAAGTGATTCTGTTACAGTTGATAGAGAAATATTGTCTTGAAGATTTTTAATATTTTAATAATTCTTATAATTTTTATAAATTCCAACAGACAGTTACACAGAGAAGTCTTTCCTTAATTTCCATCTGATGATGGATTTTTTAAAATCTTAATATGATGATGTTCTTGGGAAAACAGTTTGAGAAATGCTGGAACTCAGAGTTCTTTTAGAACATATTTACAGATCAGTTTAAATAATAGATGTAGCATTAACTAACTCCTTAGTAACCAACTTCTGATTTATTTATAAGGTACACCTAAAATTTGGGATAGCAGTCAGCTCATAAAAAGAGAATGTTATTCAAGCATAGAATAAGTGGCAAAGTGTTTTCATGATTACCAATTCATTTTCCAAATGTCAACTGTTATCATATTTAGGAACATATATATTGTGTTAAAAGTAAAATATACAAGAATAACAAAGAACTTAAATAGGAAAAATACATATCTTTTTTCAAGACAAGATTTTTTAAAGATTTATGCATAAAAACATATCCGTGCTTGACTATTCCATGTATATATTCAGTGTTGAAACCTATATATTGCATTTCAGAAAGAAAAGCTGCAAATTTATTCAGAAAAAAATTATTAGAGTTATAACCCTTCCTTCAAAAGTTTTCTGGTAACTTACTGTATGAACTTGAAACTTCAGCATTTTATCTAAATTTTATGCTTGATATTCTGCATGTGTAGAATTTTATATACATAAATTTTCTAGCTATTTCTTTTCTTGATTATTTTTCCAAAGTAGATATGGCTTGCGTATTGGACTTGATGTTTCCAAACTAACCAAGAAATTTTGGAGAGTTAAAATAGTCCACATTTTCTAGTTTTTATTCTATCAGGAAAGACATAGCCTGTGTCTTGTACATTCCAGAAATATCAATTCCCACATTCATTACTTTTCTTTTGATTCAAAGGTGATTCTTATTCATTCTTACCCTTCTCTCACATTAAATTGGTCAAACATATTTTAAGGTGATTCAGTCACCCTGTAGCTTCTCAGGTTGAGTCCAAAGGTGGGGTCAACCTTCCATCTTTCCTCAAGCTCCTCCTCCCACAAATATTTTAATCATAGCAAATTTGGGGGAAAATTTTTTAAAACATTAAGAACAATCTTTTATCACAATTGGGATTAAACTTAGATCACTTTTTTATGCAAAGGATATCTCACTCAAAAATAAAATAATGTAACAACATACAGGGAGCCCAAAATATAGAATAGATAACAGTGCAGTAACTTTGCTTGACAAGGAGCAGGGACCCAGGGTCGCACCCATGTGACTGTCTGTCCTTCTCATTTGGCCACACAGACATCTCCACAAGTGGCCACTGGCTGTGTGAAACAGTGGTTGGAAACAGTGATGGAGATAAGCATTTACTTATAATTTTGAGCGGTTGTTGTAATAGATGGGTAAGTAGGTAGGTAGATAAATGCTGTCTTGATGCAAGGTGTAGAATGGAAGAATCTTTCAAATGAAAAATTAAGGGAAAATAAAGAAAACTCTGTCCATGAACAATATGCAGTTAATAAATTATGGAGTGAGGATAGTGGGTAGGAAATAATTTGGTCCTGCAGGCTCATTTATGCAGAAGAACTAAGGAAAACTGCAAGTTATTATTGACTGCATGAACTAAAGGTACACTTGTATATGTTGGGGAAATATAATTAAAAACAAAATCTCCTCCAACCAAGGAAACTTCTCCACAAACATAGAAGAGAAAGATAACCCTTTAATCACTGAATAAACATTAAACCAGAATGCAACATGCATCACAGGCAATTCACTGAGATTGCAAATACAAAAAGAAATCTCACCCTTTTCTATAGCCAAGCAGATACACCCATTACAGGCATGTCCTCAAGATAAACAATAACCTAACCGGTCCTCAAGTAAGAGGACTTGACAGCACTAATTGTCACACATAGTTCATCCTAGATTTGACTGGTAACTAGGGTGTTAGTTAATTAGGAAAAATGAGTCTCTTAATTTTATTTGTTCTTACAGTATAAGCAGTTTAAAAAATATGTGTATTCATCTTGTATGACTTTCTTCCTTCACTTGTTCTTATTTCTCCCAAAGCATTTCAAAAATAAAAAAGAAAATGTTTGAGAGAAATATTTCAAAATAGCAGCAATAAAAAGAATGTTTTATCCAAATGCCACCTTGTTCTTTTATATTGTTCCTTACCATATCCACAACTGATCATTATAACCATAATCTTTATCTCCTCTTAATCACATTCCTAGATTTTTTTGATGCTGAAAATTATTTTAAACCAATTTCTACATTTGTAGTTTTTTAAAGTGATACCTTATTTAGTAAATGTTTATTAAATTCAGAGTGCCCTCAGGCACTGAAGGAAATAAATGCAACTGTGAATTAAACAAAAGCCCATTCATTTATTCATCAGCCATCGGAATGCTTACTATTTACCAAAGAATGTGCCAAGTATACACAAAGTCAGATGAACTGAAGCTACCGTCTTCAAGAAACCCAGTCTCCTATAGAAGATAGTCATTGAACAGTTATATAATACGGGGTAAATAGTGCAAGAGAGTACTTTGTAGAGGAGGTTCAGAGAGAAGATGGGTTTATAGTACAATAGGGATTTTTTTAAACATCTTTATTGGAGTATAATTGCTTTACAATGGTGTGTTAGTTTCTGCTTTATAACAAAGTGAATCAGCTATACATATACATATATCTCCATATCTCTTCCCTCTTGTGTCTCCGTCCCTCCCACCCTCCCTATCCCACCCCTCTAGGTGGTCACAAAGCACCAAGTTGATTGAATGATGTATGCACACAAACCTGTGTATGTCTGATAAAATGGGGGGGGTGATATTTAAAGTGTGAGTTTAGGCTAGACAGAGCAAACCTTGAAACTCCATATCTGAATTTAGTGTTAGAGTATTGCAGAGACAACTTAAAAATTCTTTTCTAGGATTATGACTGGTGATTGCAATGAAATATGGTAGCTCAGAAGGCTTTTCAAGTTTTCTAAGCAGTTAATAACACAGGACTAAATATCAATTGTCCTGACTCTCGGCCCTGCTTTCTAGATACCACACCATGGAGGAGTTTTCTGATTCTCTGGAATGGGTTTTGGTGGGTGGGGATAAAGAAGCATTTTAGAAGGCCCTGAATGAGATTCCTGAGCTCCAAGATGTGGATTTATTGAGAATCTTTTAGGAGGTGAATTAACCTCTGTCACTAGAATATTTAGTTTCTCTAAAATCAGAATGCTACACACTTACTTAAAACACTCAATATCTTCCTATAACTTTTCACCCAAAGACCTTAGCATCAGTGGTAAGACCCCTCATCATCTGTGCCTTGTTCACCATCCCCTCACCTCTTTTATTATTATCCTCAACTTGCAATTTATACCCCAGCAATTACCAAATTAGTCAAAGTTCCCTGAATCTTACCATGTTAATCTTGCTCCCATAACCATTTCATATGCTGCTACCTCTGTCTAAAATGCCATGTCCTAAGTACTCCATTCAGACGACTACTGCCGTTCATGCTTCATGATTCAACACAGATAACACATCCTCTGGGAAAGCTTCCCTGTCTCCTTTCTCCTCCATCTATGAAAACTAGTTGAGATCCCTTCACAGGTACTTCCATAGCCCTCTCTGTTTTACTGCATTATCACACTTTGTTATAACTATCACTTGTCTCCTCAACTGAAAAGTAGCTTTTTGAGGATAAAGACCCTGTTTTTTTTCTCTAAATTTTTAGTGGTTATAACTTAACGTTCTTTGCCAAGTCATAAATATTCATTACATATGTGTTTAGATCAATAGCTGACTTCATATAACATACAAGCAAGTGATCTGGTTAATATGCATTATGTAGCAGAAGACAAACTTTCAAAAAAGAATTAAAAATCAAATATTCAAAAGTGATCTATTGATTTATGAAAGTGTCTTTGTTATTAGTAACTTAGATTCTGAAACTGAAACAATGCAAATTCAGAGTTCTTCCTATTATACTGGTTCATTTCATGTCTTTCTTTAGCATGTGGAAGTTAGAGTATTGAAATGCTCAGTGTAATTGAATGTTGTCACTTGCTGGTTTCACTATTTTCCTGTGACTTTTCTCAGCTGATTTCTTTATTTCTTTTTTTTTTTTTTTTTTCAGGAAAAAATCCTATTACACTGACCAGAGGAGCAAATCAATGGGCAGGTTGGTGGGTGATATGAAATTTGTTTACAACCAATTTGTCATTTGGGAAAAAATAAAAAATGCATTTGATTACCCATATCAGCAGCTGTAAATTTTAGAAAGAAAAACTTTACTGATTTGTTCAAGATATTTTCAAAATGACTTATGCCAAATTTGACAATGTTTAAAATCAGATGATCCCTTTTTTTCTATTTACCATTGCCATTCCCACAATCCTTCCTTGATATAATGTTATGGAGCAAGGATTTTAATTGCAAGTTCGTGTTTCAGGAGATTTTAATTTTAAAAATAGTTATAAAACCAGGATTGATGGGTAAATGATGACCCACTAGAGTAATAGAATAATAGACACAGCAGAGGCCTCTTGGATCATTTAATCCAAACCTCTTATTGATAAGATGGTAAAGAAAGACAGAGTGATGAAGTGGTTTACCAAGGCCATACAGCATCTTTTGTATTACAGACCTACTCTTATTCCACCAGTTGAACCTGCCTCTCTTTCAATTGTGGTATTGAAAGGAAACTTCTTTTCAAGAGCTTTATCTCAAAACAACATCTCTTTGCCTATTGTGGTAACAGTAGCTATGGCAAAGGAATTAATTAAAATACAACCCTGAGACACAAGAAACTCTCCCACCTGAATTGCCTTGACCCCGTTTCACTGGAGAAAATGAGCTTCCATTTAATGAACTCTACAAACAAAAGGCTTGTAATAATTCGCTGTTTTTCTGCTCCTTGCAAAACAATCAATTAACAAAAATAGAACGTGAATGTCGTAGAGGAGACCCTATTGAATAATGTTGCAGGATATTGCAAATCAGAATGACACAAAAACTAGCAAAATCATACAGTGTAAATATCTGACCACTTTAGGAGAGAATTTAATAAATCTACTTCTTTTACCAAAGAAAATGTCTGAATATAATTTAGAACTCTAAAATAGGAAAAGTTTGAATTCTAGAAGAGAGTATTGTACTCTATTAAACATTAAATTTAGGTTGGTAGGAATGAGTGACAAGAAAAGGAAATCATGAGGGGGAAAACTTGAAATCTGAATGAATGCTAAAGGAATTAGTACTCAAATGGCTCTTAAAAAATTAATGATGTTCCTTAGCCAGTTGGATTCCTCTGTTTGTCAGGTTGACATGCTCAGATTTACAATGAGCTTTCATCATTTCTCTTGTGCTCATTCGTTTCTGGTCTATATAAGCAAATTTCCAAAGTTATTTTTGCATAATAAGGTCAAATTCATTGGGATGTTATAATATATAAATTTACAACCACAGGTTTTCCATATTTTTCTCTGCATGTGCCTGTTTAATATTTGATGTGTTGATAAAACATGTTTAGGTTTGCTTCTGGGTGCTGTATAGAATTAGTGAGATTTGCCACTGTATAATTAGTGTGTTTTCTGCTAAATAGACATCTTCCTTTCAGAGACTCACAGAAGGACAAAATCCTGTATATTAAATGGGCAACCAATGTCTATGTAATACTGTCATAATTTAGTTTTAGAGTAAACTTGTATTTAGAATTCCTGATAAATATGTATATTCTAAATCCTAAAGAAACATTTTTAATAGTGGAAAAATGTTTTTCTTTAGTATTTTGGTCAAACAAAAGTAAACTAGAAAAATGAATGCTATATTATGTGTCATAATATGTTTTATTATCTTTTGTGCTTATTATTTTTTGTTTAATTTTATGAAATGAAAATAAGGTTGTCAGTTATTCCAAACAATTGTTAATGTACCTTAAGCATTACTATAGTCTACTGCTTTACAGTTTACATATTACAAATAGTTCTCTTTGTTCTTTGAGTTAGTGGATGCGTATGGGGAGGGTAACAAATAAATAGGAAAGGCATTTATAAAATTGTATGACATATTAAACTGAAAAAATGACTGTCTTGGTATTTGCCTGAGTTTATACTTTCAATTAAGTAAATGACTGATTTTGATTTTTTTTAAACTTGACCTTGGGAAAAGAAAATTTAAGTGTTGTGTGTGTATATGTACGGACATCAATGTTATAAAATTATAAAACCCAATTTTTAGACAATTGGAAAGAGGGAAGCAAAAGTCTAATGTGTGTACTTAGATATCACTTGTGCTTTCCATTTCCTGACATGGCAAAGATGTTTTGTGCATGGGTAATTTGACCAGTAAACATTAGGGGTAAATATGTACAGGCAATTATCCAGGTTTCAAAGATCATTGTTTCTCCAGGCAGGTCAAAAGGAAATGCCTATAGTTTTATTATTGCTGTTATCTATCATTAGCTTACAAAGTACTTTCATATTCAATTATCAAAGCATCTTGAAAAGGACCATTCAGGGGGGCAGAACAAAGAGTAACTGGTTTGCAGATCAGGGAAAATAAATGACTCCATTATCACCACTCCTTACCAACCCACATCTCATCCCCTAGCTTTCACAGCTGGTGTGATAGAGTTTGTGCTCTGACCACGTTCTTTTGACCCTTTAATCCAGATTTCTTTTCAATTTCCATTGAATTCTCTGCGTTCCACTGATTTTAGCAAAGGAATTTAAAGCTCTGTTAGAAGTCATCTTCACATTATGCCATGAAATCTTGAGTTTGCAAGACTGCTAACGTGATAAAAGTTTGGTAGAGTGTAGGTAATACGTTAGATCATGTTGGTGCCATGGTGGTGGTAGTGGTGGTTGTAGAAGTAGTAGTGATACTCCTTTTCCTTATTATTATCACAAAAATTTATTGAGTGTTTACTTTGTGCTGGGCACTGTGGGATCAGTCATTACCTATTTAATTATCAGAATATCCCTTCATTTAAGAGATGAGAAAACTGAATGAGAATCAAAGAAATTAAATAATAAGCTAGATCTTCACATCCTGTGATTCAGATCCAGCCCTGACCACATTTCACTATTAGACATCATGTATTCCTTCATAGGAAGTATGTGAAAAGCCTAAACTGATAATATGGTTTATTTTTCTGTAAAAGGTCAATGATGGTCTACAAGCCATTTTATTTCATTTCTTTAATTTTTTTGATCGGCATTTATTTCTAGTATGTTTGCAATTTTGTCAGAGATAGTAAGCCCTTGGGTGCTATAGCTATCAGCATTTTCTAAGTGTCATCAGATGCCTCCTTTTATTTGATCCTCCTAGCCACCTAATGAAGTAGGACAGATGGAATTACTTTCTCTCTTTACAGATGAGGAACATAAAGCTCAAAGATTGAAAATGTTTGGCTCAATTTCAATGACTGGCAAATTCATCCTCTAATTTTTTATCCCATTGTTTTCTCCACTAGGCTAACTTTGAAAAGTTGGAGTAATTGCTATATAATCCATTCAGTGTTTTTACATGTCTGTGCACTAGTGGCTGGAATACAGCGATATTTTGTGATTTCAGAGGCTTTCTTTGTAATAAGAAGAAGCAAAATGGACACTTCAGATAACACTCATTTATTATTTTAGGCTAGAAAGAAATGCTCTGATTCCTCCAAAACCAAAAAAGACTTGGCATCTAAATGATAACATTACTTGGCAAAGAAAATGTCCAAACTCTTCACATGCTAAAAATCAAAACTTGATGCTTATTTCAAATTATATAGACATGGTAATTTTACCATAATAGACTTGGATGAAATCATTTTTAAGATACAGTCTGCCTGCACATGGCTGTACTAAATTTTTTAAAGTTTAAGCAGAGTTGGCCAAATATTAAGATGCATTGTACTTCTCTAGGAAAATATTATATCCTGCCACTTTGACTCACTATTGCAGAAGAAGTCCAAAAACTGCCAAAGATAGAACCTCATAAATAGTGTGTAGATATAGCACATTTTTAAAGTAAACACAGCTGTTATTATAGCAACTCAGAATCTCATTTTCAGAATCAATCTCTGGAGTCAGTATCTCTTTTGCTTTCATTTTTGTCTTTTGAAAAATAAATATGATTCCAATCAGTATATATACCACATAGAACTGGGTTGTGACTGTAATCTAAAGCTGAGGCCAAAGTATCCTGATGTGAGATTTCCTGAAACAGTGTTTTAATGTTCTCTAACCTGAAGTCTATGCTAAATCCACCCCTCAAAGCGCAGTCAGTGGATAGCAGGATGAGCACCCCGGGGAACTAGTTAGAAATGCAGAATCTCAGACCCCACCCTAAATCTATTGAATTAGTATCTGCATTTTAACAAGATCTTCAGGTGATTTACAAACCCGTTAAAGTCTTAAAGGTACCGCAAAGACTCCTTGACTCAACTCTCCTCATTGTTAATCAAGTTTAATGTAAAACACCAACTCACAACTCTCCAGCAATGTCAATATTATTACTTTTATTTTATGGGTGAGGAAACAAAGGCAAGAAATTAAATAACTTATACAAGTTTCCATAGTTACTATAATGCAGAGCTGCCTTTGAACCCAGTTTTTCTTGACCCGAAACGCTTGCTGTTACCATAGGACCTGTGGCTCCCAGAACTGAATGCATTGAGTGCATTGTAGCCATTTCTTTCTTTTCAGTCTCCACTTTTCTGGAGCCACATTGCTATAGAGTTTTTAAAGTGATCTACAGCCACACATATATAGATATAGATATATACATACATACACTCAACTTTAATAAACAATCTTGCTGGTTTTATTCTTTATGCTTTTTCCTACCCCATCTTCATGTATGATGATTTTCTAATATTTTCCACAGATTTTTCTTATGAGGATCACCTAGTTGCCCTGAAAGAGTTTAAATAAATGCCAGATTTGGTTTGCTTTGGAATTATTTCCTTTGTGTGGGTACAGGAATAATGCATGTATGTGTGTGTGAATGTGGGTGTGTGTATGTCTTTTGGGAATCTTTCAGAACGGTAGTGGAAGGTAGGCATGGCTCTGGAGTGCAACCTAATTCAGTTCTAAAATGTGACTTTGTTCCAGGGTGCAAAAATATTTTAGAAGAATCAAAAAATGGATGTCCCAAAACCCCATGGTTCTTGACAAGTCAGCTTTCCCAGACCTGGAGGAGTCAGACTGCTATACTGGCCCCTTCAGCCGTGCACGAATTCACCAGTGAGTTCCCATCTCTTTTCTCCCATCATCTCTTTTTTTAAATTATTTTTTAGTTATTTAATTTTTTTGGCCATGCCTTGTGGGATCTTAGTTCCCCGACCAGGGATTGAACCCAGGTTCTTGGCAGTGAAAGCATGGAGTCTTAACTACTGGACCGTGCCAGGGAACATCCCTCCCACCTCCCACCACCTCTTGAAGTCACCCTTTTGCTCTTTACATCATTGGCTCTCATGTTTACTCCATACAACTCTTTCTACAATGGAACAGTAGGATATGAAGGGGAAGGGAGAAACATTGCTTGTCGCTGAAGTACTGAAAACAAGCTAGCTCGGAAAGTGCAGTATTAGGGAATGACATCAATTGTTAATGTGTTCTATTTGGAACCACATTGCTTAAGGTAGTACAAAATTTATGGAAGCCAGTGGACAATCTGTTCTTGTTCCATGCTCAATAAGAAATATGAGGACATTTAGGCTTCCTTATAAACTGAAGGATATTAAAATGAATATTTGATAATGCCCTGTATTATTTATAAGTGTATATTTTCTCAGCCAAATGATTTTTTTTTTAAGAAGATGGTTTCTCTTCTGATCTATTGTACTTTACATGCATTCATTTTAATGGAGAAAATACATGGATGACTACCCAGGAACTTGTAACTGTTGCTAGATTCTGTGGTCTGCATTGAATATTAAAACCAATCCGCTTATCTTCCCAGCTTCATAATAAACAATAAGGACACCTTCTTCAGCAATGCTACTCGAAGCAGGATAGTCTATCACATGCTGCAGCACACCAAATATGAAAATGGAATATCAAAAGTGGGTAAGAACACTAATTAAAAACATACTGTGGAATTTACTTTTACTGATTACACTCAGAAGTATTTTTTAACAACTGAAGCTTTGCCTTCCTGCATTAGATATGAGGATATAATGCAGTGAACAAACTCTAAACATTGTATTTTCAGCCTTTCAATGAAAGAAAACAAAATAAAACAAACAAAAAACTTTTTCAAGGGCACTTGGCAATGTGTATCAGAATGTGAAATGTGCAAGAACTTTGGAACAGAAATTTTTTTTCTAGAAATTTATCCCAAAGAAATAATCAGACTTTTGAATAACAATATATGTGGATATTTGTTCATTGTGGCTTTGTAGACAAAGAATAGAATAGAATAATACTGGAGATACTTTAGCTGTCCATTAGGCTATATGCACACAATGCATCCATTAAAAATGATGTGATTTTATTCACTCTTAACTCAAATGTATTCAGCATCTATTATACACTATATATTATGGAAAGTATATGACACAGACCCTTTACTCATGGAGATTGAAAATTAGTATCAGTTCTCTAATTATTGATTTCAAAAGATATCCATAAAGCGTTATTAAGTGGAAAAAAAAACAGATTACAAAACTGTAAATTTAATGTGTAATCCCATTTTCTAAACACTCACAAAAAAAAAAGAAAAAATCTAGAATTTATATGAAACATTTTAGACATTATCTCTGAGAGGTGAGATTACAGCTAATTTTAAATTTCTAAATGTCTCTGTTGTTTGAATGTTTAGCAGTATGCTACAACATGTCTGATGCAAAAGAAAACAGAAAGTTTCACCTGGGAAAATTAAGTAAAATTGACAAGTTTACACAGAGCAGAGCAGAAAACAACAGGTAACAAATGAGCTGGCCGTTTGTTAGTGTGAAAAATACAACATGGCTGAAGAAATAAAATGTTAGTCATGCTCTAAAATTCCTTCAAATAAAAGAGTTGATAGCCAGTCGAAACTTGTACCAATATGTACGGATTTGCATTCAAATAGATTACCATATTAGTAAAATGAACTATGTTTCAAGTCATCCGAAGAGGAATGTTCAGACTTTGGTTCTCTTCTGATTAATAATTCATTTATTACTGAGCAGTCAAAATAATTAATTCAAAAACTAAATCCTTATAAAAAATTTGACACTTAATCAGAAGTTTTCTAAACAAGAAATAAAGATAGAGAAATCCAGAATGTAAACTACAAATGTGTCTAAATGGTAGCACTATGTGCTTATGTAGACTTTAAAAAATAAAATTGACATTTAAATGATTGTAAAGATATCATGCCCTTTGTCAAACATGCAATAAACACAGAAGGGTATCAAAATAAAATTTAAAAATCCCTACATTCAATTTTCACTGTACCAAATTAGTACTGAATATATATACATATACATCTCATAATTAGAAGCATGCAATGTTTACAATTTTCTATCCTTTTTGAAATTACCATTGAGTACTTTCTCAAGCCCTTTAGTATGTCTGAAAACATTATTTTAAATAGCTGTACAATATTCTATTGTAAGCATTCATCAAATCACAGTCATTTACCAAGCACTTATATAATTGATTGAACCATAATAATGAAACAATTACCCAATTTTGGATGTACAATTATTTCTAATTCTTTACTAGTATAAATAATATTGCAATGAAAATTGCTCTTCATAAGAGTTTTCCAAATATCTAGTCTTCCCAGAACTATATGAGACAGTCCATTTCACTACACTCTCATTGGGATGGAGAGATTTTAAGAAGGGTCACATATCACTATTTATTCTCTTTGGATCAGTATTAAAGAATTAAAGATTTCTCAATACTAATCTCCTTTGAGACATTTTGAGCAGTGGGGAATTCCTCTGCTTCCTTGACCAAATTTTGTTTTGAGTAAAAAAGAAAGTTGTTCCAGGCTCATGTGCCCCCAAATAAGTGGGTATTAAAATCCCCACATTTCATGATATGGCAAAGTGTCATATGTTGGCACCTTGCAAACCCTTTATTAATCTTGTAAGGACACAATTAGACTCTTAGAATCAGTCTCTTTCACAACCTCACTGTCCTCATAGGTGATAAAGCTATGGAAGTCATTTGGGTTATTTTGTTTTTAAATTAATTTATTTTCCCAAGTATTATGTAGGTTGCATCAGAGGGAAGTCTTCAATTAAACTAACTCAAGCACTGTTCTTTTCTTCTTTTTCCAGGTATCTGTAAACTTATAAACAATGGTTCATATATAGCAGCTTTTCCCCCACATGAGGTAATTTTGAAGTACAATTTCCATTTAAAAAAAATGTTTCTCCTGCTCAATGCTTGATCTCATTTTTTTTTTTTTCACTTAAGTCTAGTTGCCTTATTCCTTATTTGAGGGTTCATCCAGTGAGTGGCCTTGGACCTTTCTGAGACCCCATGATAATCTGTGGCTGCACACTGGCTCCTGTGCTCCAGAACCCTTCTGCAATTTGCTCTGTACCAGGAATCCCACCCTCAGAGGAAACTCATGGACATTGCTCAGCCACTCTGACCAGACATAGATAGCCCTCTGCTCCAACACAGCTCCATGCTTGACTCAGCTTGGGATTTACACAACTTCCAAACAGGGCAGGTTCTGGTCTGTGCCTATTACTTTGGGATACCTAAAAACCTAAGACAAACCGAAACCAAAAATCTACACCCCATTATTTGCTTGATTTTCTGCCAGATTATTACCTCTCTTCCAGTTTTAAGTAGGTCATGTTGTGGTAACTCTGCCTGCTGAGTCATGAATGACATGTGAATCAGTTTTAAACTCCACCCCAATACATGCACATACTATATTCTTTTTTTTTTTTTTTAACATCATAATTGCTTTACAATGGTGTGTTAGTTTCTGCTTTATAACAAAGTGAATCAGTTATACATATACATATGTTCCCATATCTCTTCCCTCTTGCATCTCCCTCCCTCCCACCCTCCCTATCCCATCACTCTAGGTGGTCACAAAGCACCAAGCTGATCTCCCTGCGCTATGCGGCTGCTTTCCACTAGCTATCTATTTTACGTTTGGTAGTGTATATATGTCCATGCCACTCTCTCACTTTGTCACAGCTTACCCTTCCCCGTCCCCATATCCTCAAGTACATTCTCTAGTAGGTCTGTGTCTTTATTCCCATCTTACCCCTAGGTTCTTCATGACATTTTTTTTCCTTAGATTCCATATATATGTGTTAGCATATGGTATTTGTCTTTCTCTTTCTGACTTACTTCACTCTGTATGACAGACTCTAGGTCCATCCACCTCACTACAAATAACTCAGTTTCATTTCTTTTTATGGCTGAGTAATATTCCATTGTATATATGTGCCACATCTTCTTTATCCATTCATCTGATGATGGACACTTAAGTTGTTTCCATCTCCTGGCTATTGTAAATAGAGCTGCAATGAACATTTTGGTACATGACTCTTTTTGAATTATGATTTTCTCAGGGTATGTGCCCAGTAGTGGGATTGCTGGGTCATATGGTAGTACTATTTGTAGTTTTTTTAAGGAACCTCCATACTGTTCTCCATAATGACTGTACCAATTCACATTCCCACCAGCAGTGCAAGAGTGTTCCCTTTTCTCCACACCCTCTCCAGCATTTATTGTTTCTAGACTTTTTGATGATGGCCATTCTGACCGGTGTGAGATGATATCTCATTGTAGTTTTGATTTGCATTTCTCTAATGATTAATGATGTTGAGCATTCTTTCATGTGTTTGTTGGCAATCTGTATAGCTTCTTTGGAGAAATGTCTATTTAGGTCTTCTGCCCATTTTTGGATTGAGTTGTTTGTTTTTTCGTTATTGAGCTGCATGAGCTGCTTGTAAATTTTGGAGATTAATCCTTTGTCAGTTGTTTCATTTGCAAATATTTTCTCCCATTCTGAGGGTTGTCTTTTGGTCTTGTTTATGGTTTCCTTTGCTGTGCAAAAGCTTTGAAGTTTACTTAGGTCCCATTTGTTTATTTTTGTTTTTATTTCCATTTCTCTAGGAGGTGGGTCAAAAAGGATCTTGCTGTGATTTATGTCATAGTGTTCTGCCCATGTTTTCCTCTAAGAGTTTAACAGTTTCTGGCCTTACATTTAGGTCTTTAATCCATTTTGAGCTTATTTCTGTGTATGGTGTTAGGGAGTGTTCTAATCTCATACTTTTACATGTACCTGTCCAGTTTTCCCAGCACCACTTATTGAAGAGGCTGTCCTTTCTCCACTGTACATTCCTGCCTCCTTTATCAAAGATAAGGTGACCATATGTGTGTGGGTTTATCTCTGGGCTTTCTATCCTGTTCCATTAATCTATCTTTCTGTTTTTGTGCCAGTACCATACTGTCTTGATTACTGTAGCTTTATAGTATAGTCTGAAGTCAGGGAGCCTGATTCCTCCAGCTCCATTTTTCGTTCTCAAGAATGCTTTGGCTATTCGGGGTCTTTTGTGTTTCCATACAAATTGTGAAATTTTTTGTTCTAGTTCTGTGAAAAATGCCAGTGGTGGTTTGATAGGGATTGCATTGAATCTGTAGATTGCTTTGGGTAGTAGAGTCATTTTCACAATGTTGATTCTTCCAATCCAAGAACATGGTATATTTCTCCATCTATTTGTATCTTTAATTTCTTTCATTAGTGTCTTATAATTTTCTGCATACAGGTCTTTTGTCTCCTTAGGTAGGTTTATTCCTAGATATTTTATTTTTTTGTTGTTGCAATGGTAAATGGGAGTGTTTTCTTGATTTCACTTTCAGATTTTTCATCATTAGTGTATAGGAATGCCAGAGATTTCTGTGCATTAATTTTGTATCCTGCTACTTTACCAAATTCATTGATCAGCTCTAGTAGTTTTCTGGTACCATCTTTAGGATTCTGTATATATAATATCATGTCATCTGCAAACAGTGACAGCTTTACTTCTTCTTTTCCGAGTTGGGGTCCTTTTATTTCCTGTTCTTCTCTGATTGCTGTGGCTAAAACTTCCAAAACTATGTTGAATAACAGTGGCGAGAGTGGGCAACCTTGTCTTCTTCCTGATCTTAATGGGAATGGTTTCAGTTTTTCACCATTGAGGACAATGTTGGCTGTGGGTTTGTCATATATGGCCTTTATTATGTTGAGGAAAGTTCCCTCTATGCCTACTTTCTGCAGGGCTTTTATCATAAATGGGTGTTGAATTTTGTCGAAAGCTTTTTCTGCATCTATTGAGATCATCATATGGTTTTTCTCCTTCAATTTGTTAATATGGTGTATCACGTTGATTGATTTGTGTATATTGAAGAATCTTCGCATTCCTGGAAGAAACCCCACTTGATCATGGTGTATGATCCTTTTAATGTGCTGTTGGATTCTGTTTGCTAGTATTTTGTTGAGGATTTTTTCATCTATGCTCATCAGTGATATTGGCCTGTAGTTTTCTTTCTTTGTGATGTCCTTGTCTGGTTTTGGTATCAGGGTGATGGTGGCCTCGTAGAATGAATTTGGGAGTGTTCCTCCCTCTGCTATATATTGGAAGAGTTTGAGAAGCATAGGTATTAGCTCTTCTCTAAATGTTTGATAGAATTCACCTGTGAAGCCAACTGGTCCTGTGCTTTTGTTTGTTGGAAGATTTTTAATCACAGTTTCAATTTCAGTGCTTGTGATTGGTCTGTTCATATTTTCTATTTCTTCCTGATTCAGTCTTGGCATGTTGTGCATATCTAAGAATTTGTCCATTTCTTCCAGGTTGTCCATTTTATTGGCATAGAGTTGCTTGTAGTAATCTCTCATGATCATTTGTTTTTCTGCAGTGTCAGTTGTTACTTCTCCTTTTTCATTTCTAATTCTATTGATTTGAGTCTTCTCCCTTTTTTTCTTGGTGAGCCTGGCTAATGGTTTATCAATTTTGTTTATCTTTTCAAAGAATCAGCTTTTAGTTTTATTGATTTTTGCTATCATTTCCTTCATTTCTTTTTCATTTATTTCTGATCTGATCTTTATGATTTCTTTCCTTCTGTGAACTTTGGGGTTTTTTTGTTCTTCTTTCTCTAATTGCTCTAGGTGCAAGGTTAGGTTGTTTATTCGAGATGTTTCCTGTTTCTTAAGGTAGGATTGTATTGCTATAAACTTCCCTCTTAGAACTGCTTTTGCTGCATCCCATAGGTTTTGGGTCGTTGTGTCTCCATTGTCATTTGTTTCTAGGTATTTTTTGATTTCCCCTTTGATTTCTTCAGTGATCACTTCGTTATTAAGTAGTGTATTGTTTAGCCTCCATGTGTTTGTATTTTTTACAGATCTTTTCCTGTAATTGATATCTAGTCTTATAGCGTTGTGGTCGGAAAAGATACTTGATACAATTTCAATTTTCATAAATTTACCAAGGCTTGATTTGTGACCCAAGATATGATCTATCCTGGAGGATGTTCCATGAGCACTTGAGAAGAACAGGTATTCTGTTGTTTTTGGATGGAATGTCCTATAAATATCAATTAAGTCCATTTTGTTTAATGTATCATTTAAAGCTTGTGTTTCCTTATTTATTTTCATTTTGGATGATCTGTCCACTGGTGAAAGTGGGGTGTTAAAGTCCCCTACTATGAATGTGTTATTGTTGATTTCCCCTTTTATGGCTGTTAGTATTTGCCTTATGTATTGAGGTGCTCCTATGTTGGGTGCATAAATATTTACAATTGTTATATCTTCTTCTTGGATCGATCCCTTGATCATTATGTAGTGTCCTTCTTTGTCTCTTCTAATAGTCTTTATTTTAAGGTCTATTTTGTCTGATATGAGAATTGCTACTCCAGCTTTCTTTTGGTTTCCATTTGCATGGAATATCTTTTTCCATCCCCTTACTTTCAGTCTGTATGTGTCTCTAGGTCTGAAGTGGGTCTCTTGTAGGCAGCATATATATGAGTCTTGTTTTTGTATCCATTCAGCCAGTCTGTGTCTTTTGGTGGGAGCATTTAATCCATTTACATTTAAGGTAATTATCGATATGTATGTTCCTATTACCATTTTCTTAATTGTTTTGGGTTTGTTATTGTAGGTCTTTTCCTTCTCTTGTGTCTCTTGCCTAGAGAAGTTCCTTTGGCATTTGTTGTAAAGCTGGTTTGGTGGTGCTGAACTCTCTCAGCTTTTGCTTGTCTGTAAAGATTTTAATTTCTCCATGAAATCCGAATGAGATCCTTGCTGGGTAGAGTAATCTTGGTTGTAGGTTTTTCTCCTTCATCACTTTCAATATGTCCTGCCACTCCCTTCTGGCTTGCAGAGTTTCTGCTGAAAGATCAGCTGGTAACCTTATGGGGATTCCCTTGTGTGTTATTTGTTGTTTTTCCCTTGCTGCTTTTAATATGTTTTCTTTGTATTTAATTTTTGACAGTTTGATCAATATGTGTCTTGGTGTATTTCTCCTTGGATTTATCCTGTATGGGATTCTCTGTGCTTCATGGACTTGATTAACTATTTCCTTTCCCATATTAGGGAAGTTTTCAACTATAATCTCTTCAAATATTTTTTCAGTCCCTTTCTTTCTCTCTTCTTCTTCTGGAACCCCTATAATTCGAATGTTGGTGTGTTTAATGTTGTCCCAGAGGTCTCTGATACTGTCCTCAGTTCTTTTCATTCTTTTTTCTTTATTCTGCTCTGCAGTAGTTATTTCCATTATTTTATCTTCCAGGTCACTTATCTGTTCTTCTGCCTCAGTTATTCTGCTATTGATCCCATCTAGAGTACTTTTTTTTTGTGTGTGTGTGGTATGCGGGCCTCTCACTGCTGTGACCTCTCCTGTTGCAGAGCACAGACTCCGGACATGCAGGCTCAGCGGCCACGGCTCACGGGCCTAGCTGCTCCGCGGCATGTGGGATCTTCCCGGACCGGGGCATGAACCCGTGTCCCCTGCATCGGCAGGTGGACTCTCAACCACTGCGCCACCAGGAAAGCCCCCATCTAGAGTACTTTTAATTTCATTCATTGTGTTGTTCATCATTGCTTGTTTCATCTTTAGTTCTTCTAGGTCCTTTTTAAATGTTTCTTGCATTTTCTCTATTCTATTTCCAAGATTTTGTATCATCTTTACTACCATTATTCTGAATTCTTTTTCAGGTAGACTACCTATTTCCTCTTCATTTGTTAGGTCTGGTGGGTTTTTATCTTGCTCCTTCATCTGCTGTGTGTTTTTCTGTCTTCTCATTTTGCTTATCTTACTGTGTTTGGGGTCTCCTTTTTGCAGGCTGCAGGTTCGTAGTTCCCATTGTTTTTGGTGTCTGTCCCCAGTTTAAAGTTGGTTCAGTGGGTTGTGCAGACTTCCTGGTGGAGGGGACTAGTGCCTGTGTTCTGGTGGATGAGGGTGGATCTTGTCTTTCTGGTGGGCAGGTCCGTCTGGTGGTGTGTTTTGGGGTGTCTGTGGACTTATTATGATTTTAGGCAGCCTCTCTGCTGATGGGTGGGGTTGTGTTCCTGTCTTGCTAGTTGTTTGGCATAGGGTGTCCAGCACTGTGGCTTGCTGGTCGTTGAGTGAAGCTGGGTGCTGGTGTTGAGATGGAGATCTCTGGGAGATTTTCGCCGTTTGATACTATGTGGAGCCGGGAGGTCTCTTTTGGACCAGTGTCCTGAAGTTGGCTCTTCTACCTCAGAGGCAGAGCCCTGCCTCCTGGCTGTAGCACCAAGAGCTTTTCATCCACATGGCTCAGAATAAAAGGGAGAAAAAGTAGAAAGAAAGAAAGAAAGAAAGATGAGAGAGAGAGAGAGAGAGAGAGAGAGAGGAAGGAAGGAAGGAAGGAAGGAAGGAAGGAAGGAAGGAAGAAGATAAAATAAAATAAAGTAAGATAAAGTTATTAAAACAAAAAATAATTATTAAGAGAAAAAATTTTTTTTAGTAAATAAAAAACAAAAAATGGACAGATAGAACCCTAGGACAAATGGTGAAAGCAAAGCTATACAGACAAAATCTCACACAGAAACATGCACACTCACAAAAAGAGGAAAAGGGGAAAAAATCATAAATCTTGCTCTCAAAGTCCACCTCCTCAATTTGGGATGGTTCGTTGTCTATTCATATATTCCACAGATGCAGGGTACATCAAGTTGACTGTGGAGCTTTAATCCGCTGCTTCTGAGGCTGCTGGGAGAGATTTCCCTTTCTCTTCTTTGTTCGCACAGCTTCCGGGGCTCAGCTTTGGATTTGGCCCCGCTTCTGCGTGTAGGTTGCCAGAGGGCGTCTGTTCTTTGCTCAGACAGGACGGGGTTAAAGGATCAGCTGACTCCTATATTCTTTTTAAGGCAGTTATATATTTCAAAATAAGAACAGGGTCTTTAGAGGTTTAATGTGTGTGTCTTCAAAGCCCATCAGTCTTCTTTTTTTTAAGGCTAAGAACTCATAGGACATAACCCTTATACCTGAGGAATTCACAGTCTAGTATAACTCATAAAGATAAAATGTATTGAGCACTTCCTGTCTGGTACTGAGCTAAACGTTTCATATGGACTATCTCATTTAACCTTTGCAACAACCCTTTGAGATAGGCAATAATATTAACTCTGTTTTATAGATAGATAATTGAGGCAGAGAAAGGTTAAGTATTAAAGGCACAGTTTTGAGCCCAGGAAGCCAGACTCCAATGCTTCTATTCATTATGGCATACCTACTTATATTAGGAATAGAAATAATGATAACAGATAATGTGTTAGAGTGTTTCGTGCAACAGGTCCCGTGCATGGGTTTTCCCACTCATCTGACAATAACTTTGGAGGGGAGATATTATTATTTTTCCATTGCAGAGATGCAGAAGCAAGGCGCAGAGAAATTAAACACCATGTCAAATACGACCTAGTCAGTAAGTGGTAAACTGTTCAGTGGCAAACCTGAGTCCCTGGGAGAGCTTCTGTAGCACAGGAAGGTTTGTTTTGTTCTCTAAGTAATTTTGTTTACCTAACTAGTCTGTGTTCTGACAGTTTATTTGATAGTTTCTTGTGTGAAATTTGGAAACTATTGGGAATAGGTTGTAAATAATAGTCATTTTCCCATTTATTCTTATAATTTGGTAGAAGTACTAGTATATGGTATACATACACAAAACGACTGGAAAACAATATTGATGAAATACAAGTAACGAAAACAAAGCAGCAAGTCAATAAAATGGACTCGGGAATTTTCTATCAATTTTAAAGACTACTACTTGAAGAAAGAAAAACAAGACTTATTTAGAGGAAAATGGAGTCAGTGGCACTGACTATAATTTGAATAAGGACAATCACAGTTTAGACCTCCTTCTTCCTTAATGCAGGAGTATTATTAGTATCCATCTCACACTTTGCACCCACAGCTGAGATTTATTTTTTACTTACAAAAGAGACAGTAGCTAGAGGGAAGAAAGAGACATGTCCAGTGAAATTTGGCATGACAAAGAAGAAAGAAAGGGAAGAAGGAGAATATATATATGAGAAAGAGTTTGCCTAAAATATTGATGGAATTGATAATCCCATCAATTATGAATAGTGGAGACAGTAGAAAAGTGTGTCAGTTGGAGGAAGGGGCCGATCATGGAGGTGGTGGGGATCACTGAGTGTACATAGTCCTCTGAAAAGGGATGAGAATGCATGGGTGGGCAAGAGTCAGAGCATTATGGTTGATTGAGTTTACTGAGCCAAGTCAGAACAATGAAGTACTACGGATCTAAAGCTTAGCGCCTAAAACCCAGGAAATGCCTATGTCTGACCACTGAGGCTGGGAAGGAAAGTCATGTATTTTAGGATTATCAGGAATACATGAAAGAAACCTGAGATTTTGGTTCACCTTCCCTTACCTTCCCAATCTCAGGGCAGGCTACCTTAACAAGTCAGTCCAGTTTCACAAGCAAACAAGTGGATGTCTTAGAATCTTGATCTTTACTTTCATCTCCTTAGCTTCCAGTCATTAGGTTTTAAACACTTTGGGCTCCCTTAGGGAAGACTGCTTTTCCACCCTTACCTAATTAATTTATCTATTTTCTTAGAAAGCCAGAGGCAAAGTCCATATGTATCTCTCATTTCAGCCTTGAGGCACCTACAGACCATGATTCAAGGTGCCATCTTTCTTCATAGGAACTCGGAGCCCTGGTTGTCTGGAACCATTCAGATGATAGTTTTGCACTGTTCAATGGCCACAATATAGCAAACATCTAAAATTAACTGACATTATTTTTTTTTTATTTTATTTTTTTTTGCGGTACGCGGGCCTCTCACTGTTGTGGCCTCTCCCGTTGCGGAGCATAGGCTCTGGACGCGCAGGCTCAGCAGCCATGGCTCACGGGCCCAGCCACTCCGCGGCATGTGGGATCCTCCCGAACCGGGGCACGAACCCGTGTCCCCTGCATCGGCAGGCGGACTCTCAACCACTGCGCCACCAGGGAAGCCCGACTGACATTATTTTTATACTTCTTATGTGGCTGGCACTTTATAGCTATTCTCCAAACGGGCCCTCACAAGATCCCTCTGTATTGGTATCATTAATACTTATTCTTATCCTCATCATTTAGGTGAGGTAACTGAGGCATAATTCCACTTGTTTTAAATTTTCATCAAACATTTCATAAAAGTAGAATCACATATTAGAGTGAGCAGAGGGACTTTGTAAAATCCTGTGTCCTAAGTTTTGATTCAGAAAATAAAGTCACTATATCTATTATCATTTTTTTAAAATTATAAAAGCAGAGCAGTTCAGCCTTCAGGGAACACGTTCCTCTAAAAGGCATATATATTCTATGTTTCTGAAATTGCAACCCATATGACAGATTTTTGAGGGGGATATAAAGAATTGGAAAACATGCTTCCATTTTTGGAATATCTAACCGGAAGTAAATTTTACAGATTTCAAAACATGAATAACACTGGAGACAGGCCTCTTATACTTAAAATTTTTTTTATTGAAATATAGTTGGTTTACAACATTATGTCAGTTTCACGTGGACAGCATAGTGATTCTTTGGGGGGGGAGTCTATATTTGCTGAATGAACATTGACTCTTTCCCTTAGCTTCTATAAATGAAATAAATATTTTCTGGTACTGGATCACTTCTCAAAGCAGAATAATGCTCAATTGCTGAACTAAAGATTACAACAATTTCTCTCAATGATGATGAAGATATTGTGTTTATTACAAGACCTTGGGTTCCAAACAATGAAACCTAAAGCTTACTTGAAGTGAAAGGGATCTCATTGGTTTAAAAAAGGGATTTAAGAAAGAATTTTTAAGGAACTATCAGAGTATTTTCAATGAAATATAGATATATAAATGCATTTACTACATCACTTCAGTGATGGGTTTACGTTTATAATTTCTGAAGCTTTCAGTAAGTTATTAAATTATTCCCTAAGGAAAAAAAGCAAAAACAATTCCTATTAGTTCAAATTTCACTAAAAGAATAAATATCAATTCATCTTATTTTATTTGTTTCAGGGAGCCTACAAGAGTAACCAGCCCATCAAAACCCATGGACCTCAGAATAACAGACATCTATTATATGAGCGCTGGGCACGCTGGGGAATGTGGTACAAGCATCAGCCCCTGGATTTAATCAGGTACTGGATTGATAACGGAAGACATATTATGCTATTTTGTTATCCTTTTCTTATTATTTTATTTACCCACCAAATTATCTGTATTAGTTAGGAGGTGATTAAGAAAAAAGAAGCCACTATACGTCTTTTCAATGAAAGGAACTTAATTTAGGGAATCAGTAGCACAGGGGATGGGAAAGCTGAGAAATCAAACAGAAATGTGAGGCAACCAGCGATTAACAACAGCAGAAAATTGCTAACAACCCTTAAAGCTGGAGGGAAAATGAGATGAAGTATATTTCAGAGCTTACTACCTGAGCCGTTGGGCAAGAGCTATGCCATCCACGAGTAGGACTACCTGCAGGAAAATGAAGTGTTGAGAGTCGAGCCACAGAGAATTATGGAGCCATAACAAATTATGGCTGCTCTGGAGACAGCCCTGAGGACAGCCAGGAGAGGAGAAAAGATATGGGCTCCTCCCTTCCTTCCACCTTTGAGACTTCCAGTACCTCCCAGTGTAACTTACCAGCAGCAATTTACAAGTGAATCTATATAATCTACTTTCCCATGAAAACAAATCCAAAGAGGAAAAGGCAGAAAATGGATCTAAGAGCAAAGAGAAAAATGGCCAACATAGCATCTATGCATGTATTTATCCTTCAACAAATACTTAGTGAGTGTCTATTCTATTCCAGGAGGTATATCCTCGTAAATAACTGCTCTCAACTTGAATTAGTCTTGAAATAGTGTTATATTCATGATTTATTTTATTTTGATGGAGAATAATTTGTTCTTATTTAAAAAAATCAGGAAATATATATTAAAAAGGACTTAAGTCCCCAGATAACTAGAAATATTTGTAAAGTAAAATAAAAAAGAGCATTCATATTATAAGGTTATATTTGTTGATATTTTGAGTTGTTTATGAAATATAAATATCAAGAATAACTCATAACTATATCAGTCATTTTCCCAACAGGAAACTGATAGAACTGATAGAATAGAAGGGGTATTTGAAGAGAATTTAATAATAGAATTTAATATGCAGAAGTATAAATAGAATCAAGGGAGCCAACAGATGATAATGAAGCTTCCAGGGACTGGCAAAAGCTGGAAGCTGTTATCAGACCTAGACTTGAAGGGACAAAGGGAGAGAGCAGTTGGCAGAAATTGTTAAAAGCTATAATCATAGAAGAAGAAAGTCAGAGTAATAAAAATACCCCACATCTCTTATCCCTCCTTGTGATCTCCTGCTGGTACCTTCAGTTGGCCAATGAGCCTATCAGGAAGCAAGAAGAAGGAAGCATAGGTGATACTATGCATAGAGGTGAGCCTCCTGGGCACATAGCAGGAAGGAAAAGGGTAGAATGTGGAATGGATGTACAAAGCATACTATCCAACACCAAACCATTTTTATCTCAAACATTAAGTACTTGGGTATATCCAAAATCAAGATGCTTTGATTCTAATTCAATCACAGCAAATTATCAGAGTCTTATTTATGCAGGTTAAAGAATAATTGTTTTAGAGTTACATGAATACGGTGAGATGTACTAATTCACAAAACCATATTTAATAGGAATTAAAGTGAAGTTGGGATTTTCAAGCAAGCATTTCAGTGTCAACAGTTCTCCTATCTATAGGAGACATTGCTATTGCTGCCTCAGGTAATTTCACCAAGCAACTTTTATTTTCAATAAATAGGGTGATTCAGCTGCTATTACCAATTCTCTGGGTGTTGACTCAGAAGGGAAATTTTGCTTATGAAAATCATGTATTTTGTGTTCAAGTGGCTAAGGGGAGAGATGTGATGAGGGACCCACCCAAGATGAAGGCCATAAAAGAGTATAGATGGCATTTCAACAGGTGCCTGTTCTCTAGGAACTTTCTTGTTAACAAAATTGAGATGGCGATGAGGCATTCAGATTAAACTATACAATCTTGTACATAGCATTTTGTACAAGACCCAGTTTTCTACAATGAGTAGGAAGATTGCCTTAAAATCTGTGACTTTTTAATTATTTGGAGTTACATTGTTCTTAAGACTATACAATTTTGAGGACGTGAGCCTCTTATTGTGTGGCTTCCTGTCCATAGTGAGAGAAAGAGGGTGTCCTGGAATCAGAGTTTTTTTAATATACTTGTGTCACAGATGATGGACACCCACAGGCAAGGCCTGTATTCTCTCCTGCTGAAAAAGGCAGTTCAGTAATAGTGGATGAAAAGTGAGGGACTATCAATTCATTTTATTTTTTATAAACAACCATTCCTGAACATGTGTTTGTGTTTTGTTCTCATTTTAAGAATAGACTCAAACATTTAGTAGCCAACGCCTATCTTCGTTTCAATCTATTTTTCCATGGGAAATACTGGAATCTGGAAAGAATACATTTAAAAAATGGTCAACTACGAAACCTGCTTAACAAAATAGCTGTGTGGTTTTTTTTCAATGTTTCTCAATAGGCACCGGAAGGATTTAAATTTAAAAACTAAATGAAATGATTCTCTCTAAAAGAGGTCAACTTAACATTTGTTTTTATAATAGAAGTTTTTTATGATAGAAGTTATTTCAGCAGTAGAATCCTATTATCAAATGAAATGTCACATAGGACACCAGTATATAAAACATGAAAAGAAAGTGACGGTGGGTGAAGTGTGATGGGGTGACACCAATAGCAACCCCCTGTTCCTCCTTGCCCTGTCATGGTTTTAAAGAAATTTAAGGAACACCTAGAGATCCTAAAAGATTGTGACTTCCCACGTTCTAGGTTAAGGACATTTTCATTAGCCTTCTTTGCCTAGAACTAGCTTCTTCTCATGAAACAGATCTGAAATCTGCTGGAACTTAGGTAATTATACTCCTGTCAAATAACATTATTGCTCCTCTTAACCTTCAACAATGTATGATTTAAAATCTTGGTATAATGCTTTCCATATAAGGGGGTCTGTCTGTGCAGTCCTTTATAGTCATCGTTATAAAAATGTTAATAATATGTGCCAAAACCCTACTCCACCCCACAGAAGAACACTTGTTTAAAGGAACAAGTGGCTATATTAGAATAACTGTTAATATTATAAGCTTCGTCTCAGAGTAGAACACTGTCAGTATATAAGAAATGAATAGACTATTGATCTGTCTCCTAGGAGAAATAAATGAAAAAACAAAAAAATTAGGTAAATGGTGCTCAGTGGAGGACAGCTCCATGTCTACGCTTGGTAGAATACGCACAAATTTTGGTTGGCACAATACAGAGAATGGAGTAGAAAGAATGATTTTCAGAGAGAGAAGTCTTGTTAAGGAAAAACACATAACAAGAGAATTTTCTTCCCAGCAAGAATTTTTGCACAGAGAGGTATTCCCAAATGAACTGTAAAACACCAATCTTTAAAACTAGTGCTGGGACAAACACCAGTACAGAATTCCAGAAATTATTATTTTTTACCAGAGCTGTATAAACTGTGACAGTTACTATTGGCGGTAGATTCGGTGAAGAAAGAACAACTGAGTGGTCATCAGAACTGCCTTATTCATCTGCTACTTCCATATAAATTATGTTAATAAGCTGAAGGGAAATAAAATGCATTCATTCCCTTCACTTCTTTCAATAAAACACTTCCTGTGGTGGGTGCTAATGAAACAGGACACAGGTCCACTTTCAAGCAGCTTGCATTCTGATGGGGAAGGAGAGGAATAGGGGAGTGACAGGTAATTGTCATAAAGTTTTACAAGTTTAAGACACTGAAACATGGGTGAAGGGAATGTGATAGCAAGAGCAGGGACGTCTAACCCAGGTTTGAAGTGAAATCAGGGCAGGCTTCCCAGGAGAAGTGATATAAAGTACAGGATAAGTACAAGCCAGACAGGAGAAGAGGGTGAAATGTAATATTCCAAAGTAAGGGAACAGCATAAACCAAGGAAGGAATCATGTGCTCCAGGAACAGCAGAATTTAACTTTGTTGAGGAAGATGTGTGACACGGTTGTGCAGATTGTGTCTGGCATAAGGGAGTCGGGCCAAGGGTGCAGATAGAGACAGAAATCAAGTCTGCTTTCAGCAGCTACCTAGAGGGAGATGTTTTTCTAATTTACGCCAAAGCAATATGGTTTAGCACAGCTTTGTGTAAGGAAAACAAAAAGGGATTCTACTAGGAGGATGAAGAAAAGCAAGACCTGGCTTATAAAAAGAAAGAAAGAAACATACTCCGATAACAAATAAAATAAAATGACTCCTATAATGACAATGTTTAATGATAAACAATATCACCATTATTGGATTCATTAATGAGCAAGACTATTAAGACACCCCAGATGGAGCGCAGGAGGAACTGAGCCAGTATAGTCAATTGTCCATCTGAAATTGACTAGGTGCGACATCACTATTTGTAGTGTCACTTACGTTGCCTTAAGCTAAGGATTTGCTTTCTCATGCAGGCTATACTTTGGTGAGAAGATTGGGCTATACTTTGCTTGGCTGGGGTGGTATACTGGAATGCTGATTCCTGCAGCTATTGTTGGCTTGTGTGTTTTCTTCTATGGAATATTAACAATGAATGCAAGTCAAGTAAGGTAAGCTATTAACAGACTTATTAAAAAAATTTGGCCTTTCTTCTGATTGGATGAAAGCTTTATAGTAATGCTGACTATAAAAGTGAGTTATGGTACTAAATTTATTTGCTTGTTTTTGTTTTTGCAGGGGAGAAGCACTATAAAAAGGTCATTTCTATATTTTTATATGCAAAGTCTCTTGGATAAATTCTAAGACTGTTTCTCTTTATGGCAAATGTCTCTTTCTAGTATATCCCACATAATCAATAATTCAGCAATGCAATAGACAGTTCTATATAATTTAAATTTGCATAGTATTTTGTAGTCTTGAATGCTTTCTCAATACATTAATTCAAATAATTGTAATAGCTACAGTTCTTTAAACACTTAAGATATACAAAGACTGTCCAGATATATTGTTTCATTTTATGCAACTTTCATTACCACCTTTGGAGATGAGTATTCCTTTTAGCAGATGAGGGAACCTTCCATAGTTAAAGATGTCTAAACAAAATATTCATACCATATAAATCCTACCCTAAGTAGTCTCCTCTCATGAGAACATAAAATCACTTTCTACTTTCTTCTTACTCTCTATGAGAATAGATTTATGAAAGATTTTAGCATCAACTTAAGATATCAAAATGGTAGTAAAATAAGATTTGAGAAACATCAAACATTTATCAGAATGGTGATTTTTCTGTTAAAGTTTAAATGACTCAAGATTTGGATATAGGAACAAAACATTATTATTCAGCAGAGGTAAAAGTCACATTAAAGAATTAAATGAGTTAAAGAATTAATTAAAGAATCCTCTTAACAGCATGTTCTATTTACTACACCACAAGGATTTCATCAAGTTCAACCTTGTATGATGCAATTCAAAATATGAAAAAGTACTTTTCCCCTCCTTCAAAAAAAGCTCAGTACTTTTTTTCCCTTCTGGTCCATCTTTTAACCATGGCCTTGCTACTGGGTAGTAATCATGACAGTTAATGGGACCATAAAATGCATTTCCTTGAAAATTCTTTATCTATATATATGTGCACATGCATTTGTATAACAATTTTGCCTAAAAGCAAAATATTTTCATTGCCCCAGGTTTGAACCCTATTCCATAACCAAATTCCTTGATTTAGTATCTCAGAATCCCCTTGTTCTTCCTGAAGGCCAAATGGTAATTAGCATGAAAACAAAGAAACACCTACTGTTCAAAAGCATTTCACTGAGTGACAAGTTTATTTCAGAGTTTTGCAAACTCACTACCGCTCTGGAAGGCAGCATCTTCCTGGACAAACATGGGCCCACTGGAAATATTCATCCCCCTTTAGGCATTTCTTTATATGATGTTGAATCAGTAACCTCTGAAGCTGAGAAGTGAGATTGTAATTTGGAGTTCTAGTGTCTTGAAAATAAAAATACTATATATATATATATATATATATTTTTTACTACTTCTCTATTCTCTATGAGTTTGGCTTTTTTTCTTTCTTTCTTTCTTTCTTAAGAGTTCACATATAAAGTGATACCATACAGTATTTTTCTTTTCTCTCTGGCTTATCTCACTTAGTGTAATACCCTGAAAGCCCATGTTGTCACAAGTTGCAAGATTTCCTTCTTTCTCATGGCTGGATACTCTTCTATTTTGTGTGTGCGTGCGTGTGTGTGTGTGTGTGTGTGTGTGTGTGTGTATCTCAAATTTTCTTTATCCGTTCCTCTGCTGATGGACACAAGTTGTTTACTTATCTTGGCTATTGTGAGTAATGGTGCAAAAACATGGGAGTGCATATACCCTTCAAGATCCTGTTTTCATTTCCTTTGGATATATACCCCGAAGTGGAATTGCTGGATTATATGGTGGTTCTATTTTTAATTTTTTAAGGAACTTCCATATTGTTTCCCATAGTAGCTGTACCAACTTACATTTCTATCAGCTGTGCACAAGGGTTCACTTTTCTTCACATCCTCACCAACACTTGGAGTTTTTTGGTTTTTGTTGTTGTTTTTGGCAGTGGAAGCGTGGAGTCCTAACCACTGAACTGCCAGGGAATTTACTATTTCTTGTCTTTTGGATAATAGCCACCCTAACAGGTATGAGGTAATATAAAATTGTGGTTTTGATTTACATTTCCCTGGTGATTAGTGATGTTGATCACTTTTTTATGTACCTGTTGATTTATGTATCTTCTTTGAAAGAATGTCTATTCAGTTTCTCTGCCTATTTTTTAATCAGATTTTTTTTTTTTGCTATTGAGTTGTATGAGTTCTTTATATATTTTAGATTTTAACCCTGTATCAGATATATGATTTGCAAATATTTTCTCCCATTTGGTAGATTCCCTTTTTAAAAATATTTATTTATTTATTTATTATTTGGCTGTGCCGGGTCTTAGTTGCGGCACACAGTAACTTTTAGTTGTGGCATGTGGAATCTAGTTCCCTGACCAGGGATTGAACCTGGGCCCCTTGCATTGCGAGCTCGGAGTCTTAGCCACTGGACCACCAGGGAAGTCCCCTGGTAGATTGCCTTTTAATTTTGTTGATAGCTTCCTTCGCTGTGCAGAAGCTTTGTAGTTTGATATAGTCACTCTTGATTATTTTTGCTTTTGTTGCCTTTACTTTTGGTGTCAAATCCTAAAAATCATTGCCAAGATTGATTTCATAGTTTTACAGTTTCAGGTTTTAAATTTACATCTTTAATCTATTTTGGGTTAATTTTTGTGTATGGTGGAAGATACATAGGTTCATTCTTTTACATGTGGATATCCAGTTTTCCCACCACCATTTATTGAAGAGACTATCCTTTCCCCATTGAATATACTTGGCTTTTTGTCGAAAATTGACCATATATACATGGGCTTATTTATGGTTTCTCTATTCTGTTCCATTGATCTATGTACCTGTTTTTATGCCAATATGTACTCTTTTGATTACTATAGCTTTATAATATTGTTTGAAATCATGGGGTGTGATGCCTTCAGCTTTGTTCTTTCTCAAGATTGCTTTGGCTATTTGGGATTTTTGTGGTTTCATAAAAATGTTAAGATAGGTTTTTCTATTTCTGTGACAATACCATTGAAATTCTGATAAAGATTGCATTTAATCTGTAGATCTTTTGGGGTAGTATGGACATTTCAAAGTGTGAAATTTTCTAATCCATGAGCATAGAATATCTTTGCATTTATTTGTGTCTTCTTCAATTTGTTTTGCAAATGTCTTATAGTTTTCAATGTATAGACCTTTCACCTCCTTGGCTAAATTTAATCCTAAATATTTTATTCTTTTTGATGTCATTGTAAATGGTATTGTTTTCTTAATTTCTCTTTTTGATAGTTTTTTGTTAGTATATAGAAACACAACTGATATTTGTATACTGACTTTTTTATCCTGCAATTTTACTGAATTCATGTGTTAGCTATAGAGTTTTTTGATAGTCTTTAGGGTTTTTAAAAAAAATGGTCTTTTAAAATGAATTGACAAAAGCAGAAAATGATTTTTAAGCAGTTAGCTACTGTTCAAATTGGTTCCATGGAGAACATATTCACAAAGTTTTCCCATGTGGTGTAGACTTCCTCCTCCAGGCTTACAAAGCTGAAAATGAACAAAAGGCAATGAAAGGAATAGATTTTCTGTTCCTATTGATTTACGTGCCAATGAAGTAAATTAGGCTCCTTTTGTATGAGATAAGTATTCTTTAACCTTTAGCACAAGGAGTGTTTTAAAAGGCTCTAGCAAACTCTTTTCTTCTGTGCTTTGTGGTATTATATTACTGCTACTTCTGTCACACTGTAATTAAGATCCTGTCAGACTTTCTATTCTAAACTAAGATAAGCATCACTGAATATCTTGACTTTCAAAATTTCATGGGACTGAATTTTTCCATTCAAGGTGTCAGACATGGTTAAGTCTTAGGTGTTATCATGGCGAGTGAGTGGAGGACATAGGGCTTTTATTTTGAGTTGCTTTGTTTTAGTTTTGTTTTAAGCTATTTTTTTGTTTATTGCAAGGTAACAAAATGTTGAAAAGCTGAAGATTGGGTTGTATTATGTTTCTACCAGCTATGTTCACGTGAATTAATGTCATATTTCTTACCTGCTCTGCAGTTAATTGTAGAATTACATGAAAATCATGTTATAGATTATTTATTGTATATATATGTGCATGTATATATTTACATGCACATTGGTCTTATACAATCAAAGGTGGTCAGTTTTGTGCCCTGTAGAGCATGTATCATAGCAATATAAAAATGAACAAGCAGGTAGATATGGTCCCTGCTTCTCAGGCTTTGGGTTTCAGGTCTGGGACAAAGGGCAGAAACAACTCTGCGGTCCATTCTTGCCTCTTTGGCATGAGAACTCTGTATTTGGTCCTCAGTACTGACCAGCTTTTCAAAAGCTGTTACGTCCTAAAGGGCCTCTCAAATCCTCTCCTGACAACATCCTCAGCAATAAGGTCTTCTTCCATTTATCAAGTGCCTATGATGTGCCAGGCACATTATCAATATTCATTACATAATATCCCAGTTGCATATTATCTCCAACTGGAGATGAAGAAATTGATGCTCAGAGAGGTAGGTGACTTAGGGGGGAATATCTAGTAAGTTTAAACCTATATCTGATTTTTTAAAATTGTGGTAAGAACACTTAACATGAGGTCTACCCCCTTCACAAATTTTTAAGTGCACTACAGTATTGTTAACTACAGGCACGATGTTGTTTGTACAGCACGTCTCTAGAACTTACTCATCTTACATAATTGACACTTTATACCCATTGAACAGCAACTCTCCATTTCCCTCTCCCTTACCCCCTAGGAACCACCATTCTACTCTGTTTCTATGAGTGTGTTTTTTTAAGATACCTAATATAAGTGGAATTATGCAGTATTTGTTCTTCTGTGCTGGCTTATTTCACTTAACATAATGTCCTCCAGGTTCATCCATATTGTTGCATATGGCAGAAATTCCTTCTTTTCTTAAGGCTGCATAATATTCTGTTGTATGTCAATTCCAGAATTTTTTTATCCATCCATCTGTGGATGGACATTTGGGTTATTTCCATATTTTGGCTATTGTGAATAATGTTGCAGTGAACAAGGGAGTGTAGATATCTCTTTGAGATTCTGATTTCTGTTCCTTTAGATATATACCCAGAGGTGGGATTGCTGGATTAAATGGTAGTTATGTTTTTAAGTTTTTGAGGAACCTCTGTATTGTTTTTCATAGTGGCGGTACCAATTTATAGTCCCACCAACGATATTCAAGTGTTCTAAATATTCCACATCCTTGCCAATACTTGCTACTTTTATTTTGTTTGTTTTGTTTGATAATAACAATCACACCAGGTATGAGGTAATACCTTGTGATTTGATTTGCTTTTCCCTGATGATTATATCTGATTGTAAAATCCATGCTTTACTCATGCTTCCATACTGCCTTCCTTTAAACCTACTTTCATATTACCACATTTCCCCAAAATGGACATCACCAAGCATCTTATTCTGTGCTTTGTCAGGTTAACAGGATTACAGGAAGCATCAAGACCCTAGAGCAGGTCCAGGCATCCATCCCCAAATGGACAAATTGCTCCCTCGTCCCATGTCTTAAATGGGTTGTAATTATCATTCCTTCCAATCAGCCCTTGATGTGTATATCTAACAACAGATATAAGACAAAAGAAAGCCACACTTCAAGCAGTGGTTTATATTATGAGTTTCTGCAAAAGAAATTAAGAAACACTCAAGTTGGGCACTCTCCCTCCATCTAGTGGTTGAGTAAAGTCAAAGAACTTTGTGATTTCATCTCAAATTCCATATTTTAGGCTAAAGAATACATTACCAAAATTGTTTAATATTTTTTATGTTACCTATCAAGTTGTATTTTGGACAACTTATAGAAAATCAGTTTGATGATTCCGGAAATAAAAATAAGGCTAGTCTAATGGCTGGGATTCTAGACTGAGTGCTTTGAAACATCTGTGCTTTTGTGTGATCATTTGGAAGGTGGGAAAGATAATATAGTGTTAACCAAACTTAATACCATTTTAGTATGAGATTTCAATGCAGGGCACATTATGTCATTCTCAAAACACAGTTAATTGTGATAGCAAGCCTATTTTAATAAAAATTTTCTTCAGGAGGAACGTTAATTCTTATTTATACAAATTAGTAGTATTACTAAGAGGAGGTATAATTGTCTCTTTCTTTTGAGTTTTTAAAATGTACGTTTTACCTGCTTCCTCCTACTTCACATAGACATTATGATTACTAGCAAGATGATGTGTGTGAAAGTGGGAGAATTATAGTATATACAAGACCTGTTATACCATCATTATTATTAATAGCAGTTTTTGATAGGAAAGTTCCTCTTAATATGACATAAACTTATCTGTCCTTTAGATGAGTTATAGGTGATGGAGAACTGGACCTAGAATCAGGAAAACCTAAACTCAATTCCCTAAATTACCTCTTGTTAGCTGTATGACCTTGAGCGAATCACTTAAATTAAACATCAATTTCCTCTCAGTTTGGAGATAGTTACCATTGCAGGAGACTGCATTGAGGACTAAACGTAATGGACATGGACCCACATTTGCTTTTTGTAAAGTATTGTATTACTGTATAGCATTATTACTTACTAGTCATTTCCAGTTTGGCTTGAGATTATACACATCAGGCATTTGAAATACACATGCATTATTTTTTGCTTTGAGTGTATACATTTTGAAAACATTTTGAAAACAGCGAATCTTGCTATCAACACTGCCAATTAAACTTTTAATAACAGTTGCATTTCCAGGCATATTTTCGAAAGCCTTTATATTGCTTTCAATATTTCCAAAGCATATTTACTTGGACAATTTATTTATGGTATACCTAGTGGGAAAAGGTCAGGTATGACAGATAAAGGCACAAAGCATCTTAAAAACAGGTTGCTGTGAACTCTCAGGCTGTTAGGCTTTTGAGAAATTGTTATCGATGCCCTATTCATGTCACAATGTCATCTATAATGTATGCTGAGATTTTTAAAAGATAGCATAGAACTTAAGAGACAAATATTATGAAGTTACATTCTAATAGAGAATATTATATATTTCAGTAAATAAAATCTATGCCATGTTATCGTGACAGTGTGTGTCGCGATAAACTTCCTCAGATTTCCAATGAACATAATGCACTGATTGACTGCAGTGGGGGCTATGAAATTATGTGAATTATGGATGCTGTTCATTTTGGTGATTGGAAAGCAATGAGATCCAGGGGAAAGATCGTTAGACCTGAGAAATCAGCAGAGTCAGATGTGACTCCAGCTCAGCCATGTCCAAGCCTGTGAGCTTGGTTAAAACACCCTCGGTTGTTCCTCACAAGATTATCCTGCATGCCATGAAATCAGGTGTAAAAGTGTCCTTGTGACAAAGCCCCACAGGTGCCTCCCGAGTATAAAATGTGGCCTATTATCATTACAATATCTTGGCAGAGATTTCTAAAACAAAGAAGCAAACAAACAACTCTGTATCACAAAAATCCTAAAAATTTGAGTTGGAGCCACTGTCTTAAGTTCTTCCTCACCTGTCCACCCACCCCCCTCCCACCTGCCACCCGGCCCCAACTATTTCCATTTCTTCTTTTCCTCCCTGCCTTGCTGCTTCCCACAGGGTTGGCCATAGGGGCTGAGTACCTCCTAAACATGGAGGTTCATGCTTTCTTTTTCTTCTTTGATTTCTCAAGCCAAGAAATTTGCAAGGCCACTGAAGTCTTCATGTGCCCTCTCTGTGACAAGAACTGCTCACTGCAGAGACTCAATGAAAGCTGCATTTATGCCAAGGTGAGTGTGGACCCTCACGTTCCTCTCTGTGTCCTCTACTTTTTCTAGGAGGCAGGTAGTAAAAAGTCCTCCAGCAAACTGCTTTTCACCAAAGTTAAATGTTCCCAAGTGTTTCAACAATAAATATCATTGACAACTGAGTAAAACATCACTCTGGCAATTACAGAAAGAGTATATTTTATTAGAATATCTTTGTCTTCCTTTGTTTTTATAAGTGTTTATTGCCATCATAGACCTAAAACGTCCACTTGGAATGACATCTAGATTCTTTTTTGGGGGAAGATGATTATTTCCATGGGTAGTGATAAAATTTTTATCTTCCATGAAGACTCCTGAAGTTAAATTACTTCTGATTTTACAGAGAAAATGAAATATACCAAAAGCTCTCAAATTGCTGCCTATTAGAATCACCTGAAGGGGGTTTTAAACTCCTGAAGCCCAAGCCACATCCCAGAGCAGTTAAATTAGAATCTTTGGATTTAGAACCTAGGCATCAGCATAACTTAAAACCTCCCAGGTGATTTCAAGGTGCATACAAGTTTGAGAAATGTGTACTTGAATTTTACAATTACTATTATTCATTTGTAAAGTGGTTTTATTAAAGTACAATTAACAGATAATAAAATGTACATATTTGAAGTATACAAATGAATACATTTTGGTTACATATATGCTCCTGTGAAAACATCACCACGATCAAGATAATGAACATATTCATCACCTCCAAAAGTTTCCTCACGACCTCTTGTAATCTCTGCCTCCCATCTCTCCCAAATTCCACTCCTGTGCTCAGGCAACAAAACTGTTTCCTATCATTATAGATAAGTTTGTATTTTCCAGACTGTTACGTAAATGGAATCATACAGTGTGTGATTTTTTTCTGATTTATTTCACCCAACATAATTATTTTGAGATTCATCCATGTCATAACATTTATCAGTCAATCATCTTTCTTTATTGCTGAGTAGTATTGCATTATATGGTTATATAAAAATTTGTTTATCCATCATCTGTTAATGATCTTTTGGGTTGTTTTAAGTTGTTACCATTTTAAATAAAGATGCTACAAATGTCTACAAATCTTCATTTAGGCAAGTAGTGTTATTTCTCTTGGGCAAATACCTAGAACAAAATGGCTGGATTATGAGATAGATGTTTAACCTTCTAAGAAACTTCCAAACTGTTTTCCAAACTGTTATACCATTTTACATTTCCAACAGCAATGTATGAGAATTCCAGTTTTCTGTATAGTCACTGATTCTCAGGGTGGTCTTTCTTTTTAATTCTAACTATTCTAATAGATGTTTAGAGAGATCTCATTGTGGTTTAGTTACTTGAAAAAAATTTGATTCTTTTGGGTCTTGCTTTTAGGATTTGTGAGATGGGCTCACAGCAGTGCTCTTTCTAGCACTCATTTTTCCCCACAATGAAAACAAGATCTTTCTGTGTACTCTACCCAGTGCACTGTGGATAATGAGGATTTCCAGTCTGGCTGGTGGAAACAGGCACTATTCCTGACTCTGTGAGCTTCTGAAACTGTTTCCTCTAATCCTCTCAGGGGGCTCTTTCCTCAGGTAGCCTCCTCACATTAATGCTCACTGTCTGAGTTGTCGCTCTCTGCACCCTGGTGACTACACTTTCAGTGTAGTAACCTGAGGCAATCATAATGCTCACCTCACTTGTTTCCTGCCTCTTAGGGATCACTGCCCTTCATTGCCTCACATCCAATCTTGAAATCTGTTGCTTTATACACTTGTGCATTCTTTGGTTGTTTTCAGAATGGGGGTAAAATCAATCTCTGTTACTCCATCTAGTTCAGAAGTAGAGGCCTCTATACAATTAACTTTTGACAAGGGTGGATGTAAAATCAAAAGCCACTCAGGATCCTACTAGGAGACCAAAACTTAGTAAAATTAGCTTCTGAATTATTTATTTTGAATGCATGGCATGGGAAAAATCTGTTTTGTTTATAATTTAATTTCTAAAACGTGCTCAGTGTTGAATTCTTTTAAATGTTCCACAAAGATGTCTTGTTTGGGGAAGGATTTTCTCAACACTTTTTGCAAAAACCAAGTGTATAGAGTCATTCGATGTAAATACGCGTGTTTTTCCCTTTGTTCATGCATTTCAAAGACATATAACAGCCCTAGGGACACCAACAAATCCATATATACATATGTTACTTCTACTTGGACAGTTCTAATAAAACACACTGGCATTATCTGAACACTCAAGCTAAGAATCATATGTGGCAGAGTGATAAAGTGAAGAAACTATCCAAGGAAACATTAAATCTAGGGGGCCTTTGTCATTGTACAGTATCTACATCCTTCCTTTACTCTGTAGAAATAGTATATATAGGGACAGGTATGACTCAGAAAGAATTCACTTGGTAACTATTATAAGGTAGGTGGAAAAGTTAGCTTGCAAAGGAGAATATTGCCTTATGGAACAAAACAAGAAATAAAACCCACTACGGAGAAATCTTTAATGTGTCTTGTATTTTTTCTTCTGGCTAAGGTAAAATGTAGCTACTTGGTTTACACCTTAAAAATCAGAATTACTCTTCCTTCATTGAATGAAAATAAACATTCTCTTTTAAAGTCAGTTTACATACTTAAACACCTAGAGGTTACTGTATGGGCAGTGTCAGAAATAAGGGAAGAGATTTTTAGCAAAGAAACAAGGCCACCAATCTAGAATCATCTAGCCTATCCCATCACCCAGCGACATCATCTAGGAACTGGTCAATTCCTTATAGAATCAATCACGACTTGTGACAAGTAACAGGAAATTAAATCTGTCATATTTTACTGAAATATGTGTGTGCATGTAATAATTTCCTTAATAATTTCAAGGGTGTGTTTCAGAGAAAATGTGGTCCTGTCATATAATAAAAATTATATTTAAGTACATTAACATTTTCTTTGGTGACTGTTTTCATTTTTAATACTTAAAAGTATGGGAATTAAGAAATATTTTCAATTAACTAATTCAGTGATATTTGCATACTCTTTTCAAAGCACCTGACACCACACTGTCAATTTCCATTATGCTAGGATTTCTCAGTTAAGGTGAAATCATCAGGTACAAGGGTCCTGCATTGTTTTTACATATGATTTTAAAAATGACTCAACCTTAGAAGTTAGCCTTATTTATAACAGTTATTAGTATCTGGGGTTTTTTCACTTGTTCGACAAACATTTATCCAATACCTAGAGTGAACTTCAGACTGTATACTGATATTAGGGCTCCAACAGAATTAGGACAGATCATCTTTCTTCTTTAAGAAGTTTCATGGATGAGTCTGCATAAGATTACACATCAGAATCACCTAGAACTTTTGTTAAAAAGCAGATTCCTGGGCCCCACGTCCTGAGATTCAGAATCAGTTGGCCAAGGGCGAGGCTTAGAAATCTGCATGTTAAGAGGCTCCTCAGGTGATTCTGATTTCTAGGACCACATTTAAAAAGCTGTTGCCCTAAATAAGTAATGAGTTGGGGGAGGGGTAAAAAAAATGAAGTTGCCATGTTTGGTGTACCTTTGCCCCGGTCCAATGGACATGGATAGTTACACAGATTTTGCTGTGTCGAAGAATTAGGCACTAAGGAACTGAGAGAGGGCTGAACTTCAGCCTAAATTCCAAACCCTGCCTCCGCCCCCCGCCCCCCCCCCCCCCCCCGTAATCTCCTGGCCCGCAGCGTGGAATCTGCCCAAGAGGCACCTTGTTCACCTTAGCCCAGTGGCAGTTTCCAGAGGCTTAAGTTATTCTGAACCCATGAAACAATTTTAGAAAGAGATCTATCAACTACAGTAGAGGAGACATAGAGTTTAAGCTTCCAACCTAATAAGAAATTTATCTCCTTAATCAATATCCACATTTATTGATTTCCAGCCATGCTCAGCTCTGCAAGAGAAATCACATGTCAAAGATAGTGGAGAGGGCTTCCCTGGTGGCGCAGTGGTTGGGAGTTCGCCTGCCGATGCGGGGGACACGAGTTTGTGCTCTGGTCCGGGAAGATCCCACATGCCGCGGAGCGGCTGGGCCCGTAAGCCATGGCCGCTGGGCCTGCGCGTCCGGAGCCTGTGCTCCGCAACGGGAGAGGCCACAACAGTGAGAGGCCCGCGTAAAAAAAAAAAAAAAAAAAGTGGAGAATTTGTGCTAAAACACAGCTTTGTTTGAGGCATAGTTTGCTTCTGTCTTCTTATATCATCCCTATTTACATCAACAATGTTGAATAAAAAGCTTGTCCAGAGGTTCCCTACGCATAAAGGCAAGCTATTTTTCCAATAAAATAATTAACTGCAAATATACATTTGTAGATCAGACAAGGTTTTTTTTTTTGCTTTTAGAAAAGTCTGTTACGTTGCTTTGGGATTTTTCTGATCACTCACGATCTAAGCTTGAGCCATCCACACTGTGCTTGACTCTTCCTTCCCCCTCTCCTCCATTTCCATTCAGCAACTTATATCGGCACCCTAAAAAACCCATATCATCGGAAGCTGTAACCGCAGGCTTCTAAGTGCTTTTCTTATCTCCACAGTCTCCCCTGTCATAATACACCCCACATGTAATAGTTTAGTGGGTAAAACAATGATTTTATACTTTTACACTCCTCCTCAGGGCAAGTTCTGAAGACTTCCCTAACTCCCATTCTAGTTTTATCTCCCACTACATGTATGTAATCTCACATTACATCAATATGGAATGTATACCTCACCGTGTCTCGTGGATGTGTTTCTGAAAAGCTGATATTTAAATTTACTTAGTTAAAAATGCCTGAAAGATTTGTAGACAAAACTAATAAGAAAAAAATGAAAAGCTTTTTTAAGGAAAATATTGCATGAACAATGACAAATTATGTCTGTGCAACACAATTGTTGTTAAGTATTGCTTTTTATGTGTCACTTTTCTAAAAACCTGGCTGTTTCTGGAGCAGGGGGAGCCATTATTTCTTGGTGACCTTTACGTCCTCATGTGTGAAGTCTCTGTTCTAACACTCTTAAGAGGCTCTTTCCTTCACTAGGCTTGTTTATAAAGGAAAGCAGACAGCTGTTCAGTTGCTTGGCAGCCGCAGGTATTTCTGTGGGATGCCTTTGGACACAAAAAAGCTGGATTCCCCCGCTGGGTGGAATTTTATCAACTCTGTGAGAGAATTTCTTTGCAGTCCTTTTCTCTATTGTACATAATATATACTGATGATTGGTGTGAAAACCAAGTCTTATAACATTTTTTAAAAGCCCAAGCCTTAACAGTCTTAGAAGTTTAGAAGCATCTAGGACATCTTGCACCTATCCACCAACTTTCAAAAGCAGCACATCTTTTGTATAATAAAATTTTCAGTAATGCTACATAATAAGAAAATACATCCCACCTTTATCTGTTTTATATTATTTTACAGTGTGTTCCAGATGTTGCAATTAAAATACACATTCATGTTGTTTTAATGCACCCATTGAGCAGCCTCTAGACTGTAGACTGAGCAAAGAGGACACCATTCTAACTCCCACTTTCCTTAGAATAATGTTCTTTAGCCCCCAATTGGCCTCTCACTCCTGTGAGGATAATGCCCCTATTTTCTCTTTAGTTTCTATGGTATTTAAATGACTGCCAAACATTGGCTTGGCTATATTGGTTTAACCTCCCTCACTAAATTATAAATATAGTTAGGGCATTACGCGAATAAAAAGAGGCAAAGGTAAATTGAGTTTATACTTTATTAAAATCAAACGATTCTTACAACCCTGAAATGTATATTCAATAATGTTGTATAACTGTACATTGTTCTTTATAAAACTTCAGGTCATGTCTGATTAAAAAACACTTGGACTGTATCCTAAATGTCCAGTGATTTATGAAATTTCTTAATGACCCATGGCACATTCTGAAAGACATCAGAGAGTAGGGATAGCACTGTGATCCCTTTCCCTTGGAAGTGCTGGATCACTATTGGAATTCCGCATTTTGCAACTCTCCCAATCCTGGAAGTTTGCTAACAGGAAGTGCAGCTAGGCATGCCTTAGCTAACTTCTTAAAGCTCTCTGTGTAGCTTCTACTTGTGGCCCACAAGTACTTCCTCAGGGTACGAGAACCACTTCTAAGCAGAAATGAAGGTAGAGTCAGAGGGGAAAAGAGAAGAGAAGGGGGCAAATGCTGACTCCCCACCTCTCCCCATGAGAAAATCACATGAAACAGTTGCAGGACCCATGAAAGGATTGCCTATCTTATATTTGAAAACTATAAAATAATGTGATTCCATTGGGAAAAAAAAATCAATAGTACCTAAATGCAAACAGTAATCACTGGATTATTATAACCAAAAGTGTGACTAATACTTTTGTTTGTTTTCCACTAAGGTAACATATCTGTTTGATAATGGAGGGACAGTCTTCTTTGCTATTTTTATGGCAATATGGGGTAAGTATGTTCTTCCATTGCTTACTTCCTGGCCCTCGTTTTCTGAGGCTGTTGCTCTGTTTATTCATACCCACCATACATGCACACACGCAAACACACATACCATGTATCAATTCAACAGTAAAATCTCTTGTGACATATGCCCTCTTCACACATTCACTGCTTCTTTGGGAATTTAGCTGTTGATTTAATCTTCTAATCCCTAAAGCCTCAACCTTCCTATACTGTGGAATATATTTTTCCTGCCCAAAACAGGCAGTAATTGAAAACAAACTGAAATATACTAGAATCCAAATTAATTGTCTTGTATTTTCACTTGTGAAAGTGACACTCAGAAAATGTTTTGTTTGCTTAAGGCTTCCATTATATATTTTTTTAACCTTACATTTTATGCACTTAGAGATGCAGAATCTATTCCCTATATGATTGAGCAATAATGTCTAATACAAAATAAATCCTGTTGCTATCCAGCATCTTAAAACTGTAGACATTATGTATAGGTATATGCATTGGCTGACTTTTTTCACTAAGTTTCTCACTGAGTTTTTAAAGAACCCAATTAATTGTGGCCTAAATTAAACCACAGATTGGCATTCCCGATGCTTTGAAGAGAAGTGATCACTTTCCTGGTTAGGGTCAGCTTTCCTACCATAGTCTGTTGAATGCAAAGTCACTGTCAACTTGGCAACTCAAGGGGCTGACTATGTACCTGCTGATACAGAAAAGTAAAATGTACTGGAATTCAAGCCTCTCACTCCTGTTACTTTAATTTCCCAGGAACAGAATCTGTGCCATACTCTCTTTCTAGCTTTAAGTCAAAATTTAAAAAAATAAAATCACCCTTCCAATTTTCCTTCAGGAAAATGCCAATCTTGATATGTGGTATTATGACTACACGGGGAGCAGTGAAGAGTCAATTCACCCCCCCCAAAAAAGTAAAAATGTAATTTGGGGTCCCTATTTTCATTGAAGGATTTTTTAATTAAATTATCGGGCGGGGCAATCATGGTGAAATCTTTCAGTTTTACCTGATTCCACAAACATTTCCTGCTAAGAAAAAAATAGACCAAAATATAAATTAAGGTTACTCAATAGATAATTCAGCACAGTGAGAAATGGAAGAAAGGAAACCTTTTGGATGATTTATCCTCTATGTTTCTGCTACTCGTCTCATGCTTTTACAGTTCTCTTTGGCACAGGCCACATGAGAGTGATCTTGCTTCAGCTTTTGGATGAAGGATTTGAAAGGCCAGGATATAGTGAACATTTGCCATCCGAAGCCTTTTTCCCCTTAGTTTTATACTGAGGTACGAAGTGGAGGTATGTCATCCATAGGAATGCCATCCCGTGCATTTTCTCGGCCTGCTGGTGTAGATGAATCATTCGCAGTTGGGTTATAATAACTAGAATTTCCAAAACTCACATCGTAAGGTTCCGGTGCATTATCTAATCGCAGAACTAAAAAAGCAACAAAAAAATTGCTTTATAGTGACAGTCTGGAAGATGCATGCTCAGGCATCTGCTAGACTGTAGGAATTGTTCTGGATGAGTTAGTTACACGTTTTTATATGGGATTTTCAGAGATTAGTTTTGAATTTTAAATAAGTACATATTTTGCAAGCCACATTTTTCTTCTAAAACTATGAACAGTTTAACTTCCAAAATTTCACTGCTGGTGGTCCAAAAATAAAGGAACTAAGGGAGAGATCACAACAGAAATATAGCAATACTTTATATAAAGAAGTATTGACATGTCTCATTGACTTTTTTTTTTTTTTTTTGCGGTATGCGGCCCTCTCACTCTTGTGGCCTCTCCCATTGCGGAGCACAGGCTCCGGACACGCAGGCTCAGTGGCCATGGCTCACGGGCCCAGCCGCTCCGCGGCATGTGGGACCTTCCCGGACCGGGGCACGAACCCGTGTCCCCTGCATCGGCAGGTGGACTCTCAACCACTACGCCACCAGGGAAGCCCTCTCATTGACTTTTGAATCTTGTGAATTCAGAGCCTTGTCAACATGTTCAGAATTTTTACTTCTGGTATAAAAATAATTTTTAAAAAGTGAAGAGCTTTAATTTTAAAATGTGTCATTATTTTACCAAGGGTCTTAATATCATTATGGGTGAGCCATTGAAGATGGAGATGAAAGAAAATAATTTGTAAAATCTTATGTTTCCTTCTGAGAGATCCAGGTTCTTATCCTGATTAATAATATTGGAGATTGTTTTTATTTTCAACAAACAACTAACTATTATTTCTTTTATATTCTTGAATTTAAAGAAAACTTGGGGCACTAGGTATTTGAATACTAAAGCAGGGACTACTTACTAATTAGACTAGTAATCTCATTATTCAGCTAGGTATTCTCATATCCACCTATTCCTTAAGGCTTCTGTTTACAAATTGGACCCCCAGGAACCTTAGGAATTTGGGAAAGGTGTCTCAAAGCTGACAGAGTAAAACAGGTGGTGTAATTGAATTATTCCATTATGCCTCGATCACAATATCTTAGATTATATCAAGTTGTTAGACTGAGCTTTTGCATGTGATAACATTTGAAGAAATATTCTGAAGTTAAAAAGAAAAAGTTTGGAAAACCCTGTTGATTGAAATCCTATCCTTCAATTTTGAAAAGTGATAGTTTTTATTTTCTATGGATTGCTAGAAGTCCATAAGCAGAATTCAGTTAACTTACAATTAATGGATTTGATTTTGAAAATTAACAATATATCAGTAATGTTCCAAACTTATCAAAAATCAACAAGACTTTATCAATGAGACCCAACAGGGGCATTTAACTATTTTTTATGGTGGCAAGAGTCCCTTGTGTAAACCAGAAAACAGATTTTTTTTTGTCCTGAAATATTAAAGAAAAAAAGGGTTGAATCGAGCATTTGATTTTATTTCTGTCCTAATTACTACTGCATTATTAAGATCAAACACAGTGCTTTATTCTTAGCAGACACATTTCTCATCCATAGATGTGGTGGTTTTTTTGCATCACATGATTGGGAAATTTCTGAATTAAGGTTTATCTGACTTTATGTACCCAAATATGCAACCCTTTAGCAATTCTGTTTTAGACACTCATTAAGATAATTAATAGAGGGCTATTGTATACGTGCAAACTTTGCAAGAGCTCCAGATTAGAATAAATCATTTTTCAAATTACTGCTACTAAGAGATCAAACAACGGTGAATAATGGCTCCCCAGTTACTTGCTAACAAAACTGGCTATTTTGTTCTTAATATCATGCCATTATCTTTCAATTATAATGATATGTTTTAGGTTCTGGGATTATTACTTAAAACCAATTGTGATGCGATGAGCAACAGTTCCAAATGGTTTTAAAATTTCACACACAGTTCCACAGTTATTTTGGTTATGGTCTTTGAGAAAGAGAAAATAGATCAGAATAAATCTTTAGTTCGTTTCTGTCATATGAATCTCTAAATGCCTTCTAGATAATGCAGTGAACGTTAGCAACTTCACTTAGTTAAAACCACTGTGTACAGGTGAAGTTCTGAAAGTTGTTTTTACCTGGTTCATTTCTGTCGTCATAAAGTCGCCGATGGGAAAATGAGTCTGTTTTCCTTTTTCCACACAGCAAGTAGCCAACAAGACTAAGCAGTGAAGCTCCCAGAATAGCACCTAAAATGGCCCCAAATACCACTCCTGTATTTCTGTTCTCTAGAGGACAAAGAAAAAATAATTTACAGATAAGAAATAGAAAACAGTTATTCAAAGAACAGAAATATATACATGTGGACTTTGTGTAAGCAAAGAATGTTTAACACTTTTTTTTAAATTAGATAATGTATATGTATATACAGAGGAATATATATACATTGTGTGTGTTTTATAAAGTACTGAGTTTGGGGGATATATTGGAAAATATGCTTCCTGATAAACTGTATTTCAAAATTTGAATTATCTTGAAATACTTCTAAGCTTTAGTTTTATAACTATCTCATTACATATTAACACTAATAGTACTGAAATGCCATGTGTTTTCTCTATTAAGATCTAATTTCTATGTTGAATTCTATATTATGTTTTTAATCAACTCAATCTCTCATGAACTTTAATGATGAGATAAGCTTTGAGTTTGTTTCTATAATAATTGAAAGTAAAAAGCTAATGGGAGTAAGTAGGTAATAGGAATTGAATCCACAAACCCCAAGTGAAAAGGCTTTATGAAGAAAAAGAAATATATCCTGATAGAGGGTATTTCCAAATACAACAAATAGACCAAACAAAGCAGGATGTTTGCAGTGCCTTGCACATTGCGAACAGATGTGTAGGTCTGAGTTAAAGGAGTCCAAAATTTCATTCTATCATCCCCTTTATCAAGCACCTTATTTGAAGACTAAGTCATCAATAAATCACTGAATGCTTCCTGGATTTATACTTAGTGCATTTTATTTTCAAGTTTAAAAAAAATTTGTTGAGAAGCTTATTAATTAGGTAGTCAAGAGGTCTTATAGGGTCTCTAATTCTATATCAGATTCCATTTATACACAAAAAAATATGTTGGAAGGTCAACAGCAGCACATTTTTTACCAAGATAAAAGTGAAGCAAAGTTAACTAAGTGTTTTTTGATTAATGAGCAATGGTAAGATTAAGTACTCAGTATTCTCAATATGTATATTAAGTTTAGAAAGACAAAACAGAATAGTTTAAAAAAATTCTTTCTGATGGAATATCAGAGTATGTATGAATGGAAAGATGCCTTAAAATTATGAAAATATATGTATATACAATATACTGGTTGCAGTACTATAATAATCCTAGATTTCAGAATTTAAAACTTTTCCTGTACACTAACAACAACTCTCAAATAGGAATTTGTTTATATGATTTGGTGTTTATATCACTAATATAATCTGTAGATAAGTTGTATTGGAAATCAGTGAGTTCATGTGGGGAAAAGAGGAGTTATTTTTTTTTAATTCAGAAAACAAAAACATGGTTAGACCTGAGAAAATAAAATAGAATGAATTTTCATTAAACATTAGAGATCTTTTCCACTTTATGTTTTAAAGCTTGACTAATCTCTAAATGAAACAGAAATGTCCCCATAACACAATTTTCTTGTGCTACTCAAAGCTGAATTCCATTTTTATGGTGTTCAGTAGGTACTGGACTAAAAATTGAGGGTATTCTTCTGTTGAGTTTAAATTTTTTAAGTACATATGTTTTTAATATATTTTTAAAATATATATATTTAAAAATACATATATTTTTAAACTTCAGTTGTATTATATTCCTAAAAGCCTGTGAAATTTCAGGTAGTCTTTCTGAAATGCAGTAAAAATTGTTACCCAGTATCTCAAAACTGTACCACTACCTCAGTTTCTGTTTCTTTTCAATCTAACCTACTTCTCATTTTGTCCCAGTCTCATCACATTCTCACATTCCCATACAGTAATGACTAGTCTTTGCTGACTTAAGCCCTAAGATCCCTTCACTATTCACTATGAATATCATGGTTTCTCCCCCCAAAATAAGAACCACCTGTGCTATTGCAGTCTCCTTTTTTTTCTAGTGTGGTGCATTTCTTAGGTGTAATGACTTATTTGGAGATTCAGTTTCACACAAAAGGAAAATTAAATCCATTTATATTTACCTTCTTGGGGGTCTGATGTATCTGGAAAGATTTTTGAATTATTGGTGAATTTCAAGGTGGGATATGAAGTTGTTTCTTGATAGGCAGTAAACCCCGCCAAGCTATCTCCTGTCATGGTAGGCCATCCATCTGTTTCCTTTATCATGGGGGTCACAGATATGGTGCTTGATCCTGAAGGGAGGTTGCTAACTGTAATGGAACTGTTGTCAGGAGCTTTCATGGTATCATTGACCGAAGACCGAGTGAAGTTTTCGGAAGATACAATAGCTGTAGTATTGGGAGGTGCTGAGACTGGCAGAGGATTTTCATCTGCTACGGATGAGTTCCAAGGCAATTTAGAAACAAAGCTGTGGCTCAAAGGAGGACTTGGGGAAAGTGTGGGCATGAGTTTGAGACGGGAAGAGTTGTCTGTTGACAAATTATGGTAGAAATCTGTTCCATGGGTTTTATTTGATGGATCCCCAAAAGAGAAATTAGTTGCCTTGGGATGGGAGGTTTCTCTATTTTTTTTATCTGAGGTTGAATTTGCTTCACTTTCCAAAGGAATAGATTGATTTTCCCTTGTTTTTAAGTCTTCTGCAATGTTTTGTGTTGTGTTTATTTCTCGACCTTCTTCTCCATGACTTCCAAATAGTAGTAAACTAAACAAAATTGAAATCAACAGAATTTTGACTGAAGTCAACATTGTAATCTTCTTTGGTATTGGTGTTAATAATGAGAATCTGAAAGAAAATAATGACCATTTGAATTATTAAATGAAGTATTGAGGTTTTTTTAAATGGATCTACATTTTTAAAGTGATAAAAAAATCCGGAGACATAATGCTGACATGATAGTACCATACTCTATTCCAAAAGTTTGTTTCCTTTGGATTTTATTAAAACTAGAGTTACTGAGTTCTATTTTCTATATAGTATTTCTTTCTTTCTTCCTCTAGGGAATGCCATGCAAAATCTTTGTCAAGCCAGACACTACTATTTCATTATTTCAAAGAACATTTAGCTTGGGACAAGTTGAAATACACACACACACACACACACACACACACACACACACACACACGTATTGTACAATATATGGACTACTAAGTAATTTTTTAAAAATAATGTAATATAGGGCTTCTTTCTTCAACCTATTTAAGAAAACATATTCTTTATAAAGATGTAATTGGGAGTATTTATTATGAAAATGATGTTATTGATTATACAGTAAACATACCACTTTAAAGTGAGTCAGTCAGGAACTTCACTTGAAAACATTTTATTAGTTCCTAATTTGAGTTACTTGAATTTGAGGTTAACATCCCTTTTTTCACAGCATGTTTACTTCATGTTACCCTTTTTCCTATTAATACCAAATAACAGAAAGTCAGAAATACTTTTAGAATTGGGGATTTTTTCATTGCATTCCCTTGTATAAATGAAGAAACTGGTTGTGAGTGTGTGTGGAAAAAAAGTACCTAACTAGATTGTGGCAGAGTTGAAGTTTGAAACCATGGTTCTGACCTCCAATCTGGGCACATCATTCTGCCTCTTAAGTGTGGAAGCACCACAATTCATAGATAGGAGGATATGGGGGAAAGGTTTTGAAATTATATTTATATTGTAATTCTGGTTTCTATCATGAATAACATGTGAAAAATAATCATCACATTAAGCAGTTGCTTTATCAATATCATAATCATACTGACTTCACAGTGTTCTGCAGACTAAATGAAATGATTTATGTAGAAGTACTCTCAACAATATCTGGCCTAAAGTAAGCAGTTAGTGAATGTTAACTTCCATTTCTTCTTATTAAAATATAATAATATTTCTAAAAATGTCTTACAGTTTATAATATCATCTCATTTGAGCCTCACAACGATCCATTGAGACAAAAAGAGTAGCTCACGTTATCCCCATTTTGCAGATGAAGAAACCGAGGTTCAGAGTGACCAGTAATGGAAGCTAAAAGAAGCAGCACTGAAAGCCAAGTCTACTGACTCCAACCTAATTAGGTGCTAAAATTTAAAGTGTTTTTAATTGAAAAAGGTAAAAAAAAAAAATGTTAGACTATTCCTCTTCAGACAATAAAGTCTGAGAACTGATTTTATGTTCTTTGAATTGGACCTTAGAGCTTATTTTTCACTAAAAGCCTCCAGGATGACTGAGATAAGAAAAGGAAGGAGGTGCAACTGCTATTATTTATGTCTAACATTAATTGCCATTTCTTAAAAGCTCCCCCAGAAATTTTTACAAATATTTTCAACCTTGATGATTTTTCACTAGGGTCTGAGGAGCCTCTAAATTACTCCCTCTGATTATCGTGTGGTTTTAAGTACCCCTCTCCCTGCTTAATGATTACTTACACAGTGGTACAACTTAGACTTATCTATAATACATCCTGATATAATATTTTTTCTCCAAAGACTTTTAGCAAGCAGTCTATACCTGTGGATTTCTAAGGTTTAAAAGATACAGTCATTTCCATGCCCTGTGTTTATCACTTAAGAAAGTTCTACTTAAAAAGCAAACAGGCAGACATACAAGAACATTCATAAGGGCATTATTTATGTGTCTCCAACCTAAACATCCACCAGTAACAGGTTGGATAATAAACTGTTTAATATTTGCACATGAAAAATAAATGAGATTCACAGATGAGTTGCATACAGTAACATGAGTGATTATCACAAATATCATGCAGAGCTTAAAATGCCCGTTGTACTCTATGATTGCATGTTTATAAAGTTCAAAAACTAGAATGTTAAAAGTCAGGAAAATGGTTACTTGCGGGAAGGAAGGAGACAGTATTCATTGGGTGGGCATGAAAGGGACTTCTGTGTGCTCCTAATAATCTGTTTCTTCACTTGGTAGGGATTATATAGGTATTTGTATTTGTGACAATTCTGTTTATTTATATTTCATTCACTTTTCTGTGGTAATCAAGAAAATTCATTTAGATCCTAAAAATTGTTAACATAATTGGAAAACATATTACTAGTATGCATCTATTACATCAGATGCTTTGCATGTTTTCTCATTTAATTCTTAACAAAAACAATCAAACAATAAGGAAGGGATTATTAATCCTATTTTACAGATAATTAAATGGGACATAAAAAATGTAAATAATGTATTCAAGGACACATAGCTAGTGGCTGAAACATAGGGCTAGGATTCAGACCTTTGCATTGAAAGCTAGTAATCACTCATCTATGTAACAAAAATTACAAAGGAATATAGAATTTGGTAATCAGCTGGTTTTTAGAACTCTTCCCACAAATGTTTTCTTAGCACAGAATAATAAAGAATAATGAAATCCTCCAAATTTTATTTTAACCAGAGCAGGTGATAATCCCACATTTTTAAACACTAGAAAAATAGTGACTTCTCCCTTAAGTGCCTCTTAAACATACTAAGTACACTTTTATCCTAATTTAAGAAAATCCCAACAATTGTCTCCATGGTTTCTAGATAAACACTTTTACCATGTAATTTACAGATTAACATTAACAACACAGGAATGATTTATCCCCAGGACCTGAAGTTCACCAATATTTCGCTAAACTGTTGCTTCACCTAGCACATTTAAAATACAATTCAATTTAGTCTAAAAATACCTACATGGACCTTTTCAGAAACAGCTCTTTCCTGTGAACTCTGTCAGTTTCATAGCAAACGTTATAACCTTTTTCATTGTCTACTGCCAGTGATCTGATTTGTTTATGCATTGCACTTGGCCACCTGTCTTACTGTTAGGCAGTTTGATTGCTTTCCCTAAACCTAGGCTTTCTGGTTATTTTCTCTTCCTAAAGAAGTGGTTACCAGAGGGGAGCAAAAAACAACCCTTAGCTTTTCATCTAATTTTCTCATAATGTCACATGAGGAACGTGGCATAGAGCTTTTGGTCCTTTCCAGTAATGAGAATCCACATACCAAGAGTCAACAAAGTGAGTTTTGTTGTTCCTGTTTCACTTTGCTTGTAACATGGAACCACCAAGGGGATCTTGCTACCCTTTACCCAGCTTTTGATTGTAACTTGAAAACCTAAGGTTTCAACACCCGCAATGAGCCAAGCATTCTGTTACTGCCTGTAATTCATGTCCAGGGAAAAGAGAGAAAGGGAAGAGTGGGATAAGACAGTATGTTGTGAAGGCTCTTTGCCATTTATTCCAAAATTAATACAGTTGTGGGAAAGGCTTTTGTGAATATTGATTCGTTCCTGCTGTCCTAGCTTGGCAGCTGGGGACAACTTTGCTTCTGCTCTCTGGCTTCTAAGAGAGCCAGGTTACACCTCTTACTCAGGTCCATTCATCTTAAAGGGACAGAAGCAGCCAGGAATTGAAGCCATCAGCTATTCAGAACCCCAGCCCTGGATTTTTGCTGGGGCAAGAACTGGCAATTTGGTTAAGTTGGACCCCATTCTGAATTGAACCAAGCACATTATAAGCAGGGAAGGTTAATGGAAGTGGTACAGAAGCTCCAGAGGACAATAAAAGTACTCTGTATTCTTTACCTTTACCCTTTTCTTGCAGCCTCTTTCCATCTCTAGAGTTGAGATATGTAAACTGTGTGGTATATTTGTGTGTAAAGCTATGCTGGATGATGGATGGCATGCTTCTGTGTTCCCAAGATTCATCAGTCAACCAGGTGCACAGTAGAGACAGAGAGAATGTGGGGATGAAAGAAAGTGAAATTAGAGAGAGAGAGAAAACCAGGAGGACCAGGCAGCATCATTTCTTCTGTTCTTTGCCCCTAGGTGGAAATTCCTAAGAGGACTTTTCAGGATGTAACCTAGGAACAGAGATAAACTCATTACAAACTTGAAAAACTTCTAAGATGAGAATTATTATAAAGGGAACAGAAAGAGGAGGATTTCCATCCAATTTGTGATACCTGAAACAAAGATTCTAAATCTTTCTGTATATATTGAAATGTTTTTATTGTTTCTAATGTTCAGAAACTTTAAAAATATACTTTCGGAGAGTGTGAGTTTCACTGGTTTTTTTAAAAAAATAATTCGTCTATACAAAGAAAATGAAAACTATTTTCTCCCCTGTCTTTGGTGTTGGCACTAAAAAGTGGTTTCACATTACTACTTTTGTATAGAAGGCTTCAGGAGGTGGTGAGAGGGGAAAAAAAAACAAACAAAAAAACCCCAGAAACCTGTGGCAATTAAGGAAAGAAAATCCACACTTACTGTGAATAAAATTGTTCCTCCTTAAGTTCGTAACGTTATTATTCTGCCCAGCCCTCCTGTTGTAACCGAGTCATACCCATTTTATACCAAGCTTTAAAAATATGGAGGTGCCCTGGTTTCTATCAGGTAATCAACCCATGCAAGGGAAGATAAATGCTAGTCATTCTAAACTAAATCAAAATCAGAAATTTTAAATAAAAACATTACTTTAGCTGCACTGAGGGGATAATATAAAAACATGTTTCTGTAGTGAAATAACTAAAGAGTATATTCTGTACTACTTCTCTCTCAGTTGCCTGTGATCATTCTTCTTATAGGTTTCTGGCTAAAAATTAAGATAGATGAGTTTTGTTTGTCTTTGTCATAGGAAACTCAGTCTGACGTGTAGCCAATATCCCAGGTAGAACTTGAGTGTTACACTGAGTGGACTTTCCAATCTTGGACAGTATTTTGCTGTCCCTAGATGAAAGAACCACAGTAAATGAAGACATAAGGAATCATGCTTCTCAAAATGCCTCTTTTATAAGAGGGTTTTGAAAGGGTGTGAAGATTTAACTAGTCAGAAGGTAGGATTATACCTGAGGACCCACATCATTTCACTTTGAGTTTAAAAGAAAGAAACAAATAAAAGGAAAAACGTGACTTTCTTTCAGGAAATAATAAATTTCAAAAGTTTGTGATCATTTTAATTAAAAGACTGAGGAATGCATAAGCCCAGGAAAATAGATAGAATGTCATAGTCCCTGCTAACTTGGGCATTCTCAGTCATAAACTTCAATACTGAAATAATTAAGTAGAAGAGTGTTAAGCTTAGAAAGATTGTGTCTCCAAAAGAAATATTCTGGACCCAAATTTCCAAACATGGGGTTTCCAGCCTTCTCTCGTGTTTCACTATCTGTAGAAGCAGCCTCTATGGATTGATTAGAAAGTGTTAAACAGTAAATCAGCATCCCTTTAATAAGAGAAGCCTTACACAGAACAAACAAAATAAATTTAAGAAACTTAATCCACATCTTTGATCCATGGGATGTCTTTTGCAGCCACTGGCTTAGCCTTTTAGATTTCCGTTGAGAGCTATACATGTACACATACCATGCTAAGTAAAATAATACATAGACATCACTTTGCCAATTTTTAATTAAGAAAATCTTTGGGAAAGATATATAGAAGGTTAATAATTCATTGCATTAGCAGATTGTTTTTCAAAAGCTACCGTATTCTAATACTTTAGCAAGAACCTTTGAACCAAATGCATACTTTAAATCTAAATATTCATTTATATTCACGTAGCCACTTCCACTTTAAACATTTTGAAACTTACTAAGATCTGACTTAAGAAAACACTCTCTTGTAGTCACTTACGTTTTAAGCAAGGTTTTTATTTAACTCTTCAACTGGTTTCATCATCTAGCAAATTTGGCAATAATTCTTAAAGTTAACTCACTTAGCACAAATGCTCATTTGGAAGGTAATTACTTAATGAAACAACTACCTGTCTTTACAATGGTCTCTGTAGGTACTTGCCAGGCTGTTCTGCCAAAAGTTCAACTTGCTTTGATTCTATTTGGTAAATAAGTAAGAGAGAGAGCGAGAGAGCGAGGGACGAGGGACTAGGGATCCTATGTAATCCAGCACACACTTACCTTCAGGTCTAGGAGGTGTTTACAGACAAGAACTGGAGTATCACAGCTGTTCTGGTTGGAATGAGTCTGTCTTGCATTAGAGAAAGCAGATGGGTTAGGTGTACTGATGTCCCACTGAGCAGGAGGGTGCCAGAGAAACAAAATTAGGTGGGGCTGGTCGTATCTTGCTTGTGTAATAGAGCACCCAAGAACCTGACTGACCTGCTTCTCAGCTGTCAGCATGAAGCTATCACCTCATTCAGGCCTTTAAAAAAAAAAGAAAAAAAAAAGCCCAACCCTCCAGCTTTCATAGGTTGGGTGCTTTGACTTTCGGGACAGGCTAGTTCTCTTAAGTGTTGGCAAACAAAGGACATACATTTCTTGCCTTAAATGAAAAAAAGAAAAAAAAGAAGGGCAAAGACTTTGGTAATGGTCCTTACTCTATCAGGAATTTCTGACACATGCTGGGTTCCCCCTTCGCAGGTGAGGAAACCAAAATGAGTCAGCCCTGCACCTGTTGCTCATGTGCCAGCCACATACTGTCCTCCTAACACATAAACAAATCTTTCTTTCCCGTGGTGGGGATGCCCTATTTGTGTACTTAATACCTGAATGGAGAAAGTGGTGTCTGCAGTGCACTGAAACTGGATTTATAGAAAGTCACACTGAACACCAAGTGGATTAATGTGCATCGGATCCTTGAGAAAGCTGTGAAATATTAAGTTAGAAATCATCACCAGGACTTTCGGAAGTTTGGGGAGTAACTGGAGTCTGGCTGAGAATGGCCACGTGATCCTGAGTAATCCTGGGAGCCTGCTCAATTAAGTAGTTTCCATCCTGTGTTCTCTTTGCTTTTCCTCTCAATTTAGAAGCAGGAGAGTTTCAGAAGAGCCTGAGTAATGCTTGATTAAATACTAGAGTTGAATAACAACCTGGCATACTTCCTTCACTTCCTTTCACCGCTTATGAAAGGGAGAAGAGTGAAACTGCACTTTCTGGGAGATTCTACACATCAATATTTGGGGACTGGCGCCAAGGTCTGTTCAGCTCAGTACGCCTGAGGTTCATGCTTAGTTTCTGTTGTGCAAGGAGATAGGTTTCCAACTGCTGAGAGAGAAAATGAAACTTTAGCTAAGGTTCAGCAGCCTCAAATTGAATGCAAAGAATCTGCCCAGTTAATTGGCCCCAAGAAAGAACAAGGTAATTCTATAGTTTCAAACTTTCTGAAGCCCAAAGGCCCTTCAGAGTTTGATTAGAAATTAAGCCAAACCCTAGCAAATATTCACTCAAAAGATATTTAAGCTGTATCTGCACTAGTATGAAGAAAAGCAAGTTCAGTCTAATCAAATAACTGTTTACTGAACAATGGCTTAATAAAAATCAATTGGTTATTTTCAGATTAGCTAGTTACTAGGAAAAAATCCAACTGAATAAATATTTTATGTCTGTACTTAGAGAAATGAACATGACTTAGCAGGATTGGGTGTGCCATACCCTGAGGGATTTTCCTAGATATGCGTGTGAATATCATTACCACTTTCTACTTAAGCATAGTAATTATGGCCTATACCAGGCAAGGAAGTTACAAAGCACTTTTGCTACAACTCTGCTTTCACTGCCACAAGAGTCAACGTTCATCTCCAGTGACCCTCTTTTCTGAAGACCCTAGGTGTGGCCTCAGAATCCTTTTCATTACTGCCCTCCTGAGAGCCTTAACCAATTGATTAGAGCTGACCCTAGAGATACACCTTATTTACCTTTCCTGTCATGAGCACATCTGGAAGTAAAGTTGTAAAATGCAAACTATGCATAAATTTAATGCCTCACTTATTACTTAGCTCACTTAGTTGTCATCAGACACCTTTATGGAAGCACCTGAGTTGGAGTTAAAAAGTAATTTCTTGCCAAACAAACAAGTCTTGCCGAGATACATTTCCAGGTATATACCATGATAGCATGTTCTGGGTAAGACCAATCCCATTTTGGACCTTGTTTCTCCAGAGGAACTCAACAATAACTGATCACCTGACAACTTCATCAGCCGAGCCAGCTGAGATGACACATTATGCAATGGTTACATAATTTTTGTTGTACTTACCTTCTATGGAGGCATTCATCTGGAACTCTCCAATTGCTTTACACCCATTAATTAAACCTCACAATACATAGTGGAAGAAGAACTACTGCCTCTTTGCCTGAAATGGTGGAACCGCTCACCAGTGGAGTTTCCAGAACATGAAGTCACATTATTGTCTCTGATGGATCTGAAAACAGAACCAGAATGTAGCTTGGCACCGTGCCTCAGAGAAAACTGAAATATTGTTCTGGATCCAAAATGGTATCTTATTTTACAAATCCTATAACACCATTTTGGATCCAGATACATAGAGAAGAAAGTGAGGGCACAAGGGTAGGAAAGGACAGTGAAAATGTGCTGGAGAGAATGGATTGAAAATCTGGGTCAAAAGTTAATGGATTGAAAACATCTGGGCCAAGGGATTACTGGAATTGGAGTTTATAGGGAGTGAGCTACAAGAATGGAGGTGATAATTGGAGATTATGGAGGGTTTGGAGTCATTGATCAAAATCATGCCATGGGAGGACCAGGCATAAGGTAGAGTAGGAGAAAACAGCTCTGAAGATAAACATCAAAGAACTGAGAAGCCTAGATACTAGAAATATTATCTCTGTATGTTGTAATTTCAAAAGTTTATTTTGGGAGTCATGTTGATAAGAGTTACCCTTAGCCAAGAGTTGAAAAACCTTTAGAGAATTTGAGGAAGTGTTCCAAAGGAGTGGTAAATGACTTCCACAAAGAAAGACAGTAGGAAGTACGGATTGATAATATGAGACTCAAATCTGTGACTCTTTAAGAAGGGAGAGAAAAAGCCATGAAGCAGCAATGAAGACAAGAAATTCACTACCTCATCTTCGACACAAATAGCCATCACCTGAGATTGCCACATAGAAAGTGAGGTTTCAGGAGTGTCCCAGGTTTCAGTTAAGCAAAGAGGTGAGGGAACATTAAAGCCTTTGCTATTAATGACTTTGAATAAGAGGGCCTAGTTGAAAGCATCTCAAATAGTTGGGAAGGAGTGGGAGAGGATCACAAAGACAACTTCCATTTCCCTAGAACTAGAGGATTAAAATCTGAGTAAAGAATGATTTGGAAATTCTGGTCTTCTTGAAGTAACTGATATGTACGCAGTTAAGGGGCAGAATGAGTTAGTCCTGAGGGACCCACTTGTGAGTGATGACAGAGGGAAAGGTGTGCGTGTAGGATATGGGGATGGGGGCATCTTGCCAAGATGGAGAGTTCTGGGCTCCCTCTAGACTCCTGCTGATAGACGAGTTCTGAAGGGAAGCCTCTTATTGCTGGCACCTAAAACAATTTTCCAACCCTGCAGTAGCTGACTGCTGGGAAATGATATTGCTCTCTTTAACAAGTACATGATATTCCATTGTGTGGAAGTACCACACAACTGATTCATTCCTGCATGATGGAGTATTCTGTTATACAAGTTTGCATCTTTTAGAACCCTGGTTTCATTACAGAGTCTAACCTCATTAGATGGCTATTGCCCAGTTTATCAACTATGTAATCTATTTTGATATGAACTTAATTAAATGAAGTTACAGCTATGCTTAAATATAATAAAATGGCAAAACTGGAAGATTGATAATATTATAACTTATTTTGCCACCTTTAGGAAAAGATCCAAGTGATTTATTAACTCTTTCTAAAAAAAAAAATCAAGGTGGGTATTAGATAATCTTGTTATTTCTAATTTTTTTTCTGGTTTGAAAAGTTAGAATAACTAAGTAATAACCTTGTAGCAACAGAGTTTATTTGCTGAGTGCTCTCAGCACTGAGCCATGACTTGGAGAAGGTCAGAGTGAGGAGAGAAGGAGATGCCTAGGCTAGGTCTGTACACTCTGAAGAAGAATCTAGATTGGTTCCTTGGCTCAAAAGCAGGGACAGAAGAAAAATCAAACGCATTCATGACCTGAAGGGGATTTTGGCATCAAGTTCATGGGCAGAAAATAACAATAAGTGGTTTTCTCATCCATTTAGAGGACTATAAACAACATAAACATTTTGTAGAGGACAATGAAAACACATCAAGTTTAACTAAGCTGACAGTTCTAGAAGCTCTTAGCTACAGAAAAGGGAAGACATTTTTGTGTTTTATCAGGAGAGAATCCTTATTTGATTTTTAATGGCATTTGCAATCAAAACATTTATTGTAATCTACATTAAAATTCCAATATCCTTCTTTTACAGAAAAAGAATTTCAAGGAGTATGAATGCATTTTATACAAGGTTGAAGAACTTTTTAACGATTGGCTGATCAAAAGGGGGTGAAATACCTTTTCCGTAATACATTTTTAATTGATGTAGTATTAAAGTATAAAAATCACGTGGCCAAGCATTTTTTCTTTTCTTTATAAACAATATAATTATATTAACTTAAGAAAGTTAGTTTTTATCATTGCTCAATAACAATTAAGTTCAAACATTGAAAAAGAGAATCCTTATCAAAAAACACCTACGGTTGTTGTAAATCCCCTCTTTGAATGAATACTTTAAAGTTTAAACCAGTACAGTATAATCATTTCTTGCACATGGAGCTGTTGTGAGGATTTCATGAGTAAATATGTAAAAAACATTTAGTAGGATGTCTGGCACATATGTGTCTGATGCATGATAGCTATTCATTGGAAGGAAATACACAATTTTGGAATCTCTTTAAGAAAAGGATACAAAATTATGAATATAAAAAGAGATATGAGAGTAAATGGAACAATCAAAAATTTACAAACTTTAGAAAGCTTAAAATACTACATGAAATCAAAATCCAGAAAAACAACAGTATTTTAATAACTAGATGCCTGACACATCTCTGTAGTGCTTTTTGTCTTACATTTTTATTGGTATTTTTTATTATCTCTGCATATGATGTTTAAAAAAATATTTCATAGAAAGAATAGAGAACTAATTCAGTCTTTCCTCTTCCTCTAGCACAGTTAATTGAAATTTTTTTTTATTATTGGCAGTTTTGAAAATCTTACTTCTGCTTCATAATTTATTATTGAAAAAGCCATGTGCATTTTTAATATTGTTGGAACTTTGGGGAAATCTCTAGTGTGTTTCATATATGACTTGAAGTTTGTGAAATAATTTCCATAAAGTAGTTTCTGGCTCCATATATTTCAGACCTTATTTCTCTTTCGTTATCAGAGCTGGATACCATAGAACATGTGCATCTCATCATATATCCCCTGGCCTGGCACCTGAAAGAGTCAGCAACTGGAGGAGTTTCCTCAGAATCCATTGCTACATTAGGATAATTAGCAATAACTGAACAACACTTGGAAGTGCCTGCAAATCACATAAACATATCTCACTAAGCCCAAACTAAATGTATCCCTGACTCAACATTCCATTAGTCAACTGTCAAAAACACCCGGCCACTCCAGCACCCAATATTTGGAAAAGTCAGAGATTCTGGCTATGTCTAGAGGAAGCTTTTAGACACATCAAAATTGTAAATATAAGCAATTTAATTATCCTGGGACTGAGTATTTGCTTGAATTGTGGACCAAGAAGCATCATGCTTACCTCTGCATGTCCGTCTTCACAAATTCAGATATAATGGTCTAATAAAGGAAAAAAATAGTCTTTTCAGACAATTAAGTTATAAGCATGTGTCAATATTTTATTAGAGTTTTACTGCAAACGAAAGTTCTCTAAAAGACCAATGCAAAGATTTCGGCCTTGGTAGACACATATAAGAAAAGAGAATGGTTAGTAATAATTTTTAGACTCCAAACAAAACAAAAATGGGTCAGATCAAACGACTGTAGACTTTTTTTTTAATATCTTTATTGGAGTATAATTGCTTTACAATGTTGTATTAGTTTCTGCTGTATAACAAAGTGAATCAGCTATACGTATACATATATCCCCATATCCCCTCCCTCTTAAGTCTCCCTCCTACTCTCTCTATCCCACCCCTCTAGGTGGTCACAAAGCACTGAGCTGATCTCCCTGTGCGATGCAGCTACTTCCCACTAGGTATCTATTTTACATTTGATAGTGTATATATGTCAGTGTTCCTCTCTCACTTCATCCCAGCTTACCCTTCCCCCTCCCCATGTCCTCGAGTCCATTCTCTATATCTGTGTCTTTGTTCTTGTCCTTCCCCTAGATTTGTCAGAACCATTATTTTTTTTTTAGATTCCATACATATGTGTTAGCATACAGTATTTGTTTTTCTCTTTCTAACTTACTTCACTCTGCATGACAGAATCAAGGTCCATCCACCTCACTACAAATAACTGAATTTTGTTTCTTTTTATGGCTGAGTAATATTCCATTGTATATATGTGCCACATCTTCTTTATCCATTCATCTGTCGATGGACACTTAGGTTGCTTCCATGTCCTGGCTATTGTAAATAGTGCTGCAATGAACATAGTGGTATATGACTCTTTTGAATTATGGTTGTCTCAGGGTATGTACACAGTAGTGGGATTGCTGGGTCGTATGGTAGTTGTATTTTTAGTTTTTTAAGGAACCTCCATACTGTTCTCCATAGTGGTTGTATCAATTCACATTCCCACCAACAGCGCAAGAGGGTTCCCTTTTCTCCACACCTTCTCCAGCATTTACTGTTTATAGATTTTTTGGTGATGGCCATTCTGACTGGTGTGAGGTGATGCCTCATTGCAGTTTTGATTTGCATTTCTTTAATGATTAGTGATGTTGAGCATCCTTTCATGTGTTTGTTGGCAATCTGTATATCTTCTTTGGAGAAATATCTATTTAGGTCTTCTGCCCATTTTTGGACTGGGTTGTTTATTTGATATTAGGCTGCATGAGCTGCTTGTAAATTTTGGAGATTAATCCTTTGTCAATTGCTTGTTTGCAAATATTTTCTCCCATTCTGAGGGTTTTCTTTTCATCTTCTTTATGATTTCCTTTACTGTGCAAAAACTTTTAAGTTTCATTAGGTCTCATTTGTTTATTTTTCTTTTTATTTCCATTTCTCTAGGAGGTGGGTCAAAAAGGATCTTGCTGTGATTTATGTCACAGAGTGTTCTGCCCATGTTTCCTCTAAGAGTTTGATAGTGTCTCGCTGTACATTTAGGTCTTTAATCCATTTTGAGATTATATTTGTGTATGGTGTTAGGGAGTGTTCTAATTTCATTCTTTTACATGTAGCTGTCCAGTTTTCCCAGTACCACTTATTGAAGAGGCTGTCTTTTCTCCATTGTATATTCTTGCCTCCTTATCAAAGATAAGGTAACCATATATGCATGGGTTTATCTCTGGGCTTTCCATCCTGTTCCATTTATCTATATTTCTGTTTTTGTGCCAGAACCATACTGTCTTGATTACTGTAGCTTTGTAGTATAGTCTGAAGTCAGGGAGCCTGATTCTTCCAGTGCAGTTTTTCTTTCTCAAAATTGCTTTGGCTATTCGAGATCTTTTGTGTTGCCATACAAATTGTGAAGTTTTTTGTTCTAGTTCTGTGAAAAATGCCATTGGTATTTTGATAGGGATTGCATTGAATCTGTAGATTGCTTTGGGGAGTATAGTCATTTTCACAGTATTGATTCTTCCAATCCAAGAACATGGTGTATCTCTCCATCTGTTTGTATCACCTTTAATTTCTTTCATTGGTGTCTTACGGTTTTCAGCATACAGGCCTTTTGTCTCCTTAGGTAGGTTTATTCCTAGGTATTTTATTCTTTTTGTTGCAATGGTAAATGGGAGAGGAGTGTTTCCTTAATTTCTCCTTCAGATTTTTCATCATTAGTGTATAGGAATGCAAGAGATTTCTGTACATTAATTTTGTATCCTGGTACTTTACCAGATTCATTGATTAGCTCTAATAGTTTTCTGGTAGCATCTTTAGGATTCTCTATGTATGGTATCATGTCATCTGCAAACAGTGACAGGTTTACTTCTTCTTTTCTGATTTGCATTCCTTTTATTTCTTTTTCTTCTGTGATTGCTGCAGCTAAAACTTCCAAAACTATGTTGAATAATAGTGGTGAGAGTGGGCAACCTTGTCTTGTTCCTGATTTTAGAGGAAATGGTTTCAGTTATTCAACATTGAGAACGATTTTGGCTGTGGGTTTGACATATATGGCCTTTATTATGCTGAGGTAGGTTCCCTCTATGCCTACTTTCTGGAGGGTTTTTAATCATAAATGGTGTTGAATTTTGTCAGAAGCTTTTCCTGCATCTAATGAGATGATCATATGGTTTTTCTCCTTCAGTTTGTTAACATGGTGTATCACATTGATTGATTTGCGTATATTGAAGAATCCTTGCATTCCTGGGATAAACCCCACTTGATCATAGTGTATGATCCTTTTAATGTGCTGTTGGATTCTGTTTGCTAACATTTGTTGAGGATTTTTGCATCTATGTTCATCAGTGATATTGGCCTGTAGTTTTCATCTTTTGTAACATCTTTGTCTGGTTTTGTTATCAGGGTGATGGTGGCCTTATAGAATGAGTTTGGGAGTGTTCCTTCCTCTGCTATACTTCGGAAGAGTTTGAGAAGGATAGGTGTTAGCTCTTCTCTGAATGTTTAATAGAATTCTCCTGTGAAGCCATCTGGTCCTGAGCTTTTGTTTGCTGGAAGATTTTTCAACACAGTTTCAATTGCAGTGCTTGTGATTCGTCTGTTTATGTTTTCTATATCTTCCTGTTTCAGTCTTAGAACGTTGTGCTTTTCTAAGAATTTGTCCATCTCTTCCAGGTTGTCCATTTTATTGGCATATAGTTACTTGTAGTAATCTCTCAAGATCCTTCATATTTCTGCAGTGTCAGTTGTTACTGCTTCTTTTTCATTTCTAACTCTGTTGATTTGCGTCTTCTCCCTTCTTTTCTTGATGAGTCCGGCTCATGATTTATCAATTTGTTTATCTTCTCAAAGAAACAGCTGTTAGTTTTATTGATTTTTGCTATGGTTTCCTTCATTTCTTTTTTGTTTATTTCTGATCTGATCTTTATGATTTCTTTCCTTCTGTGAACTTTGGGTTTTTTTTTGTTCTTCTTTCTCTAATTGCTTTAGGTGTGAGGTTAGGTTATTTATTTGAGATTTTTGTTTCTTGAGGTAGGATTGTACTGCTATAAACTTCCCTCTTAGAACTGCTTTTGCTGCACCCCATTGGTTTTGGGTCATTGTGTTTACTTTGTCATATTTTTCAAGGTATTTTTTGATTTCCTCTTTGATTTCTTCAGTGATCTCTTGGTTATTTAGTGGCGTATTGTTTAGCCTCCATGTGTTTGTATTTTTTACAGATCTTTTCCTGTAATTGATATCTAGTCTTATAGCGTTGTGGTTGGGAAAGGTACTTGACATGATTTCAATTTTCTTAAAGTTACCAAGGCTTGATTTGTGACCCAAGATATGATGTATCCTGAAGAATGTTCCATTAGACTTGAGAAGAATGTGTATTCTTTCATTTTTGGGAGGAATGTCTTTTAAATATCCATTAAGTCCATCTTGTCTAATATGTCATTTAAAGCTTGTGTTTCCTTATTTATTTTCATTTTGGATGATCTGTCCATTGGTGAAAGTGGGGTGTTAAAGTCCCCTACTATGATTGTGTTACTGTCGATTTCCCTTTTTATGGTTATTAGCATTTGCCTTATATATTGAGGTGCTCCTATGTTGGGTGCATAAATATTTACAATTGTTATATCTTCTTGGATTGATCCCTTGATCATTATGTAGTGTCCTAATTTGTCTCTTGTAATAGTCTTTATTTTAAAGTCTATTTTGTCTGATATGAGAATTGCTACTTCACCTTTCTTTTGATTTCCATTTGCATGGAATATCTTTTCCCATCTCTTCACTTTTAGTCTGTATGTGTCCCTATGTCTGAAATGTGTCTCTTGTAGACAGCATATATATGGGTCTTGTTTTTGTATCCATTCAGCCAGTCTATGTCTTATGGTTGGAACATTTAATCCATTTACATTTAAGGTAATTATTGATTTGTATGTTCCTATTACCATTTTCTTAATTGTTTTCCATTTGTTTTTGTAAGTCTTTCCCTTCTCTTGTGTATCCTGCCTAGAGAAGTTTCTTTAGCATTTGTTGTAAAACTGGTTTCGTGGTGCTGAATTCTCTTAACTTTTGCTTGTCTGTAAAGGTTTTACTTTCTCCATCAAATCTGAATGATATACTTGCTGGATAGAGTAGGTTGTAGGTTTTTCCCTTTCATCACTTTAAATATGTCCTGCCACTCCCTTCTGGCTTGCAGAGTTTCTGCTGAAAGATCAGCTGTTAACCTTATGGGTATTCCCTTGTATGTTATTTGTTGCTTTTCCCTTGCTGCTTTTAATATTTTTTTTTTGTTTTTAATTTTTGATAGTTTGATTAATATGTGTCTTGGCATGTTTCTCCTTGGGTTTATCCTGTATGGGACTCTCTGCGCTTCCTGGACTTGATTGACTATTTCCTTTCCCATGTTAGGGTAGTTTTCAACTATAATCTCTTCAAATATTTTCTCAGACCCTTTCTTTTTCTCTTCTTCTTCTGGGACCCCTATAATTCGAATGTTGATGTGTTTAATGTTGTCCCAGGGGTCTCTGAGACTGTCCTCAATTCTTTTCATTCTTTTTTCTTTATTCTGCTCTATAGTAGTTATTTCCACTATTTTATCTTCCAGGTCACTTATCCATTCTTCTGCAGAATAACTGATTCTGCTATTGATTCCTTCTAGTGTATTTTAATTTCATTTTTTTGTGTTGTTCATCATTGTTTGTTTGCTCTTTAGTTCTTCTAGGTTCTTGTTAAACGTTTCTTGTGTTTTCTCTATTCTATTTCCAAGATTTTGGATCATCTTTACTCTCATTCTTCTGAATTCTTTTTCAGGTAGACTGCCTATTTCCTCTTCATTTGTTTGGTCTGGTGGGTTTTTACCTTGCTTCTTCACCTGCTGCATATTTCTCTGTCTTCTCATTTTATTTAACTTACTGTGCTTGGGGTCTCCTTTTTGCAGGCTGCAGATTCATAGTTCCCATTGTTTTTTGTATCTGCCCCCAGTGGATGAGGTTGGTTCAGTAGCTTGTTTAGGCTTCCTGGTAGAGGGGACTGGTGCCTCTGTTCTGGTGGGTGTGGCTGGATCTTGTCTTTCTGGTGGGAAGGGCCGCATCTGGTTGTTTGTTTTGGGGTGTCTATGAACTTAGTATGATTTTAGGCAGCCTATCTGCTAATGGGTGGGGTTGTGTTCCTGTCTTATTAGTAGTTTGGCATGGGGCATCCAGCACTGGAGCTTGCTGACCATTGCATGGAGCTGGGTCTTCATGTTGATGTGGAGATCTCTGGGAGAGCTCTCGCTGATTGATAGTATGTTGGGCCAGGAAGTCTCTGGTGGTCCAGTGTCCTGAACTCAGCTCTCCCACCTCAGAGGCTCCATCCTGACACCAGGCTGGAGCACTTAGACCCCATCAGCCATGCAGCTCAGAAGAAAAGGGAGAAAAAAAGAAGGAAAAAAATAATAATAAATTTTAAAACTTATTAAAATAAAAACAAAAATAATAATAAAAGGCAAAAGAAGAGAGCAACAAAGCCAATAAACAAATCCACCAATGATAACAAGCTCTAAAAACTAAACTAAGATAAACATAAAAATCAGAAACAAATCAGTTGCAGACAGCAAACTCCACATCTACAGTTGCTCCCAAAGTCCACCGCCTCAATTTTGGGATTTGTTGTCTCTTCACAAATGCAGGGTACATCAATTTGATTGTGGGGATTTAATTGGCTGCTCCTGAGGCTGCATGGAGAAATTTCCCTTTCTCTTCTTTGTTTGCGCTGCTCCTGAGGTTCAGCTTTTGTTTCAACCCCTCTTTGCATGTAGGTTGCCCTCAGGCTTCTCTTCCCACCCAGACAGAATAGAGTTAAAGCAGCAGCTGATTAGGGGGCTCTTGCTCATTCAGGCTGGGGGGAGGGAGGGGTATGGTAGTTATAATTGGAATGCCAGGTGTGCCTGAGGTTGCAGAGACTTATGTGACGTTGCAACAGCCTGAAGTGCACTGTGTGTTCTCCCAGGGAACTTGTCCCTGGTCACGGGACCCTGGCAGTCGCGGGCTGCACAGGCTCCTGGGGTGTGTGTGTGTGTGTGTGTGTGTGTGTGTGGATAGTTCCCTTGCTTGCACACAGGATTCTTGGTGGCTGTAGCAGCAGTGTTAGCGTTTCATGCCTGTCTCTGGGGTCCAGTCTGATAGCTGCGGCTTGTGCCTGTCTCTGGAGCTCATTTAGGCAGTGCTCTGCCTTCTGTGGGCACACTGGAGAGGAATCCCCTCTCCTCGCGCACGCCAAAACAATGGTCTCTTGCCTCTTAGGCAGTTCCAGAGTTTTCCCCAGACTCCTTCCTGGCTAGCTGTGGCGCACTAGCTCCCATCAGACTGTGTTCACACAGCCAACCCCAGTCCTCTCCCTGGGATCTGACCTCCGAAGCCCAAGCCTCAGCTCCCAGCCCCCACCCCCCCAAGCAGGTGAGCAGACAAGCATCTCAGATTGGTGAGTGCTGGTTGACATCAATCCTCTGTGTGGGAATCTCTCCACTTTGCCCTCTGCACCCCTGTTCCTGCACTCTCCTCCATGGCTCCAAAGCTTCCCCCCTGCCACCCACCGTCTCCGCCAGTGAAGGGGCTTCCTAATGTGTGGAAACTTTTCCTCCTTCACAGCTCCCTCCCAGAGGTGCAGGTGCCATCCCTATTCTTTTGTCTCTGTTTTCCTTTTTTGTTTTGCCCTACCCAGGTACATGGGGATGTTTTTGCCTTTTGGGAATTGTGAGGTCTTCTGGTAGTGTTCAGTAGGTGTCTCTAGGAGTTGTTCCACATGTAGAGATATTTTTGATGTATTTGTGGGGAGGAAGGTGATCTCCATATCTTACTCCTCTGCAATCTTGAAAGTCCCCCAAAAAGACTGTAGACTTCTGATTGATGGACCACTTGGTGTTTGAGCAGCTAACCTCCCAGAAGTTCTCAGTCTCATTTAGGTCTATTACAAATTTGCTTAAACATTTTGTCTATAATGCTAATTTCTTCCCGGAAGGATGTTGCAAATTATGTAGCTCGAAAAGTTCTCTCCCAAACCATGTTTAAAAATAATTTTTCCTTTGGCATAGAGAAAGGTCAATGTTTGGATCTGGGTGTGAATTTCAGCCAAGGGACTTCTTCAGGTAACTTAACCTCCAAGAGTTTCGATTTGCTTCTCTACTGAAGGAGACTAATAATCTTTATTTCACCTGGGTTGTTGTGGAAATAATAGGAGTCAATTAAAGACATCTAGCACAAAGTCTGGGATCTTGAAAGTGCTCAGTAAATGCTAGTTCTCTTCTTCCTCTTTGGGCCTATGATGCAACTCATTTTCATTTTTTTGTATGCTCTTTAAGAATAGCCAAGCATTGTGCTCTCAAAAAATAATTTCGAATTGAATTATTTACTCTAGAAGCAGCTTTACCATCTTAAATACAAAAGAAGAAAAAGGACAATATAAGCTGTTTGCTGTGTCACCAGCAAAAGATGGAAAGTGTTATGACAATTATGACTGAATTTTTATAAAAGTGAAACAATCAAAATATAAATAATTGACAATAGCCCATATTTCGTGCAGAAAAATATACAGTATCTTTATACAATGTAAGCCAAGAACTTTGTCTACAAAGTTCCCTATGTATAACAACAAACAGAATGTTGAAAAAAATGGGTTATTATAATTTATAATAATATAAATTCATCTTAAAATGAATTAAGCTTAGACCACTTACAAATTATACCTCAGTTAATTTGTACAACACTGCCATAAAGACAATTTTTCTATTCTTGTTTTTAAGTTGTGAAAACAAAGGCTTATCATTGTTTAGTCATTTGTCGAAGGTCACACAATTAGAAAAGAATATAGGCAACTCTCAAACCCGGAATATTTGTACCCCATGCCATGCTCTTTCTCCAGCACCACATTGCCATTCCTAGATGGTCTTTTGAGGGTCATTATAACTTGATGAAGAAGATAAATTGTATTTATGATAAAAGTAAGTTAGTAATTTATTATATTGTTGTCATCATTCATCTATGGTGCTAAGTACAGTTCTAAGTATCCAGTTCTAGGGGGATGCTTATAAAGTGAGCAAATACTTAAGAGTTTTTGAGGCTCTGTATGGCCAATCAGAATGGATATAGACTTTAGTTCTGGAGCAGTTTCCTGGAGGCCAGCGCTGTTCCAGAGGTTAACTCTACATATACTTCATCCTGGTGAAGGTTCCCTTGGGAAGAAGGACCAGCCTGTGAGGAGTATGACACCCTTAGAGGGTTCAGTTATGAATCAGTTTTTTCTTTTTTCTGTCATAAATGAACAGCCTGTATGGCTATATCTCTGAGTATCAGAGATATATCAGTCCTAAATATACTTCTTAAGAAAAATACTTTGGATGGGATTACCTAAATTGCAACGGTGACTATGAATGGTGGAATTGTAGGTGACTTCTGTTCTTTACAATTTAATTCACTCATTCAGCATACATTTATTGAAAGCCTAGTAAATGGCAGGCCCTCCTAGACTCCTGTATTTCAGAAGTGAATAGTACAGGAGTTGTTCCAGTTATTTTTGTTGGTGTTACATTTATAATCAGAAAATTGTTCAGCAGAGTTAAGTAAAGAAAGTATATCAAATAGTTGAATGGCAAGATGAGGAAAAGTCCTGAGAAAAATCAATCCAGAACTTTAAAAAGATTACATTGTATTTATAAAAAATATATGGCAAAATGCTGACAGCTTATTTGTGCAGACACCTAATTTTTTAGCAAATCAATTGAGAGTATCCATGTTAATGTGAACAAATGCTACTGAATGCGTATTTAATGTACAAATGCCAACACCATACTGACAGGAAGAGTTAGCTCAGAGAGACACATTACATCAAATTTAAGAGTCTGCTCTGGTCAAGACTGTAGTGAGAGTTCTCCTATTTTAATATGGCACGGTGCTATTTATGTGTAGCTTCTTCTTTCTAAATGAAATTGCTTAGGGGGAAAAATATGAAGTCTGATTTCAGAAATTGGTGAAGATTTTCAGTGATTATAGTTCAAATGCTGGCTTTCCCATGTTCTTAGAACTCAGATGCTTGTTATTTTATTTCTTACTTAGTGTTTTTAGAGAGAGAGAAGAAGGAGAGGGAAATTGGAAGTAAAGTTAGAGAGAGATTCCATGTCCTTAGACAAAGAGGAAATTTAACAATACAAGTAGGTCTTGACTAGCCGGTTCTACAACTAACCAGTTGAGGCTGTGTCAAGTACAGTTCAGCCCAAATATTCAAAATCTGCTGTTTCACACATATGTATAGGCTCTTTATATTGATTAGTCTACTAATCATAGTCTACTAGATACTCATGCAAAAAACTCTACTAATTGTATTGCTGCAAGGCGTTAACCAGAAAATCAGTAACTCACCCTAGGCAGGGAAATTTAAAATGTCCCACACTCATGGTCCTTCTACTAATTGTAGATCCTGTTTAGTGAGGTTTCTATTTCTAACTCATGTACGGTGATGTTGCAATACTACGTGGGGAAAGCACATTCCGCTTGCGGATGTTGCTGAAAACAAATCTACGGAATGGGGGATTCTTTAGTAGTTCTTGGGTGTTGTACAAATTGGCTGTGGCAGAGAGGTTGCTCTGATATACTCTCGTTTCAGATGGGTCTCCTTTTGAGAAAGCTTTAACTTTTTATCTCTTCTGATGAAAACAATACTTGGAATTCTTTTTTGGGCTCCATATTCAGACATACTTAACTTCATTTGTGTTCGGAATTGACCGCTCGCCTGTGTTGCCCCTCTCATTAGCCACTCCCCCACCTGGAAGTACAGTGAAGTCGTTTTTAAAACTTTTTAAACAATAATTATTTTTCCAAATAAAGTTGAACATGATTGCTCAATATATATATTAAAAAAGAAGGGGATTCTCTCTTTCTACCAAGGTCCCTAGTGAAATTCCACAGAGCATAATTTGAAAACCTCTAGAATAATACAAAAAACACTCCCCCAGGGGTTAGTCACAATCACTGAATTCGATTTAGTAATTCAGTTCAATTTAACAAACTTTTATTGAGCATTTTCAGTGTGCCAAGCACTAAAAGCGCTAAGGAAAAAAGGGCCTCAAGAAACTTACCTTCAAGTGTGGGGAAAAGCAGGTACAGAAAGAAGCGTAATAAAGTGTTGTGGACGCTTTGGCAGATTTCTGGACAAGGTCAGTGATGTATGTCAGTGACTCTGGGCCTTGCTTTCTGTGAATTTAAAATAACTTGGAACAAACTGCATACAGAATCTTACCTCTCTTACATGCTTGACCCTGTGATTCTGTTACTCTCTGTGCCATTGGCTTTAGATCACAGAGGAAAGCCACTGGAAATGGACGTGAGAAATGGAAGTGCAAGGGATGGATGCGGCATGTGCATCTTTGAAATTTTTGTAACGTTGAGAAAAGTATGTCATTATAGTCAGAGAGGTAGGAGTGAAAAAAGAAATACAATGCATAGTTGCTAAGGAGCAGAATTATGGGGTATCATCTTCAGATTTTCCAAAATACTCTCTACCTCCATTGATGCACATGAAGCCCTGCTTTCCCCTGACAACACAGTTCCTTTTTCCACTGAAGGCCTCCAGCTTCATCTCCTACCCAGTTTCACAAGATCAAGATCATGCTATTGTAACAAAAATCTCTGCTTATTTATTCCAATAAAAAGAATCACTCTTGGACTTCCCTGGTGGCGCAGTGGTTAATAATCCGCCTGACAATGCAGGGGACACAGTTTCGAGCCCTGGTCTGGGAAGATCCCACATGCCATGGAGAAGCTAAGCCCATGCGCCACAACTACTGAGCCTTAGCTCTAGAGCCCACGAGCCACAACTACTGAGCCCATGTGCCACAACTACTGAAGCCCGCACTCTAGGGCCTGTGCTTCACAACAAGAGAAGCCACCGAAATGAGAAGCACACGCACTGCAAAGAAGAATAACCCCCGCTCGCCACAACTAGAGAAAGCCCGCATGCAGCAACGAAGACCCCATGCAGCAAAAATAAATAAATTTATTTTAAAAAATCACTCTCCATCAAGAGTGCATACTGATAGCAGTTGCACAGATAGGGAGAAGAGAGTAAGGGAAAAAACATTCCAGCTGCATAAATTTAATACAAATGTAGTTAATTTTAATTATTTAATAATAGGATGTGAATGCATCAATACAAGAAGAAAGGCAATGATGACAGAGTGGGATATGGTCAGGTAAAGAATTGTAATAATAATAATATTATTATTATTTATAGCCACAGTCTTCCTGGAGTTTTGGAAAAGGAGAAGAAGTACACTGACCTATACTTGGGACCTTATTGAATGGGAAGAAGAGGAGGTAAGATGTTAAGAAACCAGGAGATAAGGAAACTGGAATAACATATGGTACAGAAAATCATTCACTGTCCTTAATGTCCAAGCAGGAAGCAGCTAAACAGCATTCAATTTTTTTTTTTTTTTTTTTTGTGGTACGCGGGCCTCTCACCGTTGTGGCCTCTCCCGTTGCGGAGCACAGGCTCCGGACGCGCAGGCTCAGCGGCCATGGCCCACGGGCCCAGCCACTCCGCGGCATGTGGGATCCTCCCGGACCGGGGCACGAACCCGTGTCCCCTGCATCGGCAGGCGGACTCTCAACCACTGCGCCACCAGGGAAGCCCCACCATTCAATTTTTACTTGACTTCTTTTTACTAACAAGATTCTTATTTTATGAAGACAGTAAAGATCAATGATGAAATGTGTAATTTTTTCAAAGCACGTCTATGATGTTTCCTTAAATTGCATTAGTGGAAAACTGTGCTAATTAAAATATAGTTTAGGGTTAAATAAACCCTAAAATAACTTTTATCTAATTTTTTACAATTTGCTTCTTTGCCAAGACTTGATATAAAAATAGGTCAAATTCCAGAAATTTATTAAATATTGGATTTTTAAAAAATTTGTGACAGATATTTAGTTAACTTTAGTTTTTCTCATAGGAAACACTTCGTCCCCAGTTTGAAGCAAAGTATTACAAGATGGAGAGAGTGAATCCCATCAGTGGAAAACCTGAGCCTCATCAGCCTTCCTCAGACAAAGTCACTCGGCTTCTTGTTTCTATCTCAGGAATATTCTTCATGGTAAAGTATAATCATAAATCTCAGAATGTGGGATTCCAGGTTTAGAAAGACGTTCTAGGATACCAACTCATTTTGTGACCCCGAGGATGTAAGAAACTATCCTGTTCAGTACCTTGGTAGTACATACATACTATTAAACAAAATAAAAATCACAGCAGGTCACAGAATAATTACAAAGGGAGTTTGTGCATGTCCCTAAATAAAACACTCTTTGGGAGAAACAAAGATCATCTAAGATAAAATGGAAATTACATGATCATCCTAAAATTAGATATTTTGTTTTAAAACCAAGCATCATGTGAAAGTGGAGATTTGAACAGCATATCCCACTGCAACAACTGAATCTTATACCATTTATTTGGACTCTAATGAAAGTTAGTTCCATAAAGGAAATTTTAAATTTACATATGCTTTCTTGGAAAAGTACATTTCTTTAGCTTTTGGGGTCAGTGTATTGGATCCATGGTGTTGCTTTCGTTTTGTAATGATGCACAGTGTGGATGTCTCCTCTGGTCTCCCATATTGTAGATTTCTCTGGTGATCACTGCAGTGTTTGCAGTCGTGGTGTATCGCCTGATTGTCATGGAACAGTTTGCATCATTCAAGTGGAATTTCATCAAACAACACTGGCAGTTCGCAACTTCTGCTGCTGCAGTCTGTATCAATTTTGTGATCATTATGGCGCTGAATCTGGTAAGTGTTTACAAATTTTTCAATAGGTGTACAAGGGGTGGGTAAAGGAGAGGATGTGTTTCCTTTATACTTGGATTGGACTTACAGGCAGCCAAAATAAGACCTAGTATCATTTCTGGCAAAGACAATTTGGCTCAACAGAAAATATTTCATTTATGTGGTTTACATGATGGATTTTTTGAAAATTAAAATCAACAGTCATATCGCCTTCCTTGCTCTTTGGGTTTATAGTTTAGTTTAGCGACAACTTCCACTCGAGTATCTAGTGTGTGCTAGAAATGCTGCTATGCTCTTTTCATTCAGATAAGGGATTGTTTGGATTAGAAAGCCATTCCAACAAACTCAACCTCAGAGGAGAATTTATTGGAAAGATATAGGAAATTCTGTTTGGAAGTGTAGCCTTGTTATCTCCAAGACCTCATGTGAAATGGAAAACAGTCAGACAGCTACTCCATTTTTATTCCTCTGGGACTAAGTTTTTTTTTCCTTCCTTCCCTCCCTCCCTCTTCCTGTTTTTCTCTCCCTCTCTCTATCTTCTTTCCCTCTCTCTTTCTCTTTTCCTTTCTTTCTACCTCTTTTTCCAATGATTCTATTTGCATATCTGCTCCATTCTATCAGGAAGAGACTATCTGCCTCCCCACGGCCTCCCTTTCAGAGTCTGGTATACTGTTGCATTGCTATGCTTTTGTTATTTTCATTGGCTCTAAATTCATGACCATGTTGGTCAATTTCTGTAGTTTATTTAACTTAGATCATCCAGTGTTTCAATGTGCTAGTTTTTCAGAGAGAGCATCTGATTGGTTCAACTTCACATATACCAAGTGACTTATGAACCAAATGTATATGGCTGCGAGGACAATATTATGCTTAGGTCTACCTCTTCAGCAAGATCTGTGGATGGGGCCCCATTTTCTGAAGACAGGAGGCACTTATTGGCACATTTAGAATAATATCTTTCCTTTAATTCTTCCAACAACACCACAAGGTCGATATTTTCTCCATTTAGTAAATGAGGAAGCTGAAATTCAGAGAGCTTAAATAACTTGTCCCAGATTATGCATATAGTAAGTGTTAGTGCTTATATATTTACATGGTGAGATAATTCATATAGAGGGCTGACCAATACACAAACGATATTGATAACATAAACAGGTAATATGCATTTGGTTCCAAACGTGGATTGATACTGATGTTACATGGTTAGTCGGGAGGGAACTGGAACCATTTACTATTTAACTTTAAAATTATCAGAGATGTTCTTAAGAGAAAATAAATAGTCACTGAGAAATGGGTAAATATTAATGCAAGGACAATAGTTAATATTTTCTACTGGAGACTCCTTTCTTCTGGGTTAGGTTAATTTGCAGAAGAAGAATGTTGCTTACTGTATCTCCAAATAAGCCATACAGTAGTTTAATTTATGCTTTTAACTCATAAAGTGAACAATAAACATTGAAAAAAGACAGTGCTAGGATTGAGAGGCTTGTGTGGTAGCCTATATAAGGAAGTATATGTTGTGCATTGCACAGTCACCACATTGAAGGAGGAACCATTCACAGCAAGGACATTGTAGAGTTTTATATTTATGGTTTTTATATTAACTATTCTGGCAGATAGGGAAAGAAATTGTTTCTAACAAAACCAGTGTATTGTGGCAGTTTTCCAGTGGACAGAGGTTATTGTGGTTGATCTCATTATCTAAGGAAAAGGAAGCTAAGTGGTTAATGTATTCACTTCTAGGTAATACTAGCAATCAGCTAGTCTGATTTTAAACTGATCCAATTTCTTATCCTTAGTAAGTTGGTTGAATTTTAAATTTTAATATTATTTAAGTACATGGCATACAGTTACAGAAGAAGGATATACAATTTCACTAGATTTCCATTGGAACACACCTGCATTTTGAAGAGTGACAATAAAATGTTAATAGTGGTTATATCTCAGGATAATATTTGATTTAATATATATTTTTTCTGTTCATTCAAATATTTATCTCTATATGTAGGTTTTGATTTATAATCAGAAAAAAATAGCCTTTACTTTTAAAACATTCTACCATGATATAAAATTTGGAACAAATTAGAATTGGAATGTACTTTATTTTTACTTTATATATGAGTTACCCATAAAACCGCAGCCACCTAGGTAGCAACTTTGGGTCATTTTTTAAATTTTGTCTTTCACCAAGTAAGGAACAGGCTTATCAATGATCAATGGCTAACATCCCAGGACACATACTCACACTCTCTCTCTATCTCTCTCTCGCTCCCCTCGTCTGTTCCTTCTGTTCTCATTTATGCTCTCTCCCTCTCCCCTGCCCCTCTGAACACTGCCCAGACTTTCATCAGTTTGAATCGTCAGTTCCTCAACTTAGTGTCCTGATAAAAGTCCATTACTTTCTATCAGGCTGGCTGAAGTTTTCACTGATGTACCAGACTCCAGTTTTATATTTTTCCAGGTGCTTCTCAATTCCCAGTCCCTTGAACTCTGATTCTGCTCCCCCTCCAATTTCTATCCTCGGTGATCACCCCTTCCCTAGAATCACAATTGACCCTCCAACGTACATTCCTCTCTCTTATAGGTTCAGATACAACTTCTTCTCACTAAGTTTATATTTTTGATGAGGCTTAGTGTATTCTTTCTTCCAAAGTACTTGCATTTACAGACAACAAAGACCTCTGTAGACAGGTAAGGATAGTACTATTTTTATCATAGAAACCATCCTTTGAGATCCTTAAAATCCCACTAGCTCTACTTCATTAAATACAAAAGCCCATGTAAGTGCCTAGAGCTATGAAATAAGCATCCATGGTTCCCAGGAGAAAACAGAGCTGACTTTCCTCTTTCTAAATGTTTATTTCTACTTGTTGAGCATTTTGGCTTTCAGATTCAGGGATTGTTAGAAGTGAAATAGACCATACAACTTCTCCTTTGCCCTTGCAACTAACTCAGGAGAAGATTTTAAAATGGATTTAGCATAAAAGAAGTGAATTACACAGCCAACTCACCAAATGTGAAAGGAATGTTATATTTCTCAGATTCAATCAGTGTAAAGAAAATAATGCCCTTTTAAATTTATGCATTTCCTTCCCACCCAGGATGTTAAGGCACCTCACAGATTATTAAACAGCCCTTCTGACTCACCTGAACACACAGGATCAATTTAAGAGCTTCATCAAATAAGGATAGATTAACATCATTAATATCAAAATATCAGACTCTTTAAAAAAATATACCACCAAAAAGATTCACCTAGAATACCAAATGCTATCTTTTGTTATCTGCAGAACAACTCTAAATATACAGCTCATACAAATGTACTTTTCAAATGTACTCATACAAGTGTTTCTTAATAGCTTGACTTTGTGACCCCTGTGCTACCATATTCCCCAAACGAGGGATTTGGACTCAGTTAAAATATTCTATTAATCTAATACGCTTTTCAGCTATAAGCCATATACATGAAACTATGAAATGAGTGCACGGAAAAATAGATTAAATCAGCCAAATAATTTTTTAAAACTGAACTTTTCATGTTTAATGTACACAGCCAGAAACCTTGCCATTCTTCATGCATTACTTTTCGTCTCCTTCATCATATCAGTGACTGTTGTGAACTGTGCTTCTCTCGTATCCATTCCCTGCTCCCCATCCTCACTTCTGCTTCCTTAGTTCAGCTGCTTGTCATTTCTAGCTCAGGCTATTGTCACAGCCTTCTAACTGGTTAGTCTTCCTGTCTCTATTCTGCACTCTTCCTATCTCCCTTTCACACCACTGCTGCAAGGGTCTTTCAAAATTACAAATCTGATCATATTATTTTGTACTCAGATCTGTATAACAGGTTCCCATTGCCTCTGACATCAATGGCATGGGAGGGTCTCCATTATTTAAAGCCAGTTTTCCCTTCTCCCCTTGTTGGAGTTTGTGTCTTGCCCCCTCCCTGTCACACCCTGCAGTCCAGCCTATAAGAACCACTTGTGTTTGCTCCCTGGCATTCTGCTATTTCACACCCATCTCTTGGTTCACAGTGCTTCCTCTATTGACCTTTTTTTTCTTTTTCTCTCCTTGAAGAATATCTCTTCATCTTTGAAAATTTCAGTTAAGGATCACTTCTTTCATAAAATTTGTTCTCGATCCCATATGTGGAATTAAAGAATCTCTTTGTGTCTGTTCTTCTCACAGGTGCTTGGACAGGTCTATTCTCCCTCCTTATCAGAGTCTCCTGATAGCATTAAACAATCTCTTTTGTGAATGCTCTTCTGCTACAGTGCTTGGGATATGCCTGTTCTCCAGCAATCAGGTTATAAATTCCTCACGAGCAGGGGCTGTAGCTTCCTCATGTTTATATCTCCAGGTCTTCGCCTAATGCCTAAAAGACATTTAGAATATATTCTTTCAATACATTTTAAATATTTTATTCTCCAGATATCCTAGCATTTCAAATATTGTATGTGCTCAAAGTCACTTTTGTTACTGGAATTATATTTTCAGTGTCTTTCAAGTTTTCTGCCCTTGTTAATTTCATTCAAACTAACAATCAAAGGATATATATTCTCTAAGCTTTTAAAACAGGTGGATTGTGGCATTCCTACAAATATTTAATTTGGGAGAGAAATATGGATCAAGATAATAAAAATTTGATGACAGGCCCATTTTACAGATCATAAAAGTAACTTAAAGGATTGTTTCCTACTCTTATACTCATCAAATCACCTGAAAAACTTTTGAAAAACTACAGATTCCTGAGTCTCATTCAGAATCTTCTTTGTAGGACTATGAAGTCTGTATTTAAAACAAAAAGTTTCCCATAATGCTCTCCAAGTGATTCTGATCCAGTTAGTCCACAAAATGGCATTACGAAATCAGTGATTTAAGGAGCTAAGGTGATTTTGATACCCAGCCAAGATCAGAAATCACTTCTTCCAAAGGTAAATTGCAAATAATTTAACAATAACTAAAACTTCAAGTTATTATCTTTAACATCTTTTATGAGGCATATAGCTAAAAAACTACAAAGCCAGCATTTGAAACCAGGAGTTGCTCTTCACAAATCCCATCCTTTTTATTCTTTATTTTGCTGCCCCTCAAAATATAATGCTACCAGAGGTTAGCATTATAAGTAGCATGGTTAACCATCATTAGTAAATACTTCCAAAAAGATTTTGATAAAAATTTAAAATGTGCAGTTACTTAAGAAGTGTATATTCTTGTTGTTGACAATCAAACCTCAATTAATCTAAGAATTATTTTAAGAATGAAAGTTCTCTGGTCTCATGATTAACATGTAATTTTTAAGAGAAAATAGAAACATCACAGCAGAAGTACTCTTGTACTTCTGGGATTAAGCCAATTAAACCATTTCAGCATTGTCAATAAAAGGATAAACTCCTTTTGGTATTCCTCCTCTCATTTTAAAGGCCATGTACCAGGCATAGAGCACACTATAACCAAAAGGAAGGAAAAAAAAAAAAAAAAGAAAGCCCTGAATACACTTCGCTATTGTGTATTCATGCTGGTTCTGGACTCTTCCACATTATTGATCCACTTCCATCTCTAAAGTCCAGAGAATACATTCCTATGTTTCCTTCATGGGCCTGATCCCCAAAGACCTCAAAATGTACCTGACTTTCCTCAACACCCGATTTCTACTGGTAATTACGATGCAAATAGGTTATTATGGAATAGGGTGGTTCAAAGTGTTAGACCACACATCTTAACCTCGAAAGGAAGCAATGCAAAATGACCCATTTAATAAGAAGGTTAGCTTCTTTTTTTTTAATGTATTTGTTTAGTTTTTTCATATGTATGTCCACGATTTCTAGAAATTCAAAAAGGAGGATTCCTGGAAAAGTGCAGACTCTTTTTGACTCTGCAAAAGTCTGTTTGGAGCTCCTTTTTACAAGGAAGGTTAGATTGTGAGCCTCTGACTCAGAGATAAAGAGCATTAAAACACGTGTACAACTCCTTAATTTGCCCCTTCACAACAACCTTGCTGTTTTTTCTCTGCCTTTGCCATTTTTTCCCACAACTGATTTCTGCATTGCACCCCAAAACAAAGCATTAGTAGGGAGATGACTTCTTAGCTCAGGATGAATTCTAAAGTCCTCACCATAGCCTACCAGGCCCTGAAAAGGTGTTTTTCTCTGAGATCTCTCTGACTCATCTCTTACTACCTTTACTGCCTCCACCCTTGTCCCTCTACCTTCCTTGTCCTTCATGAAGCACACCAAGCCCATGGCAGGCTCAGGCATTTGCACTTACAATTTCTGTTTCCCCCGATACTGAGCTGCATCCCTGCTGGGTTCCCTCACTCCATGCAGCTCTCTGCTCAAATGCCTTCCCTGATCACCCTCTAAATAGCACGCTGTGCCACCACTACTCTCTACCCCTCAGGCTGCTTCATCTTTCCTCTTAGTACTTTGCATCTCCTGGCCAATTACATATTTCTTTGCCATCTTTCTCTGAGCACTGGAGTTTAAATTCCATGAAAGCAGAGACTATGTTTGGTTCACTGTTATTTGGTTCCCTGAATAGTACCTGACTCATTAGAAATTCCTAATAAATATTTTTAACCCAATATATATGACCACAGAATATCAGCTTACTGAATGCACTAGTGAATAATTTTTAAAAGCATAGGTTCCTCAATATGGTATTTTATTTACTTTTTAAATTTTATTTTATTTTTAAATGTTTTACACACACACATATATTGCATATATATATATATATAATGATGTATATTTATGTAGTATATACATATACTACATGTATATAATGTAGTAACCAGAACAATTGACCCTGAATCCCCTTATTCTCTCCTCCCCCAAGTACATATCCATTCTACCACACACACACACACACACACACACACACACACACAACTTGCTGTGTCAATGTGATTGCTGTAATACACCATCCAGTTGGTTATATTTGAATTGTGGTTTCTTCCTACACTTTGTGGGCGAGTTAACATGTCACTCTGCATGGACTGATTTTGTAACTCATCATCATGATGATGCCAATGGGCATTTGGGCCTTGGGTGATGCAGGCTGTTCACTACCTCAGACAGCTTTCCAAGAGCAATATATCCAGGGGTGGCACAACATCTTTTGTGATTCATAACATTCCTCCAAAGGTTATTAGGTTATTGTAATCCCTTGGGGCATCAGCTGCAGATATCACCATCGCAGGCTTACAGACAGGTCTATGTGCTAAGTATTAAGACAAAATCTGAAGTGGTTATGTGACAAGGCACAGCATAGGTGGTACAAGAGAGCCATGATACCAAATCCCGACTTTGCTACTCGCTTAGAAGTATTATCTCGGGTTAGGTGCTTAACATTCTAAACCTTAGTTTCCTGTTCTGTAAAATGGAAATCATAATGCCTATTTGATAATATTGTTGTAAGGACAAATATAAATAATAGTATATATAAAACACTGTTTGGCACCAGCCAAATACTCTAAATGACTGTTATTTAAATAAAATTTTCTCTCAGTCCCCATGAGGGCACTTAATTCAGTGCCTGAGGCATAGGAGCTACTCAAGTACTATTTGCTGATTGATAAGGCTGTCTTCCAGTACTCTCTGGAGACCCTTCTCTAATCATCTTAGTTGATAAATGGGGCATGGAAAAGAACAAAGTCAGGATAACTTTGGTGCTCATGAATTCAAGCTAATCGGGTCCTAAAATTTGGAAATGATTACTTGAGTGTACAGTTAAAAAAAAAAAAACTGCACCAGGGGTAGAATGAGACTATTGTACTCAATATAATCTTTTTGTCTCAAGATAACACTTTAAATCTTAGGAAGAGATGGATTGAATCATGGTCAAGATGAATAATCATAATAGTTCTATTGAAAGAACAGTCAGGGAAGGTGAACAACTTTTCAAGTGTCCAGACAACTTTGTGATTTTGCATGCCAATAGGCAGGGTTATTGGAATTTATAATCTAAAGAATAATTTGTTGAATTGTGGGGTTACGTAGTCACATTTACATACATACACACATCACCCTTCTGTCTATAGTAAATATACATTTCCAACTATATTTACTTGGAATATTGTGAAATATGTTTTCTTTCCTTGAGTCTGTATGAGTGGTACACAGAGTATGGTGGGGCAAGGAGAAGGTGGCAGAATATAAAAAATGTTATAAAAATCTATTGTGCATGTGACTTACAGATTCAACAGATCTGACTAGTGAATCTTGTTTTAAATAACCACCAAACCAGCTTTGTTCTTTAGGAATGCAACTTTGCCCACTGCCTTTGTCATAGTTTGGAAAATTCTTTATCAATAGTAAAGAAGACATACTTCCACTTAACCTTCCAGAGTAGTGAAAAGCACATATAATTTGATTATTAAATCCCAGGTCAGCCGTTAACTAGTTGAATGTCTTTGGGGTTTTTTTAAGTCTCATTTCTTTGATTTATAAAGTGGAAATAAAGATAGCTAGCAGAAAAGATGTTATTGCAGAAATCAAGTGTGTCTGTATATATACACATATTTACAACACATTTTTATACATGCATTGTGTGTGTATGTGTATATATAAAGCACTGTAGAGTAAGATTTAAAACTTGCTTCTGCTTAATTAAAAATGTAACCACTATGTAGAATATACTTTAGATGTTTCTTGAATAGTGTAAATAACAGCGTTTTCTAAAAGAAAATAATAACATTAACTATTTGTTTTCTTTTATTACAGGCTTATGAAAAAATTGCTTACCTTCTCACTAATTTAGGTAAGCCCATTTTTCTTCACTCTTTAGTAACATGGGCATATTATTCTGCACTTGCTTTACACACTTTAGCATTTTTTATATGTTTTTTATATCAACTTTAGTTATATAATTGTCAATAAAAGTGAAAGAAGGGGCATAGGAAGTTGGACTACATCACATAACTATAGAGAGGCAAGGTGTATAGTTACAAAATCTTACTAGAAATTAGCAAACCTAGTTCTCCCTACTTGGAATTGCTTTTTTCCACTACTTTTTCAGTTCTTCGTGATTTTCACCCCCAATATTTATTTTTATCAAAGTGTCATATTACATGTACACAATTTAAAAGGCAAAAGATTATTAAGAGATTTGTAATAAACACCAGTCCTTTACCACATTACCCATTTTTATTTTCCATATCCCTGAGGGACGGCTTTTTAGCATTTTATCAATTAATTTCTTCTGTTATTTTCTACCCTGTTTCTAAATTGCATGCCATTCTTGGGTTTTCCAGCTTTGGGAAGTGATTGCCTTCCCATCATAAAGACAAGAACTTAAGTCTTTATTCCCTGCAGTGTTCTGTCCCCGCACACTTTCCCATCCATCACCGGCTAAAAACAGACTTAATTCCCCTCCTTCCAAAGTGGTTGTACCAGCAGTTTTAGCCAAATGAATAAGTAGTGTTCAAATCATTGTGTCTAGAGAACTATGTTCACATCTAAGGCATGGTGTGTACTGTGATCCTTCCTTTCTTACACAACCTTTATATTTTCATGAAGCTAATAATAGCACTTTTTTTGCTTAATTGTCTACACATACTTTCCTTAATTTATCCCAAACTTCCTGCCATAACTCTAAATTCTCTCTAAATACATTCAAAAACATTGAGTATTGTATTCATTTTATTTTCTCCTTAGAGTTATCCTCCCTGAACCACTGTCTACTCCAATCTCAATAGGTTACCCTCTGGGCATCTACACTTCCCTTCACCAACACTGTGGCAATTCCTTTCACCTTTTTTCTCTCGGCTGGACATTACTTTTTGGATCCTATGTTTCTTCTGTCTTAACTTAATTCCTTATTTTGCTACCTGGAAAGTAAATTTCTCAAAACCTTACGTGTCAGAAAATGTCTTTTTTTCTATCCTCAAACTTAATTTTTAGTCCCCCAGTTTGGGGTACAAAATTTTTATTGCAGATTTGTTTGAGCAATGATCTTTTATTGAGAACTCACCAGAGCCAAGGCACTGGGCTAAGCTAAACACTTCTCCTTCATTATTTTGTTTTATTGTCATCACAACTCTATGACAGTATGATCCCTAGTTTATGGATAAGAAAACCAAGATAAAAGTTAAATAAGTAGAATTTAAACTCAGAAGTGACAGACTCCATTGACTATGGTGGAGGAACTGTATGACTCTATCATGATATATCACTTTCGTTATAATGTATTTACAAATACAAGTAACAAGAGAAGGAATAGTGTGTAGAGGGAAGAACTAGTTCCTAGTTCATCCTCTGGATGACATGATTACTTGGAAATTACATGACTATGAGCAAGTTTTCCCCTCTCTCCATTCCATTCTTCCTCCTTCTCTTCTTTCTTCTGTTTCTTTTTGTTTTCTTTGAGTCAGTTTCTTCACTGGTAAAATGAGAATGATAATACTTCCTGTTTCACCATTGTAGGTTGGCCGCCTGACACATGACAAGTGCTCCATAAATGGGAATGATCTTTTTCATCATTTTCATTGTTCTTTAAACCCACTGAGCTACAATTTCTTCAGTTGGGTAACAAAGCACTTGAACTACATTGTCTCAAAGATTTCTTCCAGCTCTGATTCCTTACATTTATTAACTTTTAAAGTACTTTATACCCAAGATAGAAGCAAATCTAAGCAAGTGATTTGGGGACCACAATTGATAGTAGGAAACAGAACAGTTATCTGTGCTAAGTTCCAGGTGTATTCACTTCATATTTGATTTTTCCATCTGTAACTCATACCATAATGCCTGTGGATTCATAACTGTTGATTAATAATGAATGAATTGTATTGATTTAAATTAATAAAATATTGATATTTTACTTATAGTAATATAATATCATTGCATGTATATACCTATAAATATATAAATATATATATATAATATATATGACATTATACTTTGTATAACTTTTGGCTTGCAAATTTATGCTTCAAATTAGAAATTAGGTTTAACTTTCTAGAGGAGGCCAAACACTGTTTTATTTAAAATATTTTTTTAAACTTTGTTTCTTGATTTCTTTTTTTGTCCAAATATTTTATTTTCAAAAACCACACACACACAAAAAAATCAAAGCTTCAATTCTATCACATTAAGGTTTTTTTTAGAGAGGAAATATATAACATTTGATTCCAAGAGAGAATTTTTTCAGCCTAGTTTTATAGTTGTTGAGAATTAGATCAGAATGGTTGTCAGTTGTTCCAAATAATAAAGTAACTATAATAATGAACTGTGATTTATCTTTAATATTAATTATCTATAAAAATAAACCTGAATTCCAAGAAACAAATTAGATCAACTGGTAAAAGGAGTTTTTATTTTGTCAGAGGTCAATTCAGCAATAGGAGCATCTATATCAAGAAAATAGTAACAAAATCATATGTCACCATATTAACATTAGGCAAACAAGAATTTGATATCTATTTGAGAGAGACAGAGAAACACTTCATACTGATAAACAATCTACCAGGTCAATATAATTGTCATGATTTCTATACACATTTTCATAAACCTTCAAAACATAGAAAGCAAAAAATGATAGAAATACAAAAATAAATTGATAAATCCACACTCAAAATATAAGCCAGGATATAGAGTATTTGAATATCATAATTAGCAAGCTTCTTTTAAAATATATATAAACTGTATGTTCGACAGAAATATTATTTTCAGACACTTGATACATTGACAAAACTTATCCATGTAATTTGGCCACAATGAAATTGCAACTTTTTTGCCCCCAAACAGAAATCACACAGGACACATTTGTGGATCACGATGCAATAAAATTAGAAATGGAGAACCAAAAGCAATCTTACTCACAGGATTTTTTTTAAAAATCCACATTGTTATTTCTAAATAAGTTTTATGCTTAATTTACAAACTATTTAGAAGGAAACAACAATGAAAACACAACCTTTCAAAACCCATGGGGAAATGTAAGCCTATCCTGACTGCTCTCACTGGTTCCCACCAACCAGTCACTCTTTTGGATGCCCCACAGACCCCCTCCTATTTCCGGCACCTACCTGCTTTGGACTTGGAGTTCCCCAAGACCTGTTGTGTTTTTATTCTGTGCTTTGCTCATGCATGTATTTTGGCCTCTCTTTTCCTTAAGTCAGAGCCCATCTATTTTCTACCTTTCTTGAATTTTTCAATTATATTAAAAAATATATATATATATTAGATGTGCATATATATTTTCTATCACTTATTTGGGTACTGAGTGGGAGCAGAGGCTTCAGTACATGCTGCCATCTTCATCCAATCTCTCTCATCACTGTATTTTGTTGTGTTTTGTTTGTTTTGTTTTGTTTGAGAAGTTAGAACCCTAAGGCGTGAGTTGACAGAGTTCTTAAAATTATCTTATCTAAATTCCTCATTTCACAGATTATAAAACTGATTACAGAGAAATGTGAAGAGACCTGCCTGAGATTACTGGCAAATTAGGTGTAAGGTTGAGATAAAAACTGGGCTTTTGTGACTGATGTAGCCCTCTTTTCTCTTTACTATTCCACTTCAGTCTGCATACAAAATATTCCTTTTTCAAAGAACCCTATGGACAGTTTAGGTCCCTATATTAAGTATAGCCAGTTTGGGTGAAAGACTGATCTAATATTTGTGGTTACCTCTAAATGAAAGGAGCAGAGAGAATCCTGAAAATCTTTATATCTTAATAACAAGCATCATACTTCTGTAGCTGTGGGAAATGTCTAAAGATTATCTCATTGGATCCTTTCAGCAACTCTATGGAACAGATATTATCATTCCTATTTTTACAGATGCAGACACTAGAACTCAGAGACATTGAGTGGCTCATAGAACTAGTAAATGACTGAACCAGACTTTGAACATGGGACTTCTGATTCTGTATCCATATTTCTTGTCATTTACCTCATCTATGTAAACACACCCTATGTTCCTTTTAGAATATCCTCGAACAGAATCTGAATGGGAAAACAGCTTTGCTTTGAAGATGTTCCTCTTCCAGTTTGTCAATTTAAACAGTTCTATCTTCTATATTGCTTTCTTTTTGGGGAGGTAAGTCAACTCCATAGGCATTATCTTTGCAGAATGACAGAGATTGTCAACAGTTCCACTGCTGGTTTGTTAACAGGGGTGGCAAATTCTTGTCCTCTGCTTTAGAAAACTGTCCCAATCAATCTTCACATGCTTTTTCAAGTCAAAAGACTTCTCAGTACAGTGCTTCTAGGTGCCACTCCCAGTTAAAGTTGGCATAAAAAAGTAAAATCATATAACCGTATTACTTTTCTGTGTACCTGAAGCTAACACAACATTGTAAATCAGCTGTACTTCCATTTTTAAAAAATAAATAAAACATATGCCATCCTTGGGTTGAATTATGACTCTCCAGTCATAAGTAATGGTTTTGTTAAATAAGAAAATAATTTTTATATAACACCAGCTTACAGTTCCTTAGTGGGGAAACATACCTGTCATGGTAATGTTTTTCTTTTCCTTAAATTTGCTGCAAAATATGAAAAAGAAGCATATTAAGCTACTGGTTCTGGTTTGCCATATGCTTAACACTCTGACAAGTGCCATGGAAACATGCTGAAGCTAGAAACATTTTAAACTAAGCCATTCAGCACGTTGTATTAATATTCGTTAACTAGGTCAAGAAGACATTAAAACTCCACAGGTAAAAATAGGAAATTTCATTCGGTTGGTTTGTCTGTACTTTCTCAACTCATTGATATTGACTTCACACATCACTTTTCCTTTTTAAGTTGGGTCCTTTGATGTGTAAGCATGGCCTAAGTCAACTGTTTGGGTACAAGTTGCTCCAGAGAACACTTAGGTCTCTACCCACACATGCACTTGTTGTAATGCATTAGTAAATGTTCTTCAGTCAACCCACATAAACGCTAATGAATTAAAATGGCTTTTTACAGATTTGTAGGCCATCCAGGAAAGTACAATAAACTTTTCAACCGGTGGAGACTGGAGGAAGTAAGTAATTTGTAAGGGTGGGTGTGGGGATAGGCATGGATATGGACCAATGACTATGGGAGGAAGAGTGGGTGGGAAGGGAGAGAAAGGGGAGGTGGAATAGGGAATTTCAGGCATGCTGAAGACGCATTTTCAATAAAGGAGACTTCCTATGGTTTCAGAAATGAAGGAATTAAGTCTTTCCAGAAAAGAGGGTGATCCTGACCTCAGCTCTTTTTTTTTTTTGTAAAGCAGGAATTTGCTCATTTATTTATTTTTATTTATTTATTTGATTGTGCCGGGTCTTAGTTGTGGCTTGTGGCTCCTTCTTTGCAGCACGTGGGCTCCTTAGTTGTGGCATGTGAACTCTTAGTTGTGGCATGCATGTGGGATCTAGTTCCATGAGCAGGGATCAAACCCAGGTCCCCTGCATTGGGAGCCCAAACTCTTACCACTGCACCACCAGGGAAGTCCCTCAGCTCTTTTTAATAGTCCATCAAAACTATTTTTTCCATTCACAAAGCCCAGAAATTTAGCTCCAGAATTGTTTTTCTTTGGGGGAATTATTATTGTCTATTGTACTGGTTTCCAAACTTTTAAACATGCTGGGTTTCCTTTTAAGCAGGGAAAATTTAGTCCAAAAGAAATCTTACTTCAAATACTAATTTATAAATATAGGTATATCTTCAAAGTCTCATATGTCTTTATTGATTTGTTATATGTATGTCATGGAAACAAAATGTCTAGGAATAATATCTCTCTATCACAGTAAGAATATTTTATATTTTCACTGGGACTGACAAATTGTCCTCCCAAATGCTATGCTCTACCTATAGAGTATGAATCTACTTTTCAGACCCCTGCCAAGAGAAACATTTTAATTTTTACCAATAATCCAAAGGATATCTTCTTTAGATTTCAGTTCCTTTAATTACAAGTGAGATGGAGAATATTTTTCATATGTCTGTTGACATTTTATACTTCTGTGTGTGTATTATTCCTATTTATTTTCATTAAGCTGTTTTTCTAATAATTTATAAACAAATAAAGTTAGGCTCTAATCTTTCATATTTGCTGCAGATATGTTTCCCATTTTCTTGTATATAGTTTAGTTTTGTTTTGATATTTTTTTACACAACTATATAGCATTTTCTAATCAAAATATTACTGTTGTTAATGGTTTGGGGAATTTGTATCATGACAAAAAAAAATGTATTCTCCATTCAGGAAATTTTAAAAATTCACATTTTTTTAAAAAAATTATTTATTTATTTACTTTTGGCTGTGTTGGGTCTTCATTGCTGTGTGCGGGCTTTTTCTAGTTGTGGTGAGTGGTGGCTACTCTTCGTTGCGGTACACAGGCTTCTCATTACGGTGGCTTCTCTTGTTGTGGAGTCCGGGCTCTAGGTGTACGGGCTTCAGTAGTTGTGGCACTTGGGCTCGGTAGTTGTGGCTCACAGGTTCTAGAGCGCAGGGTCAGTAGTTGTGACGCATAGGCTTAGTTGCTCCATGCACGTGGGATCATCTTGACCCAGGGCTCAAACCCATGTACCCTGCATTGGCAGGTGGATTCTTAACCACTGTACCAACAGGGAAGCCCAAAATTAACATGTAGTTTTAGCTAATGTTATTTTTTTTTAATACTGATATCTTTGGCCCATTGGAAGTTTATTTTGGTGTAAAGAGTAATCAAGATCCCCTCATGCCTAATTGGCAGCCACACATTTAATAAATAAATGTAATAATTACATGTTTTCATTTGGCAAAATGAGACTGTAAGATTTTTTATATTCTACATCTTGAAATTTCTGGACTCTTTTCAGTCTCATTGTTAGACTGTTTATTCCTTGTCTAGTTCAAAATTGTTTTAATTATTCTAATGTAAAATCCAATTTAATTTGTGGCAGCATTAGTAGGAGGTCATAATTTAGAGAGAGGCTAAGAAAAGATTACCTGAGAAATAGGAGACATTTCTAGTCTCTATCTAAAAAGTCCCCAAAACTCAGGGCCTCTCTCATTAATGTTGTCTCCCCAGAGTCTTCTAAAAGTTTATTGGAATACATGGAGAAAGCCTAAAGATCCCAAAGAACGTATGCTTTATATCACAGAAAACTGGGCTCAAATGTTAATATTGCTGATTATTCATTCTTTGTCCTTAATTTAACCTCTCTGAATATCTGTCTTCTCATCTGTAAACTGGCAATAGTAACACTTAGGTTGCAAAGCTGTTAATAAATAAGAGACAATTTGCATAAGACAATTAGCACAGTCCCTGGACTGTGGTAGGAACTCTATAAATTGTAACTGATATTTATCTATGCTCTGTCTCTACAGCCACCTGGGTATTATTCTATTGGGCAGAGATCAACTAAGGCCTTTCATAGTCCCAGGCCTCCTGAAAATCCCCAAATCAGACTTGCAGCTTTCTTTCATAGCCCAGAAGTATGACTATATCTGCTAAAAGGTTTTCAGCTACCCAAATGGGGGGAAAAAAGCAAGGCTTACTTTTTCCAGGAGTGTTCAGTGGCGTTAGCAAGGGTAGTGTGGGGAACAGTGTAGTCACACGCAGGTAGATCTGCCTATTGATGCCATTTTAGTGGCTGCTAGCACCAATATTTTGTTTAATTGGGTACTCTTAATTGTGAAATTATTGGAATTCATGATTCTTCTTTGAAAGTACCAGGGGAATAATCATAATACTAATGTCAGGAAAAATACTTCGTAACCATCCTAGATATTCTCCACAATACATATGACATAGATAGTAGCCATATTTTCCAACAAAGGATTATTTATTTTAAAAAACACTCAGTGAAATAAAAATATGGGTTTGTGATAGACTCTAGAAATCCTGGAAGTGTAGATGGAAAAAGTATACATGGTGGAAGATAAGAATTGATCCTCTGAATTCAATCATACAGCAAGCATTTATTGACACATATTCTATCCTAGGTCTCTGCTGGGTAATATGTGGTGTACAGATGAAGAAGTCTCTTTCCTTCCTTTGATGATGTTAATAGTCTTGAAGAAAAGAACATAACCATGATCTGTAACAAATATTTTGTCTTTGGAATCTGACAGTCTACATTCTAATTTTACTGCACCTGAACCAATGATCTTAATATCTCTACATCTCGATTTTTTTTATGTGCAAATTGTGATAAGAATAGCCATCTCAGTAATATTGGCCACAGGTGGATTAAATTGGATCATGCATGTAAAATCCCTGGCATAAATAATGGTCGCCATTATAAAGAAAGGAAAAAAGTACTACAATTTTATTTAGAACATTTACAAACTGACTATACTGGACTTCCCTCATACTATGCCATATAATATCTCATATATGTAAATCTGTGTAAAATGTTAATAATAGCTAATATTTAATGAGTGTTTACTATATGCCAGCACATTCCAGCAATTGGTTCTAAGTGTTCTACATATATTAATGCATTTAATCCTCACAACAATTCTGTTATTACACTCATGTTGCTGATGAGAAAACAGAAGCTTAGAGAAGTTATATAATTTGCCTAAAATTATTGAAACATACCTATAAATTGATGAAGTCATCAATTTGATGATTCCGGCAGTCTAGAGTTCATGTTCTGGTGACTGCCCTTTCCAGCCACCATTGGGATAGCATATTGCCGCAGTGGAGAATCTAATAAAAATTGGTTTTGGTACAAGATCGCTGAATGATTGCTGGCTCCTACATGTAAATTGGATTTAGAGTAAACATACTAAAGTGGATCAAGTGAAAGGAATAGGGTATTGCAGTCTGATACTTCTGTCTGCCACTTAGCTTCATTATCTACAAAACAGAGATATCAACACCCATGTCACCAGACTCTCATGAGGAGCAAATGAGAAAAATATGTGAAGGCACCCAGCTTTGGGTTGTCCATGGTCATGTAATTTTGAATGGTGCAATGGGAATGAAAGCCTGGGTCTCCTGCACATTCATCCATGCCCTTTACTCATTCTAAGTATAGACTTTATCCCGAATGAGTTTTAGAGTAATGAAGGACTGGAGTTAGCTCAAAGCAATCATTATGTGAAGAAGCTGTTAGATCTCTTTCTCTACCCTGTAAATCAAACTACAAAGTCATCAAGGCTTAAATTCAACAAAATTATAAATGGTCTGTCATCCAGCCTCCCCACTTTGGCCTACCACTGTGGAGAGTGATCCAATCACATGGTTCTATGATAGTTTTCTTTTTAACTTCCCGCGTAATAACAGGCTTTGCTAAAGCAACCCTTCAAGGCAATGAACACAATTGGTAAATAGAATTCATCCTTAGCATTACGTGAAAGAGCAGTGGATGAGGGTACAGGAGACCTAAGCTTTCATTCCCACATTACCAGTTAGCATTGCATGATCTTGGACAAGTTACTTTGCCTCTGTGAGTCTCTCTACAAAAATGAAGAGTTTCAGCTTGCAACTGTGATCTGTGATCTGACTCTGTAGCTTAGTAATTATTCTGCCTCAGACATTCTACCAAACCCACTTATGGTATATATGTAGCAGAGTTCAGGGGGTCCTAAATTCAGAAGGAGTGTGCTTGGATAGGAGACTTGAAACTTCTCCACACAATAAAAATTATCACTGGCAAACCCTCTCTCTGGCTCAGATTAGGGGGTTTTAAGTTACTGGGCTGGAAACAGAAAAGCAGGCTCTTTGTGTCCTAACTATTTGTTCCCTTTGAAGTCCCACTGGTACTGATTTGATAGAAATAGAAACTGTAGATCAAAGCTATAGAGACCATCATCCTTACAAGCAGGACATGAACCCATTTCCAAAGAAAAAGACCCACGCTTTCCTACCCAAATATCTTCTATAGTGCAAAGTTTTCAAGCAAAGCACATTTATTGCAATTTTTATTGGAATCACACTTTTGTTCGTGTGGGTTTCTAATGCTGTTACTGAGCATCTGAAAAAGCAGAAGAGCACAGAGAAGGCAACATTGGGATCATACTGACAAACTATTTTGTGGCATACTTTTATCGCTTAAAATACATTATAATATATGTAGATACTCCCTCTCCAGGAGATATGGGAAAATGAGTAACTTTGCAGAAGAAACACTTGGCAAATACTATATTAACCGAGTGATGAAAGTTAATATCACTGGTGATGTCATGGGGATACCATGTGGCCCTGATGGGATGTGATGGAAATGGCACTTTACCTCTGTGCCCTGCCTCCATTCTTAAAGCACATAACCCCAGTCTAAATATGTGAAAACATCAGACAAACCCAGATTGGGGGATTTTCCAAAGGGTGCTTGTCCAGCAGTACTCAGAATTGTTAAGGATATGAAAATCTGAGAAACTGTCTAGACCACAGGTTAGTGGGGGGAACATGACAAATAAGTGCTATGGGGTATCCCACGTTGTGTCCTGGAGCTGGTGAAATCTAAGTAAAGTCTGGAATTTGGTTAATAGCAATGTACTAATATTGACTTCTTAACTTTGACAATATACCTCGGTAATGTAAGGGGCAATGGAGGGAATTGGGGGAGGGGTGCATGGGCACTCTCTGTACTATCTTTGTAAATTTTCTGCAAATTTAGAATCAGTCGAGACAAAAAGCTGATTTTAAAAAATATAAACATTTTGTCATAGAATTAAATATTTTGCTATCACCTGATTGTTAATAGGTATGTACTATTCCAGAGCATTCATTAAATGTGATCATGCCTAGCACAGAGCTTGGCAGTACTAAGTGCTCATTAAAAGTTAGATTTTTTGGTTATTGCTGTTATAATTTTGATCAATATTCCAATGTATATTACTGAAAACTTCCTTATCAGGTATCCTCATATGCGCTATTTCTTCCCTGTTTTTATTCTCTTTACGCATTGATATAAGGTGCCCTGGCTTTAGAATTTGCTGTACAATTTGAATGTGGGGGTGTTTAAGGCAACCTAGAAGAGCAAGATCATTAATGCTCTTGTTGTTCTGTTTCAGTGTCATCCTAGTGGCTGTTTGATAGACCTTTGCCTCCAGATGGGAGTTATCATGTTTTTGAAGCAAATATGGAACAATTTCATGGAACTGGGATACCCGTGAGTACTTAATTTTTTTTTAACATCTTTATTGGAGTATAATTGCTTTACAATGGTGTGTTAGTTTCTGCTTTATAACAAAGTGAATCAGCTATACATATACATATATCCCCATATCTCTTCCCTCTTGCGTCTCCCTCGCTCCCACCCTACCTATCCCACCCCTCTAGGTGGTCACAAAGCACCGAGCTGATCTCCCTGTGCTATGCGGCTGCTTCTCACTAGCTATCAGTTTTACATTTGGTAGTGTATATATGTCCATGCCACTCTCTCACTTTGTCCCAGCTTACCCTTCCCCCTCCCCATGTCCTCAAGTCCATTCTCTAGTAGGTCTACGTCTTTATTCCCGTCTTGTCCCTAGGTTCTTCATGACCATTTTTTTGTTTTGTATTTTAGATTCCATATATATGTGTTGGCATGTGGTATTTGTTTTTCTCTTTCTGACTTACTTCACTCTGTATGACAGACTCTAGGTCCATCCACCTCACTACAAATAACTCAATTTCATTTCCTTTTATGACTGAGTAATACTGCATTGTATATATGTGCCACATCTTCTTTATCCATTCATCTGTCAATGGATACTTAGGTTGCTTCCATGTCCTGGTTATTGTAAATAGAGCTGCAATGAACATTTTGGTACATGACTCTTTTTGAATTATGGTTTTCTCAGGGTATATGCTGGGTCATATGGTAGTTCTATTTTTAGTTTTTTAAGGAACCTCCATACTGTTCTCCATAGTGGCTGTATCAATTTACATTCCCACCAACAGCGCAAGAGGGTTCCCTTTTCTCCATACCCTCTCTAGCATTTATTGTTTGTAGATTTTTTGGTGATGGCCATTCTGACGGGTGTGAGGTGATACCTCATTGTAGTTTTGATTTGCATTTCTCTAAGCATTAATGATGTTGAGCATTCTTGCATGTGTTTGTTGGCAATCTGTATATCTTCTTTGGAGAAATGCCTATTTAGGTCTTCTGCCCATTTTTGGATTGGGTTGTTTGTTTTTTTGATATTGAGCTGCATGAGCTGCTTGTAAATTTTGGAGATTAATCCTTTGTCAGTTGCTTCATTTGCAAATATTTTCTCCCATTCAGAGGGTTGTCTTTTCGTATGGTTTATGATTTCCTTTGCTGTGCAAAAGCTTTGAAGTTTCATTAGGTCCCATTTGTTTATTTTTGTTTTTATTTCCATTTCTCTAGGAGGTCGGTCAAAAAGGATCTTGCTGTGATTTATGTCATAGAGTGTTCTACCTATGTTTTCCTCCAAGAGTTTGATAGAGTCTGGCCTTACATTTAGGTCTTTAATCCATTTTGAGTTTATTTTTATGTACGGTGTTAGGGAGTGTTCTAATTTCATTCTTTTACATGTAGCTGTCCAGTTTTTCCAGCACCACTTATTGAAGAGGCTGTCTTTTCTCCAGTGTATATTCTTGCCTCCTTTATCAAAGATAAGGTGACCATATGTGTGTGGGTTTATCTCTGGGCTTTCTACCCTGTTCCATTGATCTATATTTCTGTTTTTGTGCCAGTTCCATACTGTCTTGATTACTGTAGCTTTGTAGTATAGTCTGAAGTCAGGGAGCCTGATTCCTCCAGCTCCATTTTTCTTTCTCAAGATTGCTTTGGCTATTTGGGGTCTTTTGTGTTTCCATACAGATTGTGAAATTTTTTGTTCTAAGAGTACTTAATTTTTAAACTAGCCTTCTATAGAGTTACTAAGAAGACTAGTTCTATTTTTTTAATTTTTAAATTTTATTTTATTTATTTTTTTATATAGCAGGTTCTTATTTGTTATCCATTTTATACATATTAGTGTATATATGTCAATCCCAATCTCCCAATTCATCACACTACCACCGCCTCCCTGCCACTTTCCCCCCTTGGTGTCCATACGTTTAAGAAGAACTAGTTCTTAAGAATTGGGGCTTGGTAATCAGAGAGATGACAGTTCAGTTCCTACTCCTCTCCTTACAAAATGTGTGACCATTTGTAAGCCAATCGACCTTTCTGTGCCTCAGTTTTCACATCTCTAAGAGAGGCTCAACAGCTGTATCTACCTCAAGAACCATTGTAAGGATTAGACAAAATAATGGATATAGAGTAACTTGTACTCTGTTCAACATCTTAAGACACTTGTTGGTATTCTTAAAATATTATTGGCAGTGCAGGTTCTTGAGAACAAAATTAACTTTCTGATTTCTTTTGGCTACCAAAAGACCAAGGTTGTTGTTGTTTTTGTTTAATGCAGAGAACCTCCAGTTCTGTCTCCCCCCTTTAAGAATGAAATAAAATTAAAATCCTGGATGGGGAGGTTTGGGGCTCTTTGTTACAACAGCAACAGCAATAAATATTTAGAACAGGATTGATTGTGATAACATCAAAACAACAGCATTCTGTTTTTTCCCTATAGATAAATTCTAACTGTGAAATACTGACATAGAAGGACCCTGAATGCCCACTTTTACATCTGTTAAAATATATTATCCTTTAGAATACAGTGAAATAGAGTGTATTTAAAACATTGTGGTATGGAAGTATTGAGGCCTAATTTATTTAAAAACATTATAATTTTGAGGAATTTCCTTACTATGGGGAAAGAACTGGTTAGTTGATTAATGATATAAATAACTTAGGCTCAGTCATCAAATTATACCATGTTTCTTTCTCCTCCTTGGCCCTTAAGTAGCATCAGGATATTCCTGAGCAGAGACCTGGGGGTTGGAGAGGTGATATTAACCCAGTGCATCGGACTGGGAAATTGTGGAGGCCTGGTACAAATTCCTTTTCTGCCTCTTGCTAAAGATGCTTATAATTTACTTAACCTCTCTGAAACATTTTTTTTAATTTATAAAATAAGGGATTTATAAAGATTAAATGAGATGACCCAATGGTATTTAAACCTTCATCAATATATGACAGAAGCTTTTTGTGAAGAGATATTTACACAAATCCTCAATAGTCAAAACAGATTAAAATGAATCTCTGCTAAATGAAGGGAGAATAGGCATGGAGGTTTGGGAAGCCCAGTCCGTTTTTCGTATTCCTTTCTATCTTTGGCTTACCTCTTTGAAACATAAAGTTTGAGGAACATAATTTGAAAATATTTGAGTAAATTAGGTATCAAGTGCCTAGCACAGGATCTGAGATGGTGTCGATACTTCATAAGCACAGTCAAGATGATGTAGTAGTCACTGTAATATTAAGAATGATTCTTGTTGTTATTATTGTCTGTGTACTTCTGTACATACCATGCACTTTGGACATCACATTTTCGCCATGGCCTTGCCCAAGAGGTGAGCCTGGATTTTGTATATCAAATCCCAAGGCTACCATGGCAAATGACATCCTGGTGGGGTTTTCCCAACAGCTGGACAAAGGCCTTGCTGAAGAAACTCTAGCAGGAGTGAACCAGTTCCTAAAGCAATGACTTTTAAACTTTTAAAGCACAATTCTCTTTCCTCAAGTAAAATCTTAAGCAGACTGAAATAAATAGGATATAAGCAAGCAGGCCTTCCATTCCCAACTCCCTTTGTCATCTTCACGAGGCTCCAGAGGCAACCTCCATGGAGCACACATTGAAGCGCTACCTGACGTTTTGATCTAACTATGGTGGTTCTTCCAACCCCCACTGAAGCTCTACGTCCATGATTAATTAAAACTGAGAGTTGGGTACTGTTCATTGGGTCCTGTGAGATTCACCTTATCCTAGAGATAATTTTTATCTAACTCTTAAGATAATTTATTACCCAGAAGTCTACAATATTTGCATACCAGGATATTTCTGAGTCATATAATTTCAAGACTGCCCCTGGGTTAGGGAAAGAGTGTTGCTACTTCCTTTTCAAGTCTGATAAATGGACTGAGACACAGATTCATTACCTGTAAATTATTGTTCACTATAGGAGCAGAGTGTAATCTCTTGAATCCTTCATAGTTATAAACTCAGAGAAGTGAAGTGACTGGCTAAAAGCCACACAACTAATGCATTGTAGGGTGAGGAATAGAAACTACATCTCTTGAAACTCTAGGTAGGGCTCAGTTATCTAATGTGAAACATGATTTTACTCATGTTCAGAGAGCACAGCCCAGAAGATTTGGAAGGAAGGGCTCAGATCCAATCACAACAGGCAGCATAAGAGTTTAGGTATTTATATAGGTGGGGTAGGGGAAGGAATCACAGAAATGAGGATTTGTCTAATCAATATTAGGAAGCACCTATAGTATATGGGAGGATCAACTCTTTGATAACTATGTAGATGTTTGTAGGGTCTAGGAAGTCGGAGGCCTCTTCTTCCTTGCTAAATTTAAAGTTGAGACCATGCAAAGACCCCCCCCCAATTCTCAGGCATGCTTAGTGTAGTCCTAAGGTAGTTGGAGTTTCTCTTTTCTTAATAAACTATAAATTGTTTACCAGGTGCTTAAATACGAGCTTAAAAGGCCTTTGCCTTTATGCAGGTTGATCCAGAACTGGTGGTCACGACATAAAATCAAGCGGGGAATACAAGATGCTTCCATACCTCAGTGGGAAAATGATTGGAATCTACAGCCCATGAATATTCACGGACTGATGGATGAGTACTTAGAAATGGGTATGGAAAGAACCTTCTGCAAAGCTATTTGACCCTCTTGATACGTTTTTTCTACTTCACTCAGGCTCTGATTCAAGAGAGAAAACCGTCTCCTTTTGAGCAAATATTTTAAAGGAACAAAATAAAGCAAAACCCACTCCTATGTTGAGAAATGTATCAGCCCAACCAAATAAAGCAATAATTCTTTCTCACAGTAAACATTTGCACAGACCCAGTCTGAGTCTTGAGTCTTCAGGAAGCTTACTTATTTATATTACAAAAATAAGGATTCCCATTCCAACTGATAAGATCACTGCATGTTGTTTTGACATTTGCTTTTGTTCTCTGGCCCTCAGTTTTCTCATCTATAAAAAGAGAGGACAAGATTAGGTCTCTTGCTTCCTTTCTAGGACTAAGCATGTTTCTTCAAGTCCTTCTCTGACGTTTTTCTTCCTTCATGCTGCATGGCATAGAGGTGAAAGTCTCATAGACTTTCAATCTATTGAGATCTGAGTTTGAATGCAGTTTTTAACATTTTTCATCTATCTACCCTTTAGCCAGTTTACTTAACATGTATGAGCTACATTTTTCTCAACTGTAAAGTGGGATAAGCATGTTTACTTTGTAGGGATGTTGGAAGGATTAAAGGCAATCTATGTAAAGATGCCTAATATGGAACAAAGAAAGCACTCAATAAATGATACTGTTTATATTACCGATTTTCTAACCCTCTTCCTTTACAGTTTTGCAGTTTGGTTTTACCACCATCTTTGTTGCGGCTTTTCCTCTGGCCCCTCTTTTGGCTTTGTTAAACAATATCATTGAAATCAGGCTGGATGCGTACAAATTTGTCACCCAGTGGCGGAGGCCTTTGCCAGCCAGAGCAACCGACATAGGTAAGATTCAGCAACTACATGATTTTTGCATTGCTAAGGCCAAGTGGTGGCTTGATCTTACTTAGCACAACGTGGGTTTCTATTGCTGGAGCTCTCTTCCAGCCATAACAAAACTGTTTTCGTTAACCAAAGAATGAAATGAGAGTAAGTTTAGTTATAACTCTTAGTTGAGGGTAAGTTCATACTGAACATGCTATTTCATAAACTTATTTATAACTGAAAAGGATCTCATATATCCCTTTCCAGAGCTTATTTTTTCATTCCATTATTTTTTTTCATTCCATTATTTTTTAAAGTTAACTTTAATCCTATTTGAAACATCAGTTTTGACCATAATCAATAGTCGATTGATACTATATACAATTTCAAAAGCTTTTTTGTGTATCTATATGATGCCAGATTGGCCTCTTAAGAAGTAGAAAATGTCAACTAGTGATTTTCAGGTCTTGACACTAAACTAGTTTTACTTTTTCGTAGTTTTACATTAAAAAGGTAGCTGACAAAGATAAAGGCAAAACCCATAGTGAATACAGATATTTCAGAGTTCACACAATGAAGTAGAACTTTATTTTTATAGGTTTGAGTACCTCTCAAGTTCTATACATAAGCTCTGAAGAATCTTAAGCAGCTGTGTCTATATCTCATTGGTACAGACATGAACCAGTTCCTAACAATATTTTAATGTTAAAATCTCTCTACATGATGTCTACCTCCCCTCTATGGAAAAGTATTCAATAGCTGTAATATCTGTAGTGAGACACATACCATCCTAAGAAAGTAAATAATGGACAGAGCCGTGGTTCCAACATAACTAAAACACTTTTTCCAAATTAAGGTTGATTAAAGGGTTTTAACTTTTTTTCTTTTTACTCACTATCTTTAATCTTTCTCCTACTAGGTATCTGGTATGGAATTCTTGAAGGAATTGGTATATTGGCTGTGATTACCAATGCGTTTGTAATTGCTATTACATCTGATTACATCCCACGTTTTGTCTATGAATACAAATATGGCCCCTGTGCAAGTCAGTTTGAATATAGTGAAAGGTAAGATTGAAATGTACACATTTTTTATTTGTAATTAAAATGGGAACTTATTGGCAAGCTTTGTTCTGTGACCATTAAGGGTAATGTTTCTGATCATTGTGTTAATGTGTTTATTAGATGGAATCAAGTGGGATAAAAAGGGCAGCAGTGTTTTTTACAGCAAATAATTTTAGAGTCTATGATTTTCTGTGTAAATTCATCACTGGTGTTAAAATGTTAAAAACATTTTAATGTATTTAGAAGTTAAATTTAGGACTAGAAGAGAACTTTGAAAGAATCCAATGCAATAGTTTGTCTATATAGATGGGAAATTGAGGCCTATACTAGTTAAATTACTGAAGGGAATTAAGCTAGTTTGTGGGGATATACAGAATATGAAGAAACTCTCAGTTATGTGACTAGAGATTGTTCTAAAGGGATTTACTGCTAGAGATTTTAAGCATGCAGAAAATGATACCCTAGACCTGTCTCCTTTTTCTTTTTTGTTAAAATTTAAATCAACACTTGAGAACAGGGTTTCTCAACCTCTGCACTATTGACGTTACAGACCAGATAATTCTATTTTTGAGGAGGAGGGGTGTCCTGTGCCAAAGGATGTTTAGCAGCAACCTTGGCCTCTACCCAGTGGATACCAAGAGCAACCTCCCTGCTCCCCAACTTGTGACAACCAGAAATGTCTCCAGACATTGCCAAATGGTCCCTGGGGGAAAAATCACCCAGTTTAGAACACTGCCTTAGGGGATATGAGTTTTTCAGATCTTTCCTTCTTGAAAACTTGAAGAATGCAAGGGAGTCCTGGACTTGGAGACAGAGAGAAACTGGAGTTTTTAGCTGGAGGTTAGCCTTAGGTGTGGAAGTAGTGATAGGAAATAAAGTAGTGATAGGAGAAGCTGTGTCTCCTCCTTCCTTCAGGAGCAGCCCTGGGCATGCATCTTATCTAGATGCGGGACGTGTGCCCGAGCAAGCAGAGCCCCGCAGAGCCCCGGTTTAGGATGAATTCAGCCCTTAGTCCTGCAGATGAACTCATTTGTCTCAGAACACTGCAGTGCCTTTCTGAACACAAACGTACGTCTCAATTTTTCAGAGAGAGGTAATAAAGGCAGGAGATTTTCTTTTATATATTGGAGTCTTGTCAAGGGATTTTAACTTGAAGTCAAACTCCCAAGATTTAAGTGCTAACTTTGCCTTCTACTAAAAGGCACATCATCAATCTGGACCTATGCTTAAGAAATGGTGCCTGAGGTAACATTTTATGAACTGTAAAACACTAAACAGATATAAATTGGTTTTTAGTATTCATAGTGAAAAACCCCAAAGTCTCTTTTTTCTTTATTCAAAATGGCCTAGAAGCAGATTTTAATGGTTTAAAATATGTAGGCTCGCTTGGCAGCCCTCTTCCTTACGGGCATTATTTGTTAGTGTCTTTACTGCCACCTAGTGGCAGGTGAAAGTGAGATTGGTTAGGTATAAGCTCTGTTCACATTCCAGGTACTGACTTTTCACGTAGGTAGCACCTGACTCCTCCATTAGCAGTGACTAGGGATGTAGAATCATTTCAAGAAGAGATGTGGAGGACTTGTGAGTTTGAAACCACACATTCATAGGGGCTTCCTGGTATTAATTTTCTCCAGGTACGTTTAGCAGCTAAACTGGAGTAAATTCATTCAGATTGGAAATTTTCAGAGCAAGGGGAAAATTGCTCCCCTTGCAATGGAGAGGATGGAGAGGCAAAATGGAGAGGATGATACTGGCAAGCTGAAATGATAAGTTATGAGGTCTAGGATGGCCAGGGAGGGGGGTGAAGTTGAAGTCAGTGTGGCCCTGTAATTAAAATGTAGGGTTTAGAATAAGATAAATGGGCACTTGAATCCAGTCTCTAACAACTCTATGTTCTGGGCAGTGGTTCTCAACCCATGGCCTGCAAATCTCCTTCAGGGTCCATGAGGTCAATACTATTTTCATATTAATACTAAGATACTATTTGCTTTTTTCACCACATTGACATATGCACAGATGGTACAAAAGCAGTGGGCTAAAATTTTCTGGTGGCTTTGCATCACTCAAGGCAGTGGCACCAAAAAATACTAGTAATGATTCTATTTCCCACCACTCTACATTCACCATTTTTAAAATGCCAATAAGAAATTTCAGAATGTCTTTGATGAAGCAGTAATAATTATTCATTTTAACCAAACCTCCACCCTTGAATAAATGTCTTCTCAATATTCTATTCGACAAAATGCAGAGTGCGCATAAAGGGCTTCTGCTACATCCTAAAGTGTGATGAGCGTGTCAAAGAAAAGTGCAAACTTTTGGAGTTGCAAACTAAAGAAACTTTTTTTTTAACATGAAATAAAACTGTCAGACAAGCTATGAGTATTCAGACTTGGGTATTAGCAAACACTCTTTTACAGAATGCACAAAACTAGCTTGTCATTTTAAGGAAAATAATTGACAATATTTGTTGAGCTTTAAAGCTTCCCCATACTTATAGGGGTTTTTTTTTCCGATAAAAGTCAGTGACGATATTAACAATTGTGCTTTTTCATGGTCTATAGTAAAAATATATCAACATTTGGAAGATCTGCATAATTCAGGGAACACATGTTCTCCAAATGGCCCCAATTTGATGTTACAAAATCTTGCATGGATAAATGACAAATTCAAAGTACAAGATAGACCTATGGATTTTAACGCAAAATCCATATGGAACGATGCATATGAAAGTTCAGTTACACGAAGATTCCACCTTACAACTAAACTTTAAGAAATGACCACAAATAGAGCTTTGGTATAATATCAAAGAAAAATATTGACATTTATCTGAAATGATATTAAAATAGTCTTCCTTCTTCCACCTACTTGTCTGCATGAGGCCAGATTTTCTACTTACCCTTCAACCAAAACAACATATTGCAATAGATTTAATGCAGGTTTGAGTATCCAGCTGTCTTCTATTAAGGCAGGCATTAAGGTGTTTGCAAACATGTAAATCAATGTCATTCTTCTCGCTATGTTTTTTTCTTTTGGAGTATATAACTATTTTTCAAATGTGTTATTCATATTATTTGAATGGATGTGATAGTTATTTTAAATGAATGAACATAAATTTCTATTTCAGTTGCTAATGTGGTAAATATCAATAGATATTCCCCTATGCAAAAAGCTCCTTGAGATCCTCAACAACTTTTTTAAATGTAAAGGGTATCTGAGACCAGAAATTTTGACAATTATAAGCCTAGAGAAAGTCATTTAGTCTCTGTAAATCGTAGTTCTTCTATCTATGTGGTGAAGATAATAATAATATACATGTTCTAAGGCTATTGTAAAACTTAACCCTGATCACAGTTTAATACCTAACCACCAGAGTAGGGAATTTTGCCTTTTTTGTTTACTGTTGAATACCAAGCATCCAGAATTGTTCTAACAAATCATCGGTCCTCCATAAATATGTATTGAATAAGTTAATAAATTACAAATAAACATGTTTATCAGTTGGCTGTTTGATGTTAATTATCCAAATCGTGTTACATGTTTATATATATTTATTCAGTTTCAATGCATAGGAAGTAATTACCACAATGCCTAGTGCATAGTAAACACTTAATAAAACATAAGCCAAGTGATAAGGCAAAATAGAAACTATCGGAGGGAAATGGCAGGCAAGAGTCTGTCTCATTAAGGCATAATCACAGTTGTAATGGGAGTCAGAGAATAGAATCAGAGAGCTGAGTTGCTACGAGTTTATAATTATAATGAAAGGCATAATGGCACTTATTAAATCTTGTCATTGGTAATGAAGGAATTGGACTAGAAATTCATGAATCTCTGAATCACACATGCTTTCTTTTCTTTTCTCCCAGTTGTTTAACAGGATATGTCAACAATAGCCTATCCTTCTTTGACCTGAGTGAGCTTGGCATGGGAAAATCTGGTTATTGCAGGTATTTACTTATAAATTATAGTTATCTTTTCTTTTTGCTTTCACCATTCCATCTCCTCATGCTAATGGGTCCATTTAAACCGTCATTTTGGAGTTTTGGCAAATTAAGAACATTTGGGGCCGCCACATTTTGGTCTTTGTTCTTCAAATTCTTTGTTTTTGTGGATTTTAGGTACCGAGACTACAGAGGTCCTCCTTGGAGTTCCAAACCCTATGAATTTACCCTACAATACTGGCATATCCTCGCTGCTAGATTGGCCTTCATTATTGTGTTTGAGGTTAGTCACAGGCTGATAAAATTACTCTAGGTAAACGCTTTTCTGACTGATATATTAGTTGCCTTTTTTTTTTTTAAGATTTATTATTTATTTATTTATTTTTGGCTGTGTCAGGTCTTAGCTGCGGCATGAGGGATCTTCGTTGAGGCATGTGGGCTCTTCGTTGCAGTGCACGGGCTTCTCTCTAGTTGTAGTGTGCAGGTTTTCTCTCTCTAGTTGTGACTCGCAGGTTCCAGGGCACGTGGGCTCTGTAATTTGTGGCACGCAGGCTCTCTAGTTGAGGCGCGTGAGCTCAGCATTTGCGGCGTGCGGCCTTATTTGCCCCGCGGTATGTGGGATCTTCGTTCCCTGACCAGGGATCGAACCAGTGTCACCTGCACTGCAAGGTGGATTCTTTACCACTGGACCACCAGGGAAGTCCCTAGTTGCGTTTTTGAAGTCAGTTTCTCACTGACTTCCAAAACAGGACTTGAGTATGTCCCTGTAAAAGGTTCAGATACAAGGAAACCACTATGACATGCAAAAAAGCAAGAACTGAATAATGTAAGTTAAAGAGTATTTATATCAGAAATCTAGGATAATCTCTAGGTCCACGGGTGGATCTAGAGATTATCATACTAAGTGAAGTAAGCCAGACAGAGAAAGACAAATATCATATGATGTCACTTACTTGTGGAATCTAAAAAAATGCTACAAATAAACATTTACAAAACAGAAACAGACTCACTAACATAGAAGACAAACTTATGGTTACCAAAGGGGAAAGGGGAGGGATAAATTAGGAGTTCGGGATTAACATATTCACACTACTATATACAAAATAGATAACCAAAAAGACCTAGTGTATAGCACAGGGAACTATATTTTGTAATAACTTATAAGGGAAAAGAATCTGAAAAAAAATAGATATATTTGTATGTATAACTGAATCACTTTGCTTTACACCTGAAACTAATACAACATTGTAGATCAACTCTACTTCACCTTAGTTTTGAGCCTCCTAATAACCAAATTTAAAAAGTAAGGTTTGTTTTCATCATCTAACAAAAGAACCCATATTTATTCATCAGGGTGGAGAGACTTATTTTCTGAACAATCAACTCTAATTATAGTTGATCATGTGTATTTGTACAGCAACAGTGCATAATTCAATAAATTATGCCTGAGAACACTTTTATAAAACATGCACAGATTTTGATGATCAGAGTCATGCAATAATTTTAGATTGTAGTCTGTGACGAAATTTTGGAGAAGCTACAATATTATTGCCTTGCTTAAAAAATAACCAGCTTGATACAGTGAAGAACTTAGCACTGGAATATATTGAGTATCTACTCACTAAGGTCTATGGAAAAACTTTAAATGCATCTGTTTCCTATGGCCAAAATTATGGAGAGAAAAAGATAGCCATACATAAGACTTTTTGCATATGAAATAAGGTTTAATCCAGGACTAAATTCTATTATTTAGTGACTCTATGGGCCTATAAAAATGTCTCCTGATGAAGTTTGACTTTCTATTTTATTATAGGTAGCAAAAGAGTTTAAAGCATATTTCCAATCCAATGATTCCAAAAAGTCTTTTTTATTGTGTGTGTTAAAATGTACACTTTTTTCTTCTTCATCTTCTTTTGGAGCTCAGGTAGAAAGACTTAATCAAATGCCTCAATTAACAGCAACCTACCATCATGGATGCATAAGCCCAATGATTCCTTCTTTTTTTTTTTTCCTCTTCATTCCCCATTACCCACCAACTCCAAAAGCACCCACTGTCTTTTCTTCTGTGGAAGATTTTCCACATCTTTATTTGAATATATGTTTGTTTATAAGTATATTGAATATATATGTGTGTGTGTATATATATATAGTATTATTTTAAGTATTCTTTTCCAAAATTACCTCAATGGTATTATATAATAATTAATTTTTATCTCTTACCCATTATACTTTTTCAGATCTAGAGAGACATCTATCCATGAGATTTATAATTTCTTTTGTCTATTTATGATATTTCATCAAAATTAAATACCATATTCCCCTAAGGATAGGTGCTTAGACCTACAATAATGCTCTCTACCTCAATAAATCTTTAATTAAGAATCTTGGGCATGTTACCTTGTAAACATATTTAAGGGTTTTTAAGGAGTATCTTACTCAGGTGTGGAATTGTTAGCTTATACATGTACTCGGTTTCATGTAATACCAACAGATTGCTCTTCAAAATTCTCTTGGATTTTCACCAGCTTTTCATAGTATCTGAATTTCTAACTTTTTGCAGTTGTATAAGAGTAAGGTAATATTTTGCTTTAATTTTTTTTGTTTTAGTCTGTTTACTAATGACACTGACCATCACTTTTAGTACTAGAAAGCCATTTGGGCTTCATTTTTTTGTAAATTTATAACCTTGATCCATTTTTGGTTGAGTTACCAAATTTTATGATTTCCTTATATATTCTACATATTAATCTTCACCAGTTATATACACAGCAGATATCTTTTCATTGTCCATAACCTATTAACTTTATGTGTAAACAGATAATGTTCAATTTTGATGTAGTCAAGCGCATCATTGTTTTCCTTTTACGGTTTGTGCTTATTTTGTATAGCTTATTTAGGACATTTTCCTTATCTCCTATTCAAAAAGATATTCTACTACATTTTTTACTATTAACTTTACAGTCTTACCTATCACATGTCTTTAATACCAGGAGTTTTTATAGAGTCTGAGGGAAAAGGTTATTCTCCATATAATGAAATAATTTTTGTACTGCTATTTACTAAATCATCTCTTATCTATCCACTGATTTGTAAATCCATTTCTGTAATATTCCAAGTTCCTACGTAGTCATGTGTGTATCTCTGGCCTCAGTATTCTGACTTATCACTCCATTTGTCTGTTCCTGGATCACTGTTGCACTATTTAAATGCAATATTTAAATATGTCATATCTGATAAAGCAAGTGACCACCCATCCTGCCACACTTGCTCTTATTTAAAAAAATTATCTTAGCTATTTGGAGTTATTAACCATTCACATAAATTTTAGAAGCCATTTTTCAGGTTCCCCTGAATATTGAGCAAGGACTTTGGTTAGAATTACATTTGTAGAAATCAAATTTTGACTTATTTACAAAATCTGTGCTGTTTCATTAATGAATGTAGAATTTATTCAAATCATTCTTATCTCCTTTAATAGAATTTTAAATATTCTCTTACTTATTTGTACCTTTTTATTTCTAGAAACTTTATAGATATTTTTATTGCTGCTATGAGTACTGTCTTAAACTTCATTATATGATTCGCTTGATTTTTGCCGGAATACAAATAGTCTTTCTAAGATGAGCATACCTCCTTGTTTAAGTACCTTACTGGTTCTAGTATTCTGTCTATTAAATTGGTTGGGATTGTCTTTTCAAATGATAATACCACCTGCAAATAACAAAAGTTTTGTATGTTTACTTCCAAGGTTTATGTGTCATTGCTTTTGTTTGCCTTACTGTGTTGCTGGAAACTTCAATATGGTGTTGAATAGCAGCGGTGTGAACAAACATGTCTTTTTTCCAACTTCAGTGGAAATACTTCTGATTTTTTTCTTTAAGTATGATATCTGCTGTAGGTGTTTTGTTTCAGATGATTGGTTATGATAGTGTCTTGATAAATGGGTATCAAACTCTAGCTTTAAAAAAAATAGATCTACTTTTTAATATTAAGCCATCCTTGCATATCAAACTCTCTCTGTGAATCAGTTTATAGGTTTCTCTATTACTATCGTATAGGACTTGGAGCATATTCTTTCTTACTAATTTAATTTGTAACAAATGTTTTTAATTTTTATATCTATACTCTTGAGTCACATTGCTGGCTATTTCTGTGAATATCAAATATTTGGTCAGGAAAGAAGCTCTTGATCTGCTTCTCTATGGGAAAATATGACCTGCTTTTCTATGATCTATCAGTACTATGCAGTCCTGGGACACATAGAGCAAGCCCAGTTAAAAGTGCCTTCTTCCTTTCCACGTAGAGACTACTGTCGCAAAGTCCTTTAGGTGAATGGGTTCTTTTCTACAGATCATCCTAAGTCTGTCAATCAGATTTTTCTTCTTTCATGAGAAATTAAAAGACTTATTGTTCATGCGAAAAGAAATAGGATGCATTTATAATAGTCGGAGATAATATTTAAGTAGTGCTTATACTGTGCGAAGCACTCCTTTCAAATATATTTACTCGTTTAATTTTTATACCAACCTTTAAGAGACACTATTATTAGAATCACTTTAGAGCTGAGATATAGAGAACATAGGTGATTTGCATAAGGTTACACAACTAATGAGTGTCAGAGTAGGGTTCAAACATAGGCAGTCTCAGTCAGCATCTGTACTTTTAACCACTGGTGTATTACCTTCTGATTTTTGTCCCTGCTTTTTTTAAATACAATACTTTTATCAGTTTATTTTTTAAATCTATTTTTATCATAGAATAAATAATTAATAGAGAAGATATTTTAGAGCAGTTATAATAACATATGCTTTCAATAGAGTAGAGATTCTGAAACATGTATGTGCTGGGGGTTGAGTCCAAATCCAGCATCACAGGCAGGACTGTATTCTGTGTGTTTTGTACACTGTGTATTATAATCTATCGAACAAGGATTGTCCCTGTACGTGATCTCTCTGCGTATAACAAAGCATATCATAACAGTATTGCATAATATATAAGGTTTTTATAGGTGTGAATTTCAGATTCATTCAATGTTTATAAGGTGACATCAACATGTCTTTGTTGGAATACTTATGTGATGGAAGGCAATAATTGTGTTCCCAATATAATTTTGAAAATATTAATATTCTAGATGGAACATACTGAGTTCCGATGCTTGATTGTAAGGCAAATGCAACATTGTTCATGACTTCTGTTTTATAATTAGCATTTCAGAATCATTGAAAATGTACTTTCTTCTCTTAAATTTTCAGCACCTTGTTTTTGGAATCAAGTCATTCATTGCCTACCTGATTCCAGATGTACCAAAGAATCTATATGACCGAATACGACGGGAGAAGTACTTAGTCCAAGAAATGATGTATGAGGCTGAACTAGAACATTTGCAACAACAACGGAGAAAAAGTGGTCACCCTGTTCACCATGAATGGCCTTAGTTGATACCTGTTGTCCAGCAGGGGCAATACCATTAGTGGGCATGATGGCAACTTCAAATTCTAGGTGGGATCTAGGGGGAAGGCATACCTGGCAAAACATATGTGTAATATGTTACTTGGAAATGCATCACAGCCATCTCTGGGATTTGAAATATCCAAGCTTCTAGGGAAGAAAACAAATGACCCATGACCTTAAAAAAAATGGTTAAATTGACATTGCAGGAAGCCAGGATCTAATTCTCAGAACCAGCCTCAGGGAGTTGTGTGTTTGGAAACCTCCACCTTCCATCAGCTGCAGTGTAATAGGAAGGGTGATGATGAGGTTTCTAGAGACAGATTTCCATGTAAATGTACACAAGCCAGGCATGACTTAAAGTATCATGTGGTCCTCACCCACATACTAATCTTTGGATGTCTTTGGAACCTTAGGCTGAGTTGAGATACTTACAAGAAATGGCAAATCAATTATTACCTTTGCTGCCTGAACTCCATGTCCCTTCAGCTTACTGTTTCATAGAAATTTCCCTTATTTCTTGGTGAGATTTTGGATCTGTGCCACAGGGAATTTATGCTGCTTTACACTGACTATGCAGTTGAAGAGTTGCACATCTTTAGTAGTCAAACCAAAAATCTAAGACTCCAAAAAGAATACCATTCATTGAAATAATATTCTATTGCATTGGCTACATTCTAATCTGTTTTATCACTGGCAGATTCAGTTTTACTGCATTTCTTTTTTTTTTTTTTGCTAAACGCCAATAGAGCCACAGAGTTATAAAATATGGAAGCATGTTCTCATATCATTTAGAACATGATGAATCCATATTTTACTGTGGAAAGCTGTTTTATAGTATATTTAATTTCCACCTCCCTGATTTATTACAACACTCTCACAGAATAACTTGAAATGCTGTAAATATGTTGGTTTTCCTTGTACCTTTGCACCTGAACAATATGGAATGCAAGTTACAATTCATGCAGTTCTGAGACCAGTTACACAGTACGCCATTGTGGCTTATTTATTCAGGAAAACAGAAGCCAGATGCTTTGCAACACTTAAGCTTTTCCAACAATGTGCACTCTTGCTCCTGAGCTGATGAAAACAATGCATGAATATAAATTTATATTATTTGTAAAAAACATACATTTTTTTGAGTTTTACTTTCTTTTCATCACTGAAGGGAGTTTTCTGTTATTATTTCTTTGGTAGATTGGTTTGGTTTATTTTTGAAAACTCACTAGAAACAAAAATTAATTGTGCAAGACATCATTTTTGCTTTGTTGTGGAGTTGCTGTTTCTCTGAACTCTGTATCTGTGAGTGTGAATGTTCACAGGCTGATGTTGTAGGAATGATGACGCATTCAACTAAAGAAAGTCTGGTGGAGGCATAAACTATGGGAGCAGGATGGGAAAGAAGAGAAGAGTTGAATTAAGAAAATATATGGTAGAAATCAAGACACTTTTTCTTGCAAAACAAAGCTAATCTCAGTTTTCTTCCCCTGGGAATGGGATGAGGAATACATAATCATACAAATATGTGATTATTTTTTGTGCAATTTAACAAAGTACAGTTATTTCCAAATTTTATAAAGATCAGATTAAACCCAATGGGAATAAAGCTACTTTGTAATATATATGCAAGGGTTTCTCTAGCAAGAAAAGTACAAAGTTTCTCTTAACTAGAAAACTATTTTTATAATTTTAACACTGAAATTTTTTTTGACCTTTCCTTCTTTCACTCCAGGGAAAAGCTGATAGATTATAGTTGTTGGTTGGTTGATTGGTTTTTGTCAAAACTATTCGCTTCCCTGCTTGCCCTCTGACTGAACAAGGGGAAGAACCTCAGACTCTAAATTTCCCTCCCACTCCCTTGCCACAAGGGATTCTTCCATTCAGATTCCAGAGAGGTTTTGTTTCTGCCATCTGCTTATTCATAGCAACTAATTCTACTAACTCCGCGAAGGAGCTTTGAACGCCTCCATTTTTGTAGCATCTGCCTTTCCTTTTTTGTTGTTGTTAGTTAAATGTATACACATGCCTGAGGATAAATACTCTCTATGCCTGTTGAAGACATGAATGAACCTGACATTTATGTCCCTTTCTAAATTAGGGACACAGACAAAGACATTTGTCTTATAGCAAAGAATAATGATAGCTCTGTCCTTGAGAATTCTCTTTCTGAGTTATTTTTATATAACCATATTGATTACTAAAGAGAAAAACATGAAAAGAGAAAGGTGTTTTTAATAAAAAATTACAATACATTGATTTAGAAAATGCTTTCTCTGATATTTTTTGAAACCAATGGAAAAATAGAGAAACAATGAAAAAATTATCTGAAATTTTCCTTTTGTGAAACAATGCAGTAGAATCTAGCTATGCCTTCCTCATTGTTGACATCAAAATATTGACAGCCCCTCATGGGTATATCAGTTTTAGAAGACTCTGCTTTAATTGAGAGAAATGTTTTATATCATGGTTTTCAAATGAATACAAATTATTTCTCAAAGATTTATACGACACACACTATTCTCAGGAAATCTGTATTACATGAATGCTGCTTATATATTTTCTTATTCTAAATTGTTGTCTTTTCAAACAAATAAATATATATATGTGCATGCAGTCAGCCTTGACAAGTTGCACAAAGCTGAAGCATTTTCATAGTACAGTATGTGGGAAATCGCTCTAGGTCATAGCTGAAATAGTTTGCAGTTGTCTGAGTCTGTGCACGCACTTTGAGATAAAACGCTCCTGAGTGACTGCATGATGAGATACAACTTCTGAATGCTGCACATTCTTCCAGAATGACTCTTATCTGTTGTATAATGCAATGAAAAGGAATCTTTTTCACTCAATAAATTTTCATGTGATATGGTATTTTTTCCTGTAATCTGCATGTTAAATTTAATCCTGCTTGTTTTTTAAATATTAAGTTGGGATTTGTTGAGCGTGTATGGGGAGAGGGGATTGCTCACTCTTTAGCTCTCCAAGGCAATAGTTTCGTATTCTTGTGGGCCCTTCCCCACTCTTGAAAAGTTTTGACTCTGTGTCTTCCGATAAGCTCATTGTCATCATCAAGGCATTTGCACATGAAAGTGCAGGTGGAGTATCACATTGATCCTAATAATGCTTTGTGTTAGCAAAGTTGGGGGAGGAAGCTTGATCAGTTCTTCTGTCACACAGCATTTTCTTTTTTCACACTTTTGCTGGCTCTATCAATCACCATCAAAATCTCCCTGGAACAGGAATTTTAGCAGATATAATTCATGCCAAGGAAAGAGGACATATTGGGCCAACTATCAATATGAGGCTACCAAATTGCCCATTTTTTTCTCAACTTGATGGTCAAAATTGAAAATCCAGGTTGTGTAGAGTTGCTTAACTGATAAGGCTGAATTGATTAGTCTGTCAACTGGGGACAGGGAGACGTAGACCCAGGGTGTGTTTGTGTGTATGTGTGTGTGTGTGTGTGTGTGTGTGTGTGTGTGTGTGTGTGTATGCATCCATACACATGACTAGGAATTCTTTTTATTATGTAAGAACCGGTGAACACTTATTCTCTGTGAGATACGCCCAACTCAGTCCTGTTAGAGTCATCAGATATTTTCACTCCATTTTCCCCCAAATCACAGTATTATACCAAACTCTGGGAATAGTTGTACATTTTGTCCAGGGAATCAGTTAACATCTTATGTCCTTCCTGTTATCCTCAGTAGGTGAAAAGAAAACATTTTAGGAATGGCCTAGAAAACTCAACTTCTGATGGAAATGTGAGCATTCCCCTACAGACATTCCTGTTCAAAATGAAATGTGCCAACAAAACATAGTCCAAAGGGAAAATTGATTGGGCTTTAGCTTGAATCATTGATCAGCTTAGGTTCTTGCTAGCTAGGATTTACATACTTGTAGTGGTGTTAAGTTACCTTCAAGAGTACTTGCTATCTGGGTTCATCTCAGAAACCACACCCACGACCACATTTGATGGTTTTCTTTCTGGAGAACGCATATATTAGAGCCACTGCATCCTAGCCACATTCACATTAAGGTATCTTTTTCAAGAAAGTAAAATAAAGCAGACAGATTGGGAGAGGAGACTCATTGTTTGAGACCAGATCCAATTTCTTGGACCATCAAAATCTACCATCAGGGAGAAGAAGCCTATACATCCTACCTTACAACTTTATGACTACCAATGTGTGCTCCAACACATTTTCCCTAGAAAAAAACTACTGTTCCATGTACAACTATCCCAAAGTGGGAGCCTTGTACACTAGACAGTCAGCTAGGTCGATTCTGCTTTCCCTCTTTCCCTAAGAAGGAAGGGGATGAGATTTTCAGGCATATGCTGGCATTGACTTCTTCAGAATATTTATTTCTATCTCAGTTCTTACTCTTTCTGTGGGAAAAGCAGTATCTTTGCTCTGTTTTTCAGAAAGCAAACATTTCCTATATTTATTAGTTGAAAAATAAAACGGAATGAGATCCATTTAGATATTCCCCACAAGAATAATTGTCATGTGGATGGCTAGCCCCCCTGTGGTATTTAAGCTGCCTCAAAACCTTTATAATTATTTTGTCAATGCCACTCAATGCTACCAGGTGAACACTTTAGACCAAATTTAGTATCTTTTCTAACAAGCAGTGTGAGCAGATTTTCCCACTGATTTTGACCCATTGTAAATTTTTGATGCTGTTCTCTAAGTGAGAAGAGGGGGATTGAGTGGCCAGAAAATTCTGATGGCAAAGGTAATTGTGGAAGCAATGTTTTGGGGTTGGTGTGTTGGGGCACACAGAGACTTTCCTACCAAAGTAAAAATGTCTATTTTGCGGATTCTTATTCGGTATCTGCAGTCAGCACACCCTGCCTTCTTTCTGACTGAGAAACAATTGCAATTTAGTTAATCTTTTAACGTGAAGAAGAAATGAAAGGTTTTTGTCTTGTTTTTCTTTTTCTTGTCTATTTTAGAAGCTAAATCTAGTAAGCTTAGATTTCAGTGACAACTCTAGCCAAAGAATAAACGTCTCAATTTTCAGTGTTGAAGATGAAAACGCACTTAAAATAAGTGCAAAATTTTATCTTCCTAGGATGGGTGGTTATTGGCCTCTATATTGTAATTTTCAAGTAGGAAAGAACTATTAGAGTCCTTGAAGACTAGAGTAATTGAAGAGGGAATTTGGGGAAGGCCAGAAGAGACAGACTGGATTTCTCCAAGTGTTTTCATTCTCAATATGAGAAATTATGTTGCAACCATATATTTAGCCAGACGATTATATAAATATTGAGTTTTTTCCTTTTACTCTCAATATATCCTCTGAAAATCTTAAAAATATGAATCTTAACAATGCCGATTGTTAATCATTAAAAACATTCTTTCCAAACTCTCATAAGAAATTTTAAAGCCAATTTAAGGAAGCTCTTTGCTTTGTTGAAATCAACTGAATCAATTTTTTAGATGGTGTCTTCGTCAACATTATTGAAAGAACTGAACAATAAAGATTCATAAACCTTTATAATGTAGATTCTGAATCAGTCAATAACATGGTCTGATTGCTCAGTTCTCTACAAATTCTGCCTGACTGTATTATACTGTTACAAATAAGCAGTTTCGGGATTGATCATTAATTTTCTTACATGGAAGTTACATTAGGGGGCATGAAATCAATACACTACATGAAATTATTCTTAGCTTTTCAAATGTGTCAAAGCAGACTCTATAATTAGGAACTGTGTGTTATGAATACCTGTGTACACACTTGCTATAACATTTTTAAAAACCGGATGAATGGTTGTTTCTGGAAATTCCTGAGGACAAATAGGTCAAGTCCATAAATGATATCACCATTGTATATTGCTTTTCTTGATATATAGTAACCTATTGTATTGTCATAAAATCTTCTTAATGTTTACTTGTGTGTGTGTGTGTGTGTGTGTGTGTGAAGCCCTGGGTAGCCCAAATGTTATAGACATTATCGAAAACACTGAAAAAGATGTCATGTTATATAACAAGATGTCATGTTATATAACAATATGTCAACCTTATTTTGACATATGTTTACTTGGTCACTTGGTAGACCTGCCTTTAGGTCTACCTGCCTGACTTGGTCACTTGGTAGACCTGCCTGACTTTAGGGAAAATAAGTATTTTGCACCCCACTCCTGACCCTGTAGAGAATATTCACATTAATCACTTGAATGCACTTCAATCTGCACTTATTTTTAAAAGAAATAATTAAAATAATTATATATCTATAATTATTCTATAGGCATTTTTCTAAAATTAACTAGTTATATAAATATAGTATTAAATTTAGTGGTACTCCAGGGCTCTATGAGAAAACTGCATACAATTTTGGAAATACAAAAATATCATCTTAAATTTCCTGTTGATGCTCAGAAATATCATTATCAACTAATATTTCCCATTATAGAGTAGGATTATTTTTCTAATTTGTCATGAGAGTATAGTGAGAGAGCCACTGATATACTGACATCCCAAGTAAGGGCCATTTTGTGATTAAGTAGCCAAACATTTATAACCTTACATCTGTCTTGTGAAGATAGCTTGATATTTCAAATACCAAAAGTGCAGTAAAAGAAAGTTGGGCTTATGAGAGTTTGTTATTCACACAGGTGTTTACAAATCTAGATTGGTTTGGTCAGGAGATTGGAATGGAGGAGGAAATAATGGCATTAACTCTTTCCAAGAATTACAATAAAAATAACCCATTAGGTGATTTACAATCAATTACTAGTTACGCTTGCTTAATTTAATTTTTTGTATCATTTTAATATACATCATTGGTAATATCAGTTAAATTTTATTTGTTTGAAAATAGGTTATATCAATACTTCAAGGTTATTAATGCTGAATAAAAGAGGTTAACTCTACAGAAAACTTATTTACCTTACAATATTGAGATTGAGCCATGAGATTTCTAAACAGACAAATGTACAGAAGGAGAGCTCAACTGTCTAGTATTTTAAAAGAATTTATTTCTAAAAGAACAATTAAAGGGAGACTCCTCTGTGTTTTCTATTTTCTGATCTGATCTTTGCAATAATGTTTAATTAAGATTGTAATACCATAAAAATATTTCAATAATACTCTCTTTGAAATACTGTTCTCAAAGCCCCCGGTCTGTGGTTTATTTGTTTTTATCTTTAGAAAGAAATGGTATAACCATATAAAATCACAAAACAATGAAATTTATATTAAAGAAAATTTATTTGAATTAAACAAAGGGAAAAGTCCTCCCCCTTCCATTGTTGTTTAGAGAATCACAGTTGCCATTACCTGTGCATTGAGTGGCAAACTTGGGTTGAGATGCTGTTTACTTATCAAGGTTTACATTTATAAATGTAGTACTTAAATCATAGATATGAATATTGCACTTTTCAGTAATAAAACTTGTCTATCTTTATAACAGTAGTTTTTTTTTCGAGAATTTAAGATCTTTAGAAAATTACTCTCTGGAAAATCATATTTTATTTAAACTCAGCATTAAAAGAGCTACTGTTTGAAAATATGTGACATGATTTTTAATTTATATAATGCATTATGTTTATCTTGTTATTTCTAATTTCAAACTAATTCAGTAATGCATATACTAAACCAGTATCTTGAAAATCTTAAAGGGAAACAGCGAACCAATTTAACTTAAAATGAATACTGGAATGGATACCATTTTCTTCATATACTGCAGGCTAACAAGAGTTGAGTGTTCCATGCGGGTCAATCACTGTGCTAACTACTTTAGAGGAGTACCTCTGTAAATCCTCACAACAATCCTATTAAGTAGGGACAATTTTTGCTCCTTTTAATTTGTGAATAAACTAAAGTTCAAAAAGCCTTGCCCAAGATTACCAAGATAATTTTTGTTAGAGCTTACATTTGAACCTGAAGCCGTTTGACTCCAATCCCTCACCTCAGTCAATAAGCTGTACTCCTTGCTCCAAATGGTGACAAAGAGAATGTCAGTCATCAAAACCAATTCATTCCGAATGAGTGAAAGAGGCATTGAGGTCATTCTGTTCCATTTTTACCCACATCTGTGAGTATGTTTAAAAGATAGAGACTGGCATCAAGTTTGGCACATTTTAGGCCACCCTAGGAGCTCATCATTCATTGCCCCTCTTATTGAAAATATCCCTGTTCACTCTGTGACAAAAGCAACCACAAATTTAACCCATTTTTATGGCTTTGAACTTAGCCCTGGACAGACTTTGTACTGCACCTGCGGCCTTGACACAACTCTGAGCTGATATCCCTAGGGAGGAGTGAGGGAGGAGAGGTGTGCTATGACTGACTGGGCAAATCTGTTGACTCTGCCCTTGTAGTTCCCGTCTGCTTCACTACACAGCAAATGTCCTTTCTACGTACTCTGGAAGATGGTTCCCCTGTGGATCCCCATCTGCTCTCTAGCTAAAATGTTAGATTTTGCATCTGTTCAATCAGGAAGAATCAAGCAGGATACCTATACTGACCTCTAAAAGCTCTGAAATGTGACCTCAGAATGCCATAGGTTCCATCACATGATATTTTTATAATAATATAGTACTCTTTTCCATGTGCAAGTCATTTTATGCTTTGATAACACTCCGGGTGAAAAAATTAGTGACTGAAAAAGAAAAAGTATCCAAAAAACTTTCTGGGAAAGTACTGAGCTAGTGAAATATCTGTAGGATAATTTGTGAGTAAAATTTGTGAGAGAATTTGTGAGTAAAATGAAAAACGATATGGTACATTTTGGTTTTGTGGAATTCCAAGTGAAAGTTGTATTCCAAATTTCATATATATATGGCTACTATATATATATATATAAATTTCATATATATTGCTACTATATATATAGTGCATATATACATATATATAGTGTATATATATATATATATATATATATATATATATATAGCTACTGTAAATCTAATTCTTATCCTCAGGGTTTTGGTTTTTTTTTTCCTTCTCTATCATATTGACTAAGACAGTGAGGTTTGGCCCAGATTTCAACACTCATCTAATGTATTTCTGAAGTTCTAATTGATAAAAATGTCCTAACTCCTAAATCATTTGGAAAGTAATTACACTTCTCAATTTGCAAATACTTAGATCAATACCTTCATTAACTTGCTGGACCTCAAAAACATTTTTAGAAATTCTTTTCCTTCTCATTTTCAGGTATTTCCCCCAGTGTACTCCCTTTTCACTTCTTTCCTCCTTTTTCAGAATGTATTTTTCTTGTTTCTCTTGTAAACCACAGCCCAATTTTCTCTTCCTCATTATTTCCTCTCCTCTTTGAGACTGGAGAAGAGAAGGCAAGCAATGGACTGTGGCTTATAAACTCCAGCTATTTTTTAAATTCCTCTACTGATTGTTTTTCCCCTCTTTCTACCTTCTCTCCCTATTAATAAACACCAGTTTCATAAAAATTTTTCCCCTATCTCATGCTTCTTTTAAAGTTTTCTCCTTCTGGGTAACATTTAAACCACCCAGGCTTTGGGACTCCTTATCCCTGCCTATTTGGACCATTTCTTCTTACTTTGCTGACACATATTCTTCCTAGGCCTCTTGATCTTACCTGGCCACCAAAATAAATATCTGTCACCTGCCCTAATATACCTGACACTGAGACATTGGTTTGTTTCCTACTATCTTTCCTCTGCTCTAGCCCACATGGCACTGGTTCTTTTTTACCCTTTAAGGATTTTATTTCTTTGCTTCTTTCAAAAAGCTTTCACTGCCTCTCCATTTATTAATTCAGTTCTTGATCTGTGGTCCCCTCTTACTCCAGAACTTTAGCAATTATTTTCTAGAGTTCAACTACTAAGATCTTTACTTCTGTCACCTTAGCCTGATGGAATGCATTGAGCTTTCAGGTGTGAGCTGAACAAAAAGAGCAGAAATCCTGTGGACAAAGCCTTTGGCACCAAAGAAGACCCTAGGGCTACTGAAATCCCCTGTGGGCTGGTAAGCTATCTGCAAGGTTCTTTTATACAATATTGTCCTAACAACTTCCTATAGGATGTGCCTTTCCTCTTTACCCAGCCCTGGAGAAAGACTCCAGACTTCTTACTGAGCACAGACTGAATTTTTCATTGTAAGGTGATAGAAGGGAAGAAGAAATACTACACTGAAAACACAAAGGGAGCAGAGTATTTAGTTATAATTACTCCTACTTACCAAACATACCAGCCTCTCCTTTGCTGAGCAAAATTAATTTCAAGGCTTTGTCAGGACAGCTGTAATCGCAAGAATGACTGGAAGAGGACTTAAAGGTGTGTGGGTGGGTTGGGGGGAGGGATCAAAAGCAGTTAAGTGCTCTGGGCTTCCCTGGTGGCGCAGTGATTGAGAGTCCGCCTGCCGATGCAGGAGACACGGGTTCATACCCCGGTCCGGGAAGATCCCACATGCCGCGGAGCGGCTGGGCCCGTGAGCCATGGCCGCTGAGCCTGCGCGTCCGGAGCCTGTGCTCCGCAACGGGAGAGGCCACAACAGTGAGAGGCCCGCGTACCGCAACAAAACAAAACAAAACAAAACAAAAAAAGCAGTTAAGTGTTCTAACTGCACCTGCAGGATGCAGGGATGTGACATGAGTTCACATATATGTGAAGGGGGGTGCTGGGGTGGATGCCATTCCCTTGTCTTATCAGCGGTGGCAGAGAAGCATTTAATATGCATCTCCCCTCCTGCAAACTCCAACATATTTGATGGTTTAAAAAAACTACAGAAAAACCCAACAAACAAAATCCCTGAAGTTTATTATAACACAAAGCAAGGAGACTGATTCTTGCACTACGATGAAATCAAGCCCTAGTTTATTCAAAAAGGAAGTTGCCGGGCACTTAACGCTTGGCTGTTTTTTCTCACCTGAAAGTGGGGTCTTCCAAAGAATAACCTGCAGAATATTCTTGGGAACAGTCATGTTATTTGTGGTCTTGAATAAGTGTAAATACATATTAGACATCCCTGTCTTCTAGCAGGGGCAAGTACAGAAGTCTACTAACCAATGGGCAAGAAGTGTGTGGGCTGTGTGTGTGTCGTGTGTGTGTGTGCGCATGCGTGTGTGTGTGTTGCCTTAGAAATGGGTAATCTTCTCTAAAGCCATGTTGTCACAGTTTTTGTCCTTGGGATCATAGCCTGGAACATGGACCAGGCTTTCTCGCCTGAGGCCGTTTCGTAAGACAGAGTCAGCCCCTTGTTTCCAGGTACTGCCATTCTCAAGGTTTTCCTGAGGAAAATGGAAAGACACATATCAGTGGGATAGTCTTAATGTATTCCAAATCAAACTGAGGGAATCTTGCTTAGGCCTCTCCCTTTGGAAAAAAATGATAGATAAATATGAAAATAACTAAATGATAAACATGAAGTAAATAAATGATAGATAAATATGAAATGATTGATAGATATGAAAATAAGTACAAATAACTGACCCAAGGCACTTCCTAACTGATCATTTTGATGCCTCAATCCATGTAGGTACTACTTCTAATGATCATAAAACAGAAAGAACAATTTAGTGAGCATTCACAATACATCGATGTGTGGTGTGAAGAAGTTTATATATCTAGTGCAACAGTCCTGTGAGGTAGTAGTATTACCTCCTGAGGAGAGACAAACCTGTGTCTCAGAAGGGCCCGCCCCTTCCTGTGAACAGCAAGGCCTCTGGTTACAACAGGGGTCCCTGTATGCAAACTTCCCAGGAGGCCGCTCAGGGTTAGCCTTTGGCAAAGGAGCCCAGTGGTGACACACTAAGTGCCCCCTCCCACTCTCGACTCAGCCTTGAGAACAGAAGCCACCTGCATCGACAGGATTTCTCATTTATTCCAGGAAACTCAGGCCTGGGAAGGTAAGTCTATAAAGCAGTAAATAACATGATTCTTTCTTTCTCGAACTTCCTCAAAATCCATTTATCCAAACAATACACTGCTTTGCTGGCTGTCCTCTCAGCAAATAGATTGCTTTCCCATTCTGAGCCCTTGTCAAGGTGATGCTGTCCTCGTGGCAAAACTATGAAACTCAGATTTACTTCACATACATGTTATTATGGTGTTTTGAGGAAGGAAAACAAATGACATCTTAGGAGCTGTGATAAGGGCGAAGAGTCTCTCTCCTAAAGTACTGAAAGAGTAAAATATCTGGGTCTGAAAGAACAATAATAAGCCCTCACTAAAAAAGAAAAAAAAAAAGCCTGCCTGTAATCAGGCTGAGAGGACAGACACAGATAAGACCCGTTGCAACCCCAACAGGAAACAGTGCTTCTTCCAAGGTCTTGGAATTACCGGTTGCCATAGTAATTCATTGAGTGATTGCTGCTCTTTGAGCAGTGCTGCCCCAGGTGGCTTTATCTTCATTCCCACTTCTCTTACTTAGACCCTTCTCAGAATCTTTCAGTGGGAGCCCGAACCTTTACCCTCTTGTTGAGAGTGGCACTCCCTGGTTCCCCTGGGGTAGCCCTGTCCCCTTGCTGTATGTATCAAGTCAATAAGTCCAATTTGGTCTGACCACAGGCTGTTCCTGGTGGTCTTGGGCTGATATGACCTTAATCGTACTCAGACAGTGTCTCTAGACCTTAATAGCACTGGAACAATGTCCCTAGCCCTGTGTGGCCTAAACACAATTCTCAGTGGGACAAGGGGAGAGCTGGGAGGTTATGTAGATCCTGTCACTTCTCTACCTAAGAAGTTCCACCAATAAATCTTACTTTATATTTACACCTCATGGCACACTGGAGATGTTCATGTGTAGATCACGGTGCATGGTTTCCCCCAGTTCACAGATAAAAGCTGAAGTTCCAAGAGGTTAAATAACTCACCCAAGGAAAGTTAGACATGGAACCAGGATTAAACCCAGGGCTGACTCTAAAGCCCATGCTTTTCACCATTATACTAGATGTGCCCCCTCTTTTCTTCCTTTTCTATTATTAATTTTTAAAAATTTTCCTAGAATTTACCCTCACAGGGATTAAAGGGAATTTTGGAACTTGATCAGTTGCAACGACAATTCAGCCCAAAGGCACATTTACCTATCAACATAATTTACGTGCTTAAAAACTAGTTAGCTGAGGTAACTGAAGTGGAAACCCAGATTCTTTCAGGTTCTCATATCCACTGCCTTCCCTCCTTGCACCCAGCCTTGTAGATGGTTTAAATGGGCAGAAAGGGAATCCTTTTGAGCCAATTCACATTATTCAGAAGCTCAAACATCAGCTCACCTGCTCTGTTCCACTGTCATGCTGAACACCACACCAGCACAGTGTTTTGTATTTCTTGGACCAAAAGCAAAATAAATTGCAAACCGGTCTAATTAGCAGCGGTTGAATATCCTTGCCCTTTTGGTGACCTATTAACAAAAGGAAAAATGGGTAAGTTGTTGCACGCTTCCAGGGGTTTCTTTGATGATTTAAGCATTGTCCACTTGAGAAGCAGGTCACTTCTTAGGAGAAGAGTGAAAAGAGGCCTGATTGGTTAAAATACAGAAATTGGTAACTGCTCAAAAAAGTGAGAGTTTGCTTTTAAACATCCACAAACTGTCAGGTCAGGCAAACTCACGGCCTTAAACAAATAGAAACAACATATTTATTTTTAAATATTTATTGTGGAAAACCCTCCTAGTACCCTTTGTAGGCCAGCAGAGGAGATTACAGGAATTATATAATTTCTTCCTTTAGGAAAGCTCTCAGTTTTCCACCAAATCAGATCTATTAGAGGTCATCAGAATCAGTATTAGTGAAATTAGGAAGATTATTTTTACTGTTTTTTCTTCCTTTCATGCCAGCATCCTGAACAAGGAATACCTTCATGTTTCCTCCAGCTACTCTGGACTTCCCTGACATCTCCTTCCTTATCATTAAAACATACCTGTTCAATGTCCTATTCCTTCAACCCTGTTGTGGAACCAGAGTCTCCGGCCATCAGAGCCTAAAATATTTACTGTCTAGCCTTTAACGTAAAAAGTTTACTAACCTCTGTGTTGGATCTTTGATCTTGTCAGAGAAATGTTATAAATTACATTCTAAATTGTCAGGAATCATATATATGTGTACGGTAAACATATGGCCAGAGGGTCTTTGTTGCAATTACTCAACTCTACCTTTGTAGAGTGAAATCAGCCAGAGACAATAGTATATGAATGGGCATGACTGTGTTTCTATAAAACTTTATTTATAAAGAGAGGTAATGGACCAAATGTATTCTTAGTTTACTGATCCCCGACCTAAGAGATAAACTTAATGAATTGATAACTAAAGGTTTTATATCTGAGACCTGTAGCTACATGATACATGAAGAAACAAATTGGGAAGGTTCACACGAGTACAAACTGCTGTGCAGTGGAAACCAGACTAGAATAAACCCACACAGTGCCCTCAAGAGTGGGAGGTTCTGGCCACCTAATAAACTGATGAAGATATTTGTTCTTGACTTAGGAAATGGTATTTTCATTTCACGAGGTTAACCAGATAAAGGAAAACAACTCTTAACTGCCCAGTAGAATTTTACCAGTAATAACAAAAACTTTAAAGTATATCTTGGGCCAAGATCACCTTTTAATAGCTGATGCAGAGAATCATTAATGATATAAACCATCTGGAGATACTAATCAAAATAGACATAATTCTATTTTATGAGTAACATAAATAGCATATATTCGAAGTGCTAGATCATCTAGAAGAAGCAGAATTGAAATGAGCACCTATTAAGACCAAGCAAGACAAATAGCAAGAACAAGACAATATACGACACACGATGAGCAGGCCCACAAAAGGCCTCTGGCTTCCCCACTGACCCTGTCCTGCAAACAGTTAACATTTTAAGACATTTTTAAAGATTCACTGGGTGTTATAGAAGGTTTATGAAAGCCCCTTTGTGACCAGACCTGAAGGTGTTCAGATAGCACTAGGGCCTCATTTGGAAGATAGGTACCAGGAGGCAAGGATCAAAACTATTTTCAAAGATTTGGTCGAGTGCCATAACTACCCTCTGATAAAGTGCTTCCTTTTGGTGTTAAGGACATTTCCCTAAGATTTTGGATATTTGTAGAAAAATAAAACCCAAGGGTTGATACAAGGACAGTTGTTTGTGCTCAAGATGGCAAAGAAGTTTCCATCTAAATACAACATAATGGCTGCTGCATCAACACAAGAACATGTCAATTCCAACAAGCATCTGGAAAATACCTCGAATTTATGATGCCCACAATACCTGCTTTGGAACCAGGCAGCTAAAACTCTAGCTGTCTTCTAAAGGTGACTGACCACTCAACTGATAAGTCTAGGTGTATCCTACTAGGATCAAGGAAGCCTCCATGGTTGTTAGGGCACTGAGGAAAAAATCTAAGCACCATAAATAGACCACCTTTCATTTGAGCCCATTTTCCATAAAGAAAAATATTTGGGGAGTTCATGAACAGCTGGGGTTACAAAATTTATGTTCTATTCCTTATCATAGCCAAGATTGGCTTAAATTTAAATGAAGAGCTGGTGATCTCTTGCCCAGAGCAATAAGGCATTGGAGCTTGCACACAGTGTTTCTAAGTCACCAGGAATATTGCCATTCAGATTTTGTGTTAAGTAGGAATCTTGACTTCCCGTATAGCCTGTGACTATATAATGGTAGTGGAAAACTAGAATATCTTAATATTTGATTCAGCTAAACTGCATACTCCAAAGAGGCAGAGTAGATTACAGTGGGCCTATTCTACACTATCCTCCCCCACCAATCCTTCATGAGCTTTGGCATAAAAAGGACACTGAACCATCAGAGGGACTATGGCTCAAGGTACAGGGGGGAAGTCAACACTGGTACCAGAAATGGCGTAGAGTGAAGCTGCTCACTGCAGAACTCCTGGGCCTAGAGGACTGGCCTCCGAAGGACACCATATGCAAAAGCAACAGTAAGACTCTCCTCTGCTTATCTAGTAGGTTAGTAAAGGCTAACCCATGAGATAGTAAGGCATTTATAAGGAGAAAACTGCAATGAAGGGGAAAAGAACCACTCTTAATATGTAATCTTCTTACTGATATATTGCAAAGGATTCATCCTACTCAGGCCCCTGAGGGCCATGTGTCTAAAGATCTTTTTTAATAATATATGGGGAATATTTAAGAATACACTATACATATTAGTAATCGTGTGTACAACAATCAGGGGGATGCTTTTACATGTCAGTTTGGAGAAAGTAGATAATATCTCTTTGGGAAAATGGACTTTTTGTGGTGGACCCAAATTCAGACCCATAAGACAGCTGCCTAGTCCAGAAGTGGGTGAGACCAGCCCACGTCTTTCTTGGTCCCCAGAAGAGGAAGGCATGTAACCGACCTGTCGCAAAGCTGATGATTACTCCAGCAGCCATGCATCCCAGGCAGCCTACTGCACTGTAGTATAGGTAGGAGAGCGCATACCAGGTCTCAGCAATGGCAGGTCTGCAGAGAACAATGGCACATCATCAGTTCCGTGTGTGTGAAAGCAGGATTCACAGTGACTTACAGGACAGCCGAGGGTTCATTTTAGGGACTGGCATCTCTCAAAACCCTCAAAGCTTAACTTTTTGTCACTTGATTATTTTTTTAAAAAAACCGACTGTAGACTAGTTGTACTTTATATTCCACTCAACCCAATCCATCTGTAAATTACAAGTCTTGCTACTGAACCATAATTGCAATGAGGACCGTGCCTTCCATTTCTTCTGCACTATTTATTCTTCAGACATTTACAAGGCCCAGATTTAGTGCCAGAAATTGTGACAGACACTGGAGATTAAAGATGAGTAAGCCACAAAGTCTACATGTAGGAGCTGACAATCATAAAATAGGCTAAAACGCCGTGGTGGAAGAGAAACAAAGGATTTGGAGAATATTCAGAAAGAGTGTCAAACCCAGGCTGATATGTGAGATGATGCCTCAACTTATTTTTTTAAAATGGTTAGTTTTAATCAATCAAAGATGGCAGTTAGGGCTAGGATTTAGCATTCCAAGAAAAGAGGATAGAATAAGCACAGGCAGTAAGGAAGAAACAACATAGTGGACCTGAGAACTCAGACCTCCAATTAGCCCTCTTGCCAAGTTCACTCTTGGGCATCAGGATGCAGAGGGATGGATATTTACAGAAAGCTGGAACCCCCAGACACTCTTCAATGATGGGTACCACCCAGAGCGATTCTCATAGGGGAGCAAGATGGTCTCCTCAGACTTAGCACAGAAGAATGCACTTTTCTCTAACCTGGTGACCCTCTCTCTGGGACCTGATGCTATCCTGAAGGTCAGCATACCTGCTGGACAGCAGTGGAGGCACTGATTCTGTCACATTTGATGGGACACACTGGTCAGTTGATAAAGGCAAAGGCCATGTCTTGGAGGTTGGTGCAGGGTAAATTAAGGCCCCAATGGCCACCCAAAATGACAAGATGATCCCAGTCAGAAGGCCTCCTAGGGCACCCTTGATGAAGAAAAAAAAAAAAAAAGTAATGAGAGATTTGACAAAGCCATTGAAAGAATAGTGAGGTGATGAGTCTTGTATCTCAGGGATTCTGGTTTTCTACCCCAGATCTTGGCCACATGTACTAGAAACAGCCCACTTACACTGCCTGCCTTCAACCCCCCACAATGTAGCTTCACATAGGAATAAATGGTTCTTTAAATGAAGACATTGGAGGGTTTTACTGTGGGCATTATATGTAAAATTTCTAGCAGGAATTTCTTTTCTCCTTTTTGGCTTCTTCCTCATCACTTCAACATCTGCTGAACCTCAGTTTCCAGTAGAAGAGTTTCAGAAATGCAGGAAAACCTCACATAATAGAGTTACTGGGGTCATTTTTCACTGACAGCCATTATAAGCTACTACTATATAGAAACTTTTACCCTCATAGCTCTTCCCAAGTAATTCTTCTCAAGTCCTCTGACTCCCAAGTTTGGAGTTTTTAGTTTGAGTCTAACTACTAGCAAGTATATTTACTAGTCCTGTCATTTAAGGGTCATACTTCTGATAAAAAGTTAAAAGTCAATGAGTCATTTCTCCTGTAAAGGAAGCAGAACAATCGAGCAGGGATCACGACCACTGGATGTTGCTGGTCTCTGCCAGATAGCCGAGCCTTCTCTGTGACAGAAAACAACTTGTTGGTTTCTCTATTTATTCAGAAAAAAAGACTCCTCAGTTACAGCACCAGAATGTTCTGTTCGTTTTAGTTTGGGGGAAACTAAAGCAATGTGTATGATTCGAATACCTGGGCCCTTGGTCTAGACCAGTGGTCTGCAAACTTCTTAACAGCCAGCTAAGGAGTATTTTAGGTTTTGTGGGCCATTCAGTGTCTGTCACAACTACCCAATTCTGCCATCACAGCACAGAAACAGCCATAGACAGTATATATACCTAGGAGAGTGGCTGTGTTCCAGTAACACTACGTGTGGTCACTGAAAGGTGAATTTCACAAAATATATATGTGTCATGAAGTATTATTTTGCTTTTGATTTTTGACAACTATTTAAAAATGTCTAAACCATTTTTAGTTTGCAGGTCACCCAAAAACTGGAGATCAGCTAGATTTAGCTTGAGGGATATAGTATGCTGGCCCCTGGCCTACCAGTAAAGGGTAAATGGACTTCAGTAGGAGAGTCAGCCCTCACTGATTTATAGTAGCTGCCTGGAGAGACGTGCTGAGAAGGATTCTGAGGTTGCATCCACACTCTGTGGAAAGAGAGCCATGATTGATTAGTACTATCAGCTATGGCTAACGACAAGGGGAGAGGTGACCCCAATTGGTATTATTTACTTTCCTCTATCTAGAACAAGGTGGTTTCCTGGATTAAATAGCAGGACCGTAACTCGCTAACATAGATAAATTAATGTTTAGAATGAACTAAGTTGTTATGTTGCTAGTTATTAGGTTTTTTTTGTAGCTAGGAAATTACCTTTCCTCATATTATCTCCGCAAGAATTAAACTATCCCTGTCAACCTCAATCTCAGAAAAGTTGATTAAAACAAAGTGTCTCCTAATAAGACTGCAAGGAAGCACCACAAATTCCCAAATGTTTCACATCTATCCACTCTCTTTACCTATCTACACAAGATTTATCTAGAATAGAGGTCAATAAGGGTCAGGTAGCCACGGAGACCTAATTAGGTATACCATGTGGCTCGGGCTTTATCAAGACTCCTATAGTATATTTAAAAATATGAAAAACTGGGCTTCCCTGGTGGGAAAATATGAAATTTAAAAATATGAAAAACTGGGCTTCCCTGGTGGCACAGTGGTTGAGAGTCCTCCTGCTGATGCAGGGGACATGGGTTCGTGCCCCAGTTTGGGAGGATCCCACATGCCGCGGAGCGGCTGGGCCCGTGAGCCATGGCCGCTGGGCCTGCGCGTCTGGAGCCTGTGCTCCGCAACGGGAGAGGCCACAGCAGTGAGAGGCCCGCGTACCGCAAAAAAAAAAAAAAAAAAAAAAAAAAAGAAAAACTAACTAACTAAATAAAAATATGTATACAGTCAGGTTTCCTAGAGTCTAAAGACTTTCTAAAAAGATTTGCATGTAAGTGGATGAATGAATGCAATAAATGACAAATGGCAACTTTGCTAGATTGAAAAAATTATATTTTAAATATTTAAAAATATTACTATAGTACTATTTTTCCAAATAAGTGTTCCTTTTGATTTATGTTTACTACACAGTCATCCAACCAATGTTTACTTAAAGGCAAACCACTAGCTTGTCAGCCAAGAACACCAAGAAGATTCAGCTGTCAGAATATACCAGGCTGGTCTCCCCTCCCTTTCTTAAATTAGTTAATTAATTAAATTACTTATAATTTTGGGTAACTAAATATAGAAAAGAAAATTTACATTTTTAAAGTTTTCAAAATCATGTTTTAACTAAACTATGTCTGATCTCAATATCTACTTTAAATTTCATTTTGTGGGCTCTTAATTTAGAGAAGATGATTTAAACCCTACAGAATCAGGTTTGATGCCATGACATATGGTATTTCATGACCACTACTTTCTTGGCTTTCTGCTCCTAATACAGCTTCACTGAAGTCAGAGATTGGAAGGCTGGGGTTCTATTTAGTTCTGCTGTAGAAAGAAGCCCCCATTTTTTTCTGGCAAAGACAAATAGCGTTTCCAAGGAGGACTGAGAGGAGGGAGAAAATGTCTGAGGCCCAGTCTCAGCTGGGAAGTGTGAAGAGGGGCGTGGGAGACTTACCTTCCAGTTCACAAAAGGGAACAGGATTCCCAGAGAGAACAAGCCCAGCATTGGTCCCCCACACATGCCGTGGATGCTGAGGGCAGCCTGTGGATCAAAGCAGATCAGATCAACACTACACTCCCCTGAATCTGTGGCCCACCTAGGACCACCCCCTTTCTTGGACCGGAGATGAAATACAGTCTTAGTCCTGACTGTGCCACTCATGAATCATGTGCTTCCTGGAAATCATTTCTCCATTCTGGGCTCATTAATAAGCAATGTGTATGTAAAACACCAAAAACGCCTACAAACATACGTGTGTGAGGGTGTGCACGTGTGTGTAAACACACACAGGCAATTTGGATTTGGTAGAATAAGTTTTCCCTCAAGCTGGAACTTATTGATTTGTTTATATTTTCTATCTTATCAAAAGCTTTTTAAATAATGTACCTAATAAATACATCTATAACTTATGTTGAATATCTCAGGTAGTTGATCCAGCTGTTCTAATTTAGTTTGAATAATTTTATAATTTTAATAATAATAATTGTCTGTTACCCCACTCCTGCTATCCCAGCAGAATACCTCAAGGATGTTGAAGCATTAAGTTGGGACATGATGGGGAGGACATTGGACATTCCATATCCTATAACAAATTTTTATGGCTCTGTTTCCTTTGGATATAGAGAGAGTTTGGCAAATGCATTTCCATATCTCTTAACCTCTAAGTTATTGAAGCCGGTGAACTGGTTAGGGGCTTTAATTAAGCTAGTTTTCTATCAACCTATAATAGCCTTGGGCCATGGCCTTGCAGAAGTCTTGAATATACACAGGCACTGACATGCCTGCAAGGGAGCATGTACACACATATGTGTGTGCGCGCGCGCGCGTGCACACACACACACACACACACACACAAAGCTACTCTGCAATGCAGCCCTGTCTAGTTCTATCAATACAACTGCAGGTCTCTTAGATAAAGTGGCTGTGATAAGGATGCTCTAAAGACTTTATACATATTTCCTATTTGTCAGGCACCCCTATGTGTCTTATGTGTCAGATAATAAAGATGAAATACCCTGGCACTCTAAATAAATGACCTCATTTCATCCCCACAATTACCCTGCTTAGTTGGTAGCACTAACTGGTAGTTAGTAACCAACTGGTAGTTGGTAGCACTAACAGTTAGCTTGAACATAAGCATTCTATAAATGTCAATTGTAATTATTGTTTTTCCTGCTAAGATTATCATTCCTACTTTTATTTCAGGATCATACATTCTCAGATCTGGATTTCAAAAGGTTTTCTAATTTTATTACAGTGTACCTTGTCACTGAGTCTCATTACTAGATTTTAAAAGTTTCCCCTCTTGAAAGAAATTTTGGTTGAAATTTTACATGCATGTGTAACTTGGACCTGGTATCGGAGAGTATGAGCATTTGGGATTTGGAGGAATAGGAAAAGTATTAGAAAAGAAGGTGGGTAAAAAGTTGCTACGAAATCAAATGTGTCTTTTTCCTCTTTCATTACCTGTACAACGCTCCCCAGGAGGGATGCAGCCACAGCCATGGAGGTACATATTATGCCAAACAAGAGACCTGGAGGAAAGAAACTTCATGACTATCATCCAAGCTGGCTTTGAGGGATCCACTGAACTCCTGCCCGGGGCCGTCTCTCATGTAAACCCTATCAGAAGGGGTCTCAGGAAGGACTGTCCACCCCGCTTAGCCATCACAAGCCCCAAGAGGGCCATTTAAGAGACTTTCTCCCAAAGACATGCTTTCCTAGGTCAGGCAGAATGAGCTGGAATCCAGCCTTGAGGAGTCTTCTCTACAAGATTTAAGAAAAATGCTGTCCTGGTGACTTCTCTGGTGGTCCAGTGGTTGAGACTTCACCTTCCAATGCAAGGGGTGTGCAGGTTTGATCCCTGGTCAGGGAGGTAATATCCCACATGTCTCGTGGCCAAAAAACCAAAATATAAAACAGAAGCAATGTTGTAACAAATTCAAGAAAGACTTTAAAAATGGTCCACATCCAAAAAATCTTTAAAAAAAAAAAAAAGAAGAAGAAGAAAACTGTCCTGTGGAAGCAACATGAAAATGCAGAAAGGTCACTGGTCTACTAGGCTAATCCAGATTAAATTCGTGAGAATTAAATCCATTTCGACCACTCACCAATAATCAGCTGAAGACGTTACTAACCTCTCTGGGATATGGGTAGTTTTCATCATTAAAATGGCTAAATAGTTATACAGTTTACCTCACAGATTTTGAAAATCTGGAAAATTTTTCTGGTCTTTTCATGCTTTATTCATACCTTCATTATGGCCCTCAGTATACTGTGTAATGATTTCTTTATTTACATGGCTATGTTGGAGCACCATAAGGGCCATCAGGGTACCGTGCTCTGCAGCATCTTGCACAGGGTGCCTCCAGCATCATAGGATCTCGCTGGATGAATCAACATATCCATCTTAGTAATCTTTTAAAGGTGATGTCTTCTTTCAAACCATCTTTTTAAAAATAATTGTTTTTCTACATCTTTGTTTAAAAACTATCTTAAAAGTCATTCAATTCACATTACAATCCATAGACTAAATGAGAGGGACAAGGTGCTGGAGAGGGATTTAGACAGACACACAGTGACAGAAATAGAGAAAATGATTTTTCTCATTCTGTTTGAAATTCTCTCTCAGCTAAATATTTGGCTGAGTTCCCAATGTCACCATTAATGCAATTTTATTGAGTACTGACCATATGTCAAGCACTTTACTTAATGCCAGTGCTATAAATGCCGCTGCCCCAGAGATCGCACATTTTAGGAAGGGACTACACATAAATAAATTAATTTATCCAACAGTGCCTGTTGCATAGCAAGTACTATGTGCTTTCCATTATTATTATTGTCATTATTATTATCATCATCATCATCATTTCAGACTTAGTACATGATATCTCTAAAATTTATTATCAGGAATTCACTTTTAAGATGAAATCAGGATAGCGAATTTTAATGCTATATTTTCCAACTTCTCAGTAAAACACAGAAAAATAAGGAAACTCACACAACACTAAAATCCAAGTTTGATCAATAAACACCTTTCAGAATTCTAAAATTGTTCCCATTATATTTAAAGATGATAGATTAGAAACAATGTTTGCCCTCGCTCTCTTTCACTTCATGAATAAGCAGAACTCCACCTGCCTGAAGAAAATAACAAAAATGTCTTTTCTCTGCTACCGATTACCCTCTTGCTGGGCCAACGGTTATATGTTTCGAATGGGATTCTAGGCAACCACCCCTCAATTCAAGGTTCTACATTTTTGTGCTGACTAGAGAATTGATTCAGTTCCCCTCTCCCCCATATCTTTACACTTCCACCAGATTGCAATCAATAGCAACCTGCAAGGCAGCGAGTTTAGGGGAAATTGGTGGGGTTCCATGCAGACCTGGAGTGTACGGATCCACAGATAAAGCAGTAAATGTGTGTGGGGGGGTAGAGAAAGCACCACCGTTGCAGCAAATACTATGGATTTTCCAAGTGCTACATCAGCTCAGAGGATCAGACAATAAACCATGGGCAGAAGAGGAATTTCTACCCAGCATATTCATGAATGTCTGCTAGAAATTGGGAATTGCACCAGGAGTGATGCCAATCCACCTGCTATTAGCTGTAACTCATTATGCAAGATAGTGAAAAAATTAAGGCAATTCAACTACCCAGTTAACAAACATTCGGTCAGCACCAATCTCTCCTTGTTCAAGCATAAGGAAAAAGAAAAAAAGAAATATGGGATCCATGCCAAAATATTACTAAACAAGGAAATGAATAATTAACCTGAAAACTCAAATACAGAATATGTTTTCTGGAAATACTTAAGAGCCAGAAAAAAAAGTATTTAGAAACTGGCAATTTCAATATGATGCAAAACACATAGATTCAATGACGCAACAAGTGCAGTTCAAGAGAAAGCAAATGATATGAAAACACAACAAAGTAGGGTGCAACACCCATAAGTTTAGATGAAGATGAATCCAGGTGTGATAAGGAAGAACTATAAGGAAATTAAAAATTATAATAGTTGACCAAGCACTTCCTCACCTAGGTATTTACCAAAGAGAAATGAAAACATGTTCACAAAAAAGACCTGTGCAAGAATATTCATAGCAGCTTTATTCATAAAAAACTCAAACTGAAACAACCTAGGTCCATCAATAGAAGTAGAAGTTAAAAAAAAAAGGTAAATCCATACAATGCCATACTACTCGGCCATAAAAAGGGATAAACTACTGATATAAAAAAAACCATGGGTGTATCTCAACAATATTATGCTGAGTGAAAGGAGTCCTTACAAAAAAGAGTGGTACTGTGTGATTCAAGTTATATGAAATTCTAGAAGAGGTAAAACTGATCTATGATGAAAAATACCAGAATAGTAGCTGCCCCTAGAGGGAATTGGGAGTAGGAATTACCAGAATAACCAAGAGAACTTTCCAGGGTCATAGTAATGATTTATATCTTTAGTGATTGAGTTACACAGGTGTACACATTTTTCAAAACTCAGCAAATGTATAGTTAACATTTGTCCAATTCATTGTGGGTAGATTTTACATTTAAAAAACTTTAACCAATTATTGAATTCTAGTTAATAATATGCTAAAATAATTAGGGGAAAGTGTACTGATGTCTGCAATTTATTTTTAAGTGTATCAAATATATGATGCATTAATGGATGGATATAGAGCTAGATAGATATGTGAAAAAGCAAGTTTAATAAAACATTAATGGAGAATCTTGGTGGCATATATACAGGAGATCATGGTAAATGTCTTTAAACTTTTCTGTATGATTGAATTTTTATAGTAAAATGTGAGGAACAAAACACAACAGCAGAATTCAAATCATTATTATCAAGAAAATTACTTTGTGGAGAACTTAAAGTAACATTGAGAAAAAAACCTGAGCCCTTCAAGCATGCAGAGGAAAAGGACAAAGCTATGAAAATAAGAGAAATAATGAAGAATATGGAGAACACAAACCCCAAATTAGGGGAGTATTTAAGAATAAGGGTACGATAAAACTATCAATATTTGTAGGCAATAACCACACTTATTAGAAAATCAATTAAAATTTTAAGAATCAACCAGAGTTGTGCCAATGGCCAGATATGTGCTTTACAAAACAAACAAACAAAAACAAAAAGCTATAGCATTTCCACGTTGATAGTAAACAGTTTAGAAGATATTATGGGGAAAACATTCCATTCATAATATCGATGAAAGAAGTAGAAGGAGGAGGAGAAGAAGAGGGAGGAGGGGGAGAAGCAGAAGAATGAAGACATGAGGATAATTAATATCTAAGAGAGAAAATATGGTGTTAAATGCAAAATGCTATTGCTAGATGGAAAACTTATAAAGATGTTAATTATTTCCAAATACGTTTTTCAGTTTAGTGCAGTTCTGTTGAGATGGGGGTGTGTGTGTGCAACTAGATAACATGCAGTGAATTATTTTAAACTTAATCTGAAAGAATAAACAAACATGAACAGCCCAAAATTTGTTTTTGCAAAAAAAGAAAAAAAACAGTCACAACATTTAAATTTCTTCCTAAAAATTGACAAGAGCTGCTCTACCAGATATTTTAAATAAAACACTGCAAAGCTATAGTATAAAACAAGATGGTATTAGTTCTGCAATTGATAAATAATTTAATTTAATGAAAATAAGTATATAATATTAAACATATCCTTATAGATAAAATAATTTTATATTGCATATTATTACTACTAAAACTATTAAAAACCAATGAAGAATATTTGGTAATAAAGGACTCTTTAGAAAAGAATTTGGCTTTATTAGACAAGCTGACTGGCAATAGTGAGCAGAGCATCTTCCTCTGTGGAGAGACTAAACAGGATCAATACATAGCATAATCAAGAGGTGTTGATGTGATGAATCTAGGGTGTAGGATGAACACAGAAGAATGTTGAATGTAAGGTTGGTAAAAGCTAAGCTAACTGGTCATTCTTTCCTAGTACCCTCTTGGTATCTCCAGAAGTGTAAGAATTGACATGTGAGATTCCTCGTGTATCTTCACATGCACTTGTGCCTGTCAGAGTGCCCTGAATAGTGTGTGCAGGATTTGACACGTACCACACGTTCATTTCATGATATGGAATAGAAGATCCACCGGCTGTACCTACATAAGCCTTTACTGATCCAGGTGCTCAGCTTGTCGGAGAGATGGGGAAAACAGCTCTTGACAAAATCCTCAAACGTCACTGTTGCTAAGGCATTGATGCTGGCAGCCACGGTGCTACAGGTAGAGAAAAATGAGAACATAGTCCAAGGTAAATAAAGCTGACCGGCCTGCCCTGGTGTCCATGGCAAATAGACAAGGCAGGGCTCTAGAAAAAAAACAGAGACAGACATATGTCCTTATTCTGGAACTTCAGGGGAACTACATGACCTGTCTACTCACTCTTCAAAGCTGCTTCTGTGCTTAATGCTCTTTGATGTCTTCCTCTAACTCCAGTGAAGAAGCTAGGCTTCCATGCTGGAACTCTCACTGATTCCCCTAACAAGACATTAAATGAGTTAGCATGCAGTAGCAGAGAGATTGTGTGTGTGTGTGTGTGTGTGTGTGTGTGTGTGTGTGTGAAGGTTAAACTTGAGGCAGAAAGTACTGACTATCCTAATCCAGGAATCAGTACAATATGCCATTCATTCATTCATTCACTCATTCATTCATACCATTTATGCATCTGTTCATTCTGAGTACTAGGCATACAATGGTGAACCAGAAAGACATAGAGTTTACACTCTACTTGGCGACATAGACATTTAACAACGAATTATACAATTGACTACAATTGTTATGAAGAAAAATAACAGAGCTATGAAATCATGTCTTTCAGAGGCCTAAACCGATATGAAGTTAGGATATTCTTCCCAAAGGAAGTGATGGTTAAGATAGGCACTGAAAGGACCCATGCAAATTCAGAAAAAGATGTTTTAGAACAAAGGGAAAATTACAAGTAAATGCCTACAGATGGAAAACTTGTTTCATTCAACAACAGGAAGCCCCAGTGTGACTAGCATGCAATTAATAAGGGAGAAAGGGGCAAAGATAAGACTAGGAAGCAGGCAAAGACCAAAAGCACATAAAAGCTCTGATATTCTCTCTCTGACTTTCCAGAGTTCAGTCTTATAGCCCTAAAATTCGCTTAGTGGACAGAAAACCCAAGAAGTTCGAGTTTTCTTTGCAGAATAGCATGAAAGCTTATTAAATTCCTCATCTAGACCAGGAATATTTTAGCTAGTAGAATAGATGTTCCCTATAAGATTCCTCTTCTATCTGTAGATCCATGCAAGTCAAATAAGGAAAGGAGATGATCAAATAAAATAAACTTCCATGCTCCCAACGTATATGGCTCAAAATCCATCACTTGAAAGTTTCGAACATTAGAGTTAACCCTTGAATCCATTGGGAGGGAGGGAACAAAAAGCTGATTTTGGCCCAGAGGGAGCAGATTTGTAGAACCTTTGCTGGGTTGCTTTTGAGGTCAGACGTATTATCCATATGTCAATTTCTCAGATTCTAAAACTGTTACAAGATGGTGAAAATCGTTTTTTTTTTTTCCTATCTCTCAACCACCATCTCTTTACTCCACCCCCCACTCTCGTCTTTCCCTTTCCCTAACCCAATACCCTCCTTAATGTTATAGTAATAGTAATCTCTCTATAATATGTACTGTCCAGTGTCTCTTTCTTGGAATTTTAGAACTTGAGATCAAAAGAATCAACCATTCTCTTATGGAGGAATTAATCTGTTGACAGGTATATTTCTCCATTCTGGAGTCAGCTTTAAGAAAAATAAATAAAGCTCTGTAGGGAGGGACAAAATGAAAGCTAGCGTGTCACCCTACTTGTGTTTGATCCTCTGGTGTTCATTGTTTCTGTCCCTAGTTTCCTTGAGATACTAATACCAACACCACAGGACAATATGATTTTATATTACTGATGCAAAATCCTACAAAGAGTATTAGTAAAAATAATTCAACAGAACACTAAATTAAAATTATACCATAAGCAATTTAAAGTCATTATATGAATTAAGAGATGTCGCTATTTTTGAAATGTCAACATGTTAATATTAATATGCCAAAAGCTAAAAAAGCAAAAAATACTCATTTCAAAAATGCCAATAGTTTACCAAAATTCAATATTTCTCCCTGATAAAAATATTTCTTAAATTAGAATAAATATATGCATTTTTGTTCTTTTTTATGATTTTATTAGTTTTATATAAATATTTTAAAATGTAAATAAATAATATAGTTTAAACCAAAACCTGAAATCATATTTAATGGTAAAATCCAAGAACAATTCCCTTTAAAGTGCATAACAGGCACTTCCCTGGTGGTGCAGTGGTTAAGGATCCTGCCTGCCAATGCAGGGGACATGGGTTCGAGCCCTGGTCTGTGAAGATCCCACATGCCGCGGAGCAACGAAGCCTGTGCACCACACCTACTTAGCCTGTGCTCTAGAGCCTGCGAGCCACAACTACTGAGCCCACCTTCCACAATTACTGAAGCCCGTGAGCCTAGAGCCCATGTCCCCCAACAAGAGAAGCCACTGCAGTGAGAAGGCCACGCACCACAAGGAAGAGTAGCCCCTGCTCACCGCAACTAGAGAAAGCCTGCACGCAGCAACGAAGACCCAACACAGCCAAAAATAAATAAATAAATAAATTTATTAAAAAATAAAATAAAAAGATAAAGTGCATAACAAAACAAGGATTTCTGTAATCCCTCAATTTTTTTATCATTGTTCTCAAAGCATAATTACATAAGAGTGAACATAGAAGTGTAACTATTAGAAAAGAAGAAAACTCAAAAGTATTGGCAGGTATTGTGATTTGAGTACACCCAAGTTCTATAGAATTAACTGAAAATAATTAGGAAAAATCTGATATCAAGGGAAATTCTGTAAAAGAAATATAATGAATAAATACTAACCTAACATATTTTAAATCAAACTTTAAAGCTTAGTCACTAAAATTATTAGTATTGTCATAACTGTACACAAATAGATCAAAGGAATATAAAAGAAAATCCAGGAAAAGTTCCAAATATATAAAAGAAAGTAGGATGTGATAAAGGTAGCATTTCAAGTCAGTGGTGAAAATGTGGCTTTTTACTAAAAAATAATGGGCAACTGATATCTGAATGATTATTTATAAACATGGAATGGAGAAGCCTTCATAAGAATGATATAAACCCAGAAACCATAATGTAAAAGGATTGATTAATATGAAATAGAAGCTCAACATACTCAAAAATACTATTAATAAAGCAAATATACATAGGACAGATGAGAAAAATGAGACATATGTCAATAAGCTATTTTCTTATATACATAAGGAAGAAAACTCAAAAGAAAAAAATAGCAGGGAATATGAATTGGCAGTTTACAGAAAAAGAACTACAAACGGCCAGTGAAAGTATGGAAAGGTAGCCAACCCCACTTCTGATCAAGGGAATTTGTATCATACTAAGTGAAGTAAGTGAGACAGAGAAAGACAAATACCATATGATATCACTGCCATGTGGAATTTAAAAACGTGATACTGTCTTAATGTTTTAGTCCATTGCTCTCAACGCTCTTGCCCCCATTCTCCAAGTCACTATCATGTCTACCCTGGATTAAGGCAAAAGCCTCCTGTATAGTCACCCACTTTCACCACTCTTGCTTTAGTGATAGCCACTTCCCTCCACAAAGACTGAGTCTTCAGTTGTATGACATCATCAAACCTCCTTGCTTCAAAGCTTCCTATTTAATACGAAATGCCAGCTCTTTATTCTTTCATAAAGGTTCTTCCTGATCTGATGCCTGCTTGCCTCTTTAGGCTCCTCCCCATCTGCTGTCCTCCCCGTTCCTTATGCTTCAACTCTTCTCTCGGATCCTGAACTATTCCATACAGATTATCTCCTTGGGGCTTTGGTATTTGCCCTCCCCCCTGCCTGTAAAAGTTTCTGCCTGTGATCTTCACAGAGCTGGCTTCTCCACACACTTTAGATCTCAGCACAAATGTCATATACTTAAATAGGAGTTCACTAAAGACCCTATCAAAAACAAAGTCCCCAAACCTAACCTCTCTCTAGGCTATCACTCTGTCATTTCCTTTATACTATTTGTCATTATCAAACAATGCCTTGTCTTTTTTGTTGTTGTTTAGTTATATATTGTCCGTCTTCCATGTCTGCTAGAATGAAAACTCTATATCAGGGCAATACTTATGCTAGTCTTGTTCCCTGAAGTATCCCCACTGTCACCAGCTGTGCCTGGCATAATATAAACCTTCTAAAATATTTGTTAGAATAAATGTGTGAAAAATTTTGTACTTAGAATAATGTCTACATTTTGGATATGGATGTTCTTACATTTTGGATATGGATGTGCTTGAGTATGTTATTGAAGATGGAGAGAATGGATTGCGAAGCATAGATCTGTAAGAATGTATTGCAGCTGAATGAGGAATGCCAGCAGAGAGAGCTGCCTTGTGTGCTGGTGATGCGAAACCATGGGGGCAGTTGGCATCAGACAAGGTTGAGAAAATAAACAGAGAGATCTAGTGCAAAGGCGGACCTAGGTTTACATACCACCTCTGTAGTTTACTGTCTCACCATGGGTAAGTTATCTACCTTGCTAAATCTTAGTTTCCTTATTTGTAAGCTGATGATAATGAGTAGTTTCGGCCTCATATAATGTGTGACAACTAATGAGCAAATGCATATAAGGCATTCAGCAGGGCAGCTGACACACAGTGAATACTCAGTAATACTGATAATGACTACCAACATTACCTTTGTCATCCTGGTTGCCTTGCTATCACCATCCTCACCATCATCATTATCAGAACGTTATTGCCCAGTGTAGTCAATACACTAACCTCAGAGTTCCACTGAAGGCACAAGCCACAAAAAGTCCTGGGAGTCCTGGCATTGTGGCAAATAACTCCATGACGAAGTATGGCATCAGCTGAAGAGGAGGCAAAACAAGATGGGATTAATGGTCTCATCAGCAGTGTCTGAAATGTGGGACTGTATTGTAGCTTTTTAGCAAAAGGAGGTGGGAAAAAAAAGAAAAAAATAAAGTAACAATAAAGGAATTTGCCTGGACTATCATTGTTAAATGCTAACAAATGAGGTTATGATCAATCCAATTCCGTGGACCTGAGGTGCAGCTATAAGGGAGGGGAAGGGATAGGAAGGGGACAGTCATATAAGGAAAATGTTGGATGAACTTTAGAATATTCAGGAACTTTTAACTTTTTTTACGTTTGCAATGTGTGCTATTTTCTTGCCTGTTTACCCTTAATGTTAGAAACTAAATCCTAAAAACAAACACTTAAAACAGGTCTTCAGGGAGTCTAGGTATTATGGTTCTACTCTGAAGCCAGATTTGTGGGAGAGGAACAGCCACAGGACACATTGGGACAGTTGTATATGTAGGGGGAGAGGATAGAGACGATAGCTCCTCCTGAGAATATTCTCCGTGAATGGAGTTTTTAAGGATGGACAAAGAGATTGTCATACTGAGTAAAATAAGTCAGACAGAGAAAAACAAATATAATATGATGCCACTTATATGTGGAATCTTAAAATAATGGTACAAATGAACCTATTTACAAAACAGAAGTAGAGTCACAGATGTAGAAAACAAACTTATGATCACCGGGGGGAAAGGAGGAGGGGGGATAAATTGGGAGATTTGGACTGACATATACACACTACTATGTATAAAATAGATAACTAATAGGAACCTACTGTATAGCACAGGGAGCTCAATACTCTGTAATGACCTATATCGGAATAGAATCTAAAAAAGAGTGGATATATGTATATATATAACTGATTCACTTTGCTGTACAGCTGAAACTAACACAACATTGTAAGTCAACTGTACTCCAATAAAAATTAATTTTAAAAAGCATGCTTAATGTAATATATTGGGGTGATATTGTTTAAGCCATAATGAGAAGACATGAGCAGAAGCATTATAGAAATAAAGGTCATTTTGTTCAATCTGAGATTAAAGCATCGTTAACCAATGTTGTGATGGATAGAAAAAAAGAATTGAATGGTGGCATTGAAAACCAAAGCTATAGGTTCAAGTCCTCTTCCACTCTCCCCAGCCCTGCCCTGGCCCCAGTCCTTGCCTTCAAGGACAAGGTAAGATACCTTCTTTTTACATGTTCACTCCCCAGTATTAGAACCTGATCTGTGATAATATCATCCAAGAGGAGAGGAAAGAAATCAAGTCTTTGGGGTTTGGGAAATACCTAGAGGTCCAGGTCGAAAAAGAGAAAGGCTCAGTATCGATGGCCAGAAACACACTCATTTCAGCTGTTCCCCACTGGCCCCAAGGGAGCACATACCTGGTCTGGTGCTGAGATGATACCAGAAGTCCAGGGATCACAGTCTTTGAAGTGGGAGTACATGATTAAGCCAGAGAAGACAGCACATGCCAGAATGACCCAGAGGCCCAACAAGTTGAAATACAAGGCTCTAGAAAATAACACATGGATCTACTGGTAGACTCTATGTCATATTACAGTGTGGTCAGGGCATTACCAAAGACTCAAGGTAAAATTTGGGGGGCCTTTTTGCTATAAAATAAAATTCTATAGCCTTCAAGAATGTATATATTTTGATATCAAGTCACTATGTTATACACCTGAAACTAATACAAGTCGATCCTATTTCAATTTTTAAAAATCATTACTTTTTATACTTTTGCATTTTTTTTGTTTGGGCATGTTACAGTTTTAGACTGATTATGAAATTTGAACAAGGTGGATTTTTGATGGGTTTGCTTTTGAAATAGCTTTTCTGCAAAGTTGCAACGTGTAGTGTGAGGTCTATTTCCTTGGATGAAATTTCACGTATCAATCACTCATATTATATAACTTCAAGTAATTTCCCCCCACTCAATTCATGAAACTGTCAAAAAGCGAACTTTCATTTTAACGTCTTTTATTCCAGAGGAATGATGAGATAAATGTAGAAGTAGACACGTTTTGGAAATATTCGCTTTGGAGGTTAAATCAGATGAAGTTTAAAGTTCAGTTTTTTAAAAGGCAATAGAAGGTATGAAAAACCTAAAGTCATTTTCCCCACATTCTTTGGAGCAATTCTTTTTATTCTACAACAATTCTTTTTATTCTATAACATTCTGTTTAACTTCAGTTTGAGTGCATTTGTAGTATCCTATGGTTATTTTGTATTCATACTGTTCTTTGAAAGTCAAAATATTACACATCTTCTAAATCTCAGGGAAGACTTGAAAGTCGGCTGGCCTCACACTGGATCAGTGAGAGAACAAACAATCTTGCTCTGGAGAGAGTTTCAAGGCGCAGGGGGCCCAAAGAGCAACAGGAGGCATTTCCTGGGAATGTTTCATTTCATTCAAACAATGTCCAGCCATTGTTTGAAGGGATTCAGATGCACTCACATTCAAATGTAAGGACACATATTCATTTCAAAGCCCCCTAAAAGCCCTGCTGTACAGGTGTACCTGACTTTCAGAAAACCCTTAAATCAAAGTATTCTTTTATGAAGCAAATATTAAATAATCAACCCATCTGGAAATTTTTATTTTACATTATTTACGTTAGGAAAGGGTATTATCTCTGAAATTCCTTCCTTGGGATTATTCCAACCATATTTATTTTTGAGTTTTAGCTGTTTGTTTGCTTTTGTTTGAAAAAGGTTGATTTAGACATAGCCTTTGGGGAATACATTTGATACATGAAATGGTCAATATCTGCAAACTGAATTTGCTGTACTCTTACTTCTGCCATTTAGACAAATTTTATTCAAACTTTTCTCAGGCCATATCATGGATAGGCTTCTTTACCTGAAAGGTCACTCCCTGCTCTCTCATCAGATTCTACTCCTTATACGGCTTTACATCTTTATAGTATTTATCCTTATCTGAAACTGTATAATACATTTATTTGTTTATTATCTGTTTCCCCCACTCGAACACACACAGGGCTACGTCCCCAGAGCACACAATGGTGCTTGCACATAGCAGACATAAATTATTTTATTTTTGTTAAAAATGATTAAATGAATAAATGAAAGATAGAAATTCTTTACAATACGGTTATACTCTTTACATCATTTCTTTTTTGAAAAAGCATCGGACCTGGAGTCAGAAGACTTTATCCTTAACAACTGTGTGACTTCAGACAAGTCACTAAGACTCTGAGCCAGTTAAATCCTTCGTAAAAAGAGTGTTAACATACCTGCCTTACTTCTTATTATAGGACTAATATGAAGATTGAATGAGTTATACTCCATAAAAATATATAGAGGTTATACAGCCATATGTAGGTTGTATAGCCATTATCCAAAACAATTTTAAAAACTCACCAGTCAACTATGGGAAATGAGAAATCAGTGGCAAAATTGTATAATAGAATGTTAAAGCCCTTGTATTTGAACTTATTTTTTTCTTTAGAGATAGACTTTAATTCTCTACATGGCTAATTCTCCTGTTTGCAACTTAAGCCACTTCATCGATTCATTCAGAAAATATTTATGAAGCATCACTATGTACCAGGTTCTTCCAGGTACTGAGGACATAGCAGTGAGCAACCCAGAGCCCACCCTCATGAAGATGATATTCTGGGATTAGAGGCAGGTAATAATCACCAAAATGAAATAAATAAACAAGGTGATTTTAGATGCAATAAAAGATATAAAGAAAATAAACAAAGGCAAAGAGAATGGAACATAAGTGCCTGGGTGTGGATGTGCTCATCTTAGCTGGGACATGAGACGGTGATGGGAAGGGACGTGGTAACCTGCACCAGCTTCTCCTGCCGTCACAGCATCATCTTCTACCTGCAGTCCTGAAATGTCAACTGAAGTCTAGAAACAAAAGCGTCCAAAGCAGCTTCCAGGGAGCACGTCTAAAATGATTTGGTAAGTGATGCTATTCCTAAGTTTGAAGAAGATCTGGCTTAAGATGAAGCTGTCTTTAGTGAGTAATCACCATTCTGGCCATGCAATTAAATGCATCTATAATGGGTCACTTCTGGTTTTAACCTATGGCCACATTCAGTATGAACTTTATGGATGTATTTTCACCTACCTATGATGCAGAGATTTTTCTAAACCCTGATGGAATGTCCTAATTACATCAGGCTCTCAGATAATTGAGCAGAAGTGATGCACGTAATCAACCTTCTGTAGAGTCTCCTAGATAAGAGTCTGTTGGCAGCTGGCTCTGAGTGGACCTCAGGTGCCCTGGAAGTGTCCTTGAGGCTCCAGTTGCGTGACAAATGAGAGGTCCCACTAGATCCCCACTATAGCAATCTCCCCTCCAGCTGTGTGCACTTCAACCATACTGACCATTTGGACGGATTTCTCGCTCCTGAATTGTATCAACTAAATCAACTAAGATTCTTACAGGGAAGTCTTTTCTAAAGACAGTTTTTATTTTTTCATCTTTCCTTATTCTAACAAAATTCCCATCATAGCTCTGGTCCTTCCATGGGAGTGGGGATGGGTGGAACCAGGAATGGCAGTCCTAAATGCTTAGGAAATTATATATATATTTTCTTTCGTGAGTATCTCTCCTTTTCTGACAGTTTTCATACCCATCAAATACTAATGTAACAAATTCCAAGAAACTATTATGAATGGGTGGCTTAGTTTAAACCAGTCCACTAAACAAGATCTAAAGATACACAAGCACAAGTACACATGCCGGAATATACATATATACACTCCTACACATGCACACACACACATAAATTCTTATGTATATATGTGTCCATTTATGTGCTTACACATTCAAGCATGACCTTCTTGAAGCATTACTTTGTTCAATAAGTAATCAATATTTAATAAGCACAAAGTACTATTCTTGGCCTCTTGAAAAAATGATGAAAAAAATACATTTCCTAACTTTTAGGTACTATTATAATAATAGGGAGAAATTAGGTATGTTCACAAGAATAAACAGTATAACACAAGCACACAAGATTTAAAAAACCCCTTGATTTAACAGAGAATTATTATTTATTTCACCTAATGATTCTTCCCTTATCAGATATCGTCAACTCTAATTTATTTTAATGCAGAATTTTAAATGAATTCTAATTTTAAGTGAATTTTAAGATAAAATTATATTTGATCCTAAATACATTTTTAGTAATTCAACTATTTGAGAAAGTGATGATCACATGTGTAGAGAGTTTAATATTATTTATTGTAATAGGATATGAATATGTTACCAGTGAATTGATAGAACAGTAGATAATGTTTTCACTTCTTCCTTCTGAGGGTATGTTAACTATGTAAGTAACATATTCCCTTTTGAAATTCAAGTTACAAAATGTTGGACCATATCCATAGCCATTATTCTGTCTAAATAAGAAACTATGCATTCAAAGTATTTTATGATCGGTTGTGGAAATATTCATAGTGGCTGTTTCTCACTCCAAGAAAAGTTAACGGCATTCTGACAAGTCTGCAGAGGCTGGAACCTTGGGTAGCAGCAATGAGGATGAAATGCCCATTTTCAATGAAATTCTAGCTTATTTCTGCCAGTTTTACAAAAAAATAAAAAATAAAAGTGCATAACTTCCTTTGGTCTCCATTCTAGAAGGTGGGATGAATTGCATGGTTTTAAAAAGCCTTAAGTTGCAACTCTGTGGAGTCCTTCAGAGTAAGCAGACCTGGTAAAACTGGTGACTGGTTATCCGGGCAGGAGTTGGAGCAGCTGAAGCCCTGTTACGACTTGCTTCATTACCTTGGGTTTTCTTCTTTTAACGTCTCCTTGGAAACTTTTACAGTACATCCATCAAAATAAAAACAGTAATTGAAGAGACCACATGCTGGATGGAAATAGTGATGAGGGCCATCTCATCACAGAAACTGTAAGTAAGAAATAATGTGCTCCTTCTTTCTGCATTGCTTCCCCCAGCACCTAATTTAACCCAGTAATTTCTCAGTAAATGAAAGCAGCAAATGACGGTGAACAAAGGCAGACAGAAAGATCTAAGTTCAAATCCCAGCACTGCCACTTCCTTGTGGAGAAGGGAATAGTAATGCCTGCCTCAAAAAATTGTTGAAAGGGTTAAATGAATCTTTGTTTCTTTCTCTCTTTTATGCACACACACAAACACATTTGAAGCATGTAAAGCGCAGAGAAAAAACATTGAAATGTTCATTAATAACTCACAGCTTGGCATGTTTTTCTGTTTTGCAAGAGATGCATCGCTGGATGGTCGACTGATTAACTCCATAGATTCCAAGCCATGTAAAAGTTCCTCCCACTGAGATTGTCCAAAAAGTGTGCCTCCTGAGAGGATCTACATCAAAGCTGTGAGGCAGAGAGAAGTGAGTGAACAAATACATTCCTTTGATGCCCAAATATTATTTTAGGTGATGAGGTCATATGGCTAAATCTTTATAAAACAAGAAAAAGTAGCATTGGACATACTCAAATATATTTAGTCGAGATCCATTGGCTGATTGCTCTAATACATTGTGTAATCCACCAGCATCGGCTGATCCTTGAATGAGAACTGTTAAGAAGCCCACAGTCATGACAACCATCTGAAATGCGTCAGTCCACACCACTGCTTTTAGTCCTCCCTGAAATGAAGAGAATGGATGTGAGTTCTTAAAAATGAAGCCTCAACTCTTCCATTTCTGCACAGCCTCTCTGCTAATGCATCTTTCTTTCTCCCTTTTCTCCCTTTCTTCCCCCTTCTCTCCCTCCTTCCCTCCCTCTTTCTCAATCTCTCTCTCTCTCTCCTTCCCTCCCTTCCTTATTTCCTCCCTCCCTCCCTCCATCCCTCTCTCTTTCTCTCTCTCTCCCTCTTTCTTTCTCTATTTCCTTCTTTCTTTCTTTCCTTCTTTCTTTCCTTCTTTCTTTCCTTCCTTCCTTCTTTCTTTCTTTCTTTCTTTCTTTCTTTCTTTCTTTCTTTCTTTCTTTCTTTCTTTCTTTCTTCCTTCCTTCCTTCCTTCCTTCCTTCCTTCCTTCCTTCCTTCCTTCCTTCCTCCCTTTCTTTCTTTCTTTCTTTCTTTCATCACTGAGCACATTTTATGTGCCAGGTTTATTGAGGATGATCATCTGGGTCTTGCTTGTACAATTTGAGATTTTATTTTTTGTAAATTTAGTGCAGTGAATAAATTTGGGGAAACTGAGATGGTAGGCTACTGAAAAAAAAGAAAAGAACTAGGAAGGAATGATAGATTCCAGACACTCATGGAGAAAGTTGTTTTAAGAGCTAGAGGATGGTCAAATAATGAGGCGAGTAAACCAGAGTGTCAGGAGGGTGAATCTAACAGTAGACCTCAGGAGACGGTGATTCAGCAATAGGTTAGAGCAGTGGTTATCAAACCTGGATCCTTTTTAGAGTCACTTGGGGAATTTGGAAACAAACAAAAAAACCCAATGACTGAGCCCCATCCCCAGGAATTCTGAATAAATTGAGGTCTGGGCTGGGACCCAGTTCTAAGTGTTTTTACAGCTCCCCAGGTGATTCCAATGTACAATTCTAGTTGGGAATATGTGGGCAAGAAGAAAGGAGGAAAGAAAGAGGCTGCTGGAGAATCCCTTAGGAACATGGCAAAGGTGCCATGAGCAAATTAGGAAAGATTAAATGAAGTGATATATTTTAAAAGTACTTTGAAAATGAATAAGCACTATGTGAATGAAAGGATGTGGTATTTTTAACGTTGAAAAATAGAATTACCCCCAGTTACTCCCCCAGAGTGTCAAGAACTTCTGTGAAAAGATGACAGGCTTCATCTTTATCTTGAGAAGAAAGAAGACACTGGATTTGTCTCATCATTTTTCGTGTAGTTAAAGTTAAAATGCAATTTAAAAATAGACATAAAAGTCCCTTCCACATGCATTGTGTTTCTATATTCTGTTCTATTTCCAATTTGAGAAAGATGCAATCTCTTACTTCCACCTTCCAAGAGTGGTATTTTGATTTTCTTTAAAGACAGTAAGACTTCTAAACCCAAATCACAATATCATATTTTAGTGATATGAAGACCAAATATCAAAGACCTCAGTTTTCAGAGGCTACTTGGCATGGTTTATATGCATAAACCTGAACTTGAGCTAGACCTGGGGCAAGAGAACAAACCACTTCATCACCGCTTTAACAAATGTGCTTCAAAAGGCAGATTAATGTAGCTATAAGCTACCATGAAAACTTCTCTGATTCTATGACTCCTTCATACAGCAAGAGACACACACGCCCACACACCACTCATCTACAATCCTGACTGTGCCTTGAGTGTCACTTAGGTATTTTAATCAGTCTGTTGTTTTGGTTCTACTGTTTACCTCCCTAGATTGCAAACTCTTGGATGGCAGGAATCACTTTTTTCTTTTTTTTTAAATCTCTTCCACTGGTTATCTTAGCTAGGCTACACATCCACAGGATTAACAGAGTAAAGAAACTGCTCTATGAGCAAAAGTGTTAGATAAATGAGCCACCAGTTTGGTGAGACATTGAAGCTTGTGTTCCGGCAAGAGGTAGGAGGTGGAACAAAGGTGTGGTGAGAAGAGGTTAGATGGGTGGATTGACTCACAGACTGAAAGATTTCCAACACTAGGTTAAGAAGTTTACACTTTATCTTGTGAACAATGGGAAGCAAGGAGAGAATTAGGTCAGTCAAGTGGCGTGAAGAGATGGATGTTTTAAGAAGATTAAGTTAACAGAGGCATGCAGGGTGGAGGGAAACACTGAAATCAATTAAGAGGTAGTACATTTAGTTTATTTTTATATATTGTGATTATTAAAGTATCCAGACTTGTTTCTGACATCTTTTTGGTTTCTATTTGTTCTACTTTTTCTGTATTTTTTTCTTCTCTTTCTTAAATCAATTGCAGTTTTATTTTTGCTTTGTTTTAATTCCCTTTTTCTACTCTGATTGTTTTATTTAAATGAGTCTGCTTGAAATTTTGCCATGAATTTTTCATTTAGAGTCTAAATTTTTTAAATGTCTTAATCCCCAGCAATTCAAGGATTAAAAAAATCTTTAAGGGGCTTCCCTGGTGGCGCAGTGGTTGAGAGTCCGCCTGCCGATGCAGGGACACGGGTTCGAGCCCCGGTCGGGGAAGATCCCACATGCCACGGAGCGGCTGGGCCCGTGAGCCATGGCCGCTGAGCCTGCGCGTCTGGAGCCTGTGCTCCGCAACGGGAGAGGCCACAACAGTGAGAGGCCCGCATACCGCAAAAAAAAACCCCACAAAAATCTTTAAGTCTAATTACTCTCTTCCTGATTTACATGCTATTGATGTCCAAATGAAAGTTATTCTTTTTCTTAATCTCAAAATTACATATAATAGTAATCATTATTATTATATTTATAATATTATAAACTATATTATTAGATACTATATAAATTATACCATACTATAAAATTATTGTTGTTTTCATTAAGCAACGGAAATTGTTTGACTAGACTTACTAAAGGTTTACTATTTTATTTTCTTATCATTACTTCTTCCATCAAAAACTGGATAATTTTCCTTCTTCCCACAGTATTTCCTCTAGGTTTTTCTCAGGGGAAGATATGTTAGAGGTAATTTCTCTCAGTTCTTGACAGTCAGTTTCTGAAAGATAGTTTTGCTAAATACACAATTATAACTGACAATTGTTTTCCTTCAGTGCTTTGAAGACATTATTCCATTGTTTCTGGCTTCCATTACTGTTGCTAAGCAATGCATCTATTTATCCTCCTATGGGAAGTTACTTCAGAGTCACTAATCTTTCACATATGGCCAGACATGTAAGGAATAGGAGACTATTTTAAATTTAGGTAGGAGGAGTATGTCTGGAATAGAATTATGGTAGTGAGAATGGAATGGAAAAAAAATAAGATAAAACTGTAGTGCAAAGAAATGGTGGGATTTGCAAGTATGAAAATAGAGATAAGAGCATTTTTAAATTGTATGTTATCATGATATATGTTAAAAGAGTAAGTGATATGCACACAAGGCCAAAATACATGGATGGTGCTATATGATAATATATCAATTACTTTATTTTTCTCTGTAAAGGAGGAAGGAGAATCCAGCTATCTGGGGACCATTGCCATATTCTTAACTGGTTACTTAAAGCCTCCATATATGGTACCAATGACTCAGAAGAATAAAGATTTCTATTGCAGGGCATGGCAAATAATAGGTGCTCAATGAACGTTTGTTGAACTAAACCGATTGTAACAATTATATAAATATAATTGCCAATACCACCCAGGTTCCTTGCTTAAAACTGACCATGTGTAAGACCAAATGTTAAATGTAATCCAAACTTATCCATCTATAAGAGAAAAAAACAAGTTGTGGAATCTCAATTTTAAAAAACACCAGCCATCCTTGATCGTTCATTCATGCATTTTGTATTCCTCAACCAATAGACAGTGAAATATAAATGCTACCTATGTTTTATAATCACTGTTAATGAGCACATTTTTTTTTTCTCAGTAGTTGTATATGGTCACCTACCCTCCGAACACGGAGATATTTCTGTCATTAAATCTTCTCTTAGCCATGGCTTTCTCAAATGAGCCCAGAGCCCAAATTCTATTAATGGCTGGTACTGAAAAGAATTTTAAACAAAACAATGACAGCTTCCTCTGGAAACTGTGATAGATAAGCCAGCATATTTCTATTTAATTGTGGAATAGCAATTTCTGCTATACTTAGATGCCCCGTTGTTGGAAATTAGCCCTTATCCCATATTAGGAGAGAGTGCTAAATACTTTTTCACAGCCAGATACATACCAGGGTACAGTAGAATGTGCAAACAATTCCTGTTGCAAACACAGAGCCCCAGAGATCAAACCCAGTCACTATGAAAGGAGAAAAAAATATTGAAAGAAGTTTCTCTAAGGAAAGTAAAAGAACAAACTTTATGAGGAAAAAGTCACAATATTTTTGTCTGTGTTCTTTGTGCGCAAATGGAAATCAAATTAGAGTTGTCTCATTAAATTTTCTCACCTCTGATAAAGATTATTTTATTACATTATTATACCTCAACCCAGCCCATAATTTTCATGTAATGCTAAAAGCCAAATTATTTCTCTTAATATTCTAGAGCTTCCAATCTCTGCACCAATTGTTTGTTTGTTTGTTTTTCTTAACAAAGTTAGTCTGAGTACTTTGAAACCACCTAAACGTTGACCATGAATAAATATTTCTCATTATAATCACATAGCACAATTAAATTGAATACTGAGGACTTCTAATATTACAGGTATTATTATGAAATTTCTTTCACTTTTGTTTCTTCTTTCCTTTTTTTCCCTGGGATTCTATTCTTTCAAAGGGCTCAGGTATAAATCTTAAAATAATTACTACAAGCACATTTTACTCATGTATTCAGAGTATCAACTTCATGAGATTGCTGAGAAAGGACATATATTATAGATGACCTTATTTAGTGGTTGTGTATGTACCATACAAAATTGTCAAACTTACTGTTACCAAAGGAGAAAGGGAAGGAGTAGGGATAAGTTAGTAGTATGAGATTACTGAAACACACTACTATACATACCTCACACCGGTCAGAATGGCCATCATGAAAAAATCTACAAAAATAAATGCTGGAGAGGGTGTGGAGAAAGGGGAACCCTCTTGCACTGTTGGTGGGAATGTAAATTAATACAACCACTATGGAGAACAGTATGGAGGTTCCTTAAAAAACTAAAAATAGAATTACCATATGACCCAGCAATCCCGCTACTGGGCATATATCCTGAGAAAACCATAATTCAAACAGACACATGCACCCCAATGTTCATTGCAGCACTATTTACAATAGCCAGGTCATGGAAGCAACCTAAATGCCTATAGACAGATGAATGGTTAAAGAAGATGTGGTACACATACACAATGGAATATTACTCAGCCATAAAAAGGAATGAAATTGGGTCATTTTAGAGACGTGGATGGACCTAGAGACTGTCATACAGAGTGAAGTAAGTCAGAAAGAGAAAAACAAATATTGTCGGTTAACGCATATATTTGGAATCTAGAAGAAAAGTACAGATGAACGGTTTGCAAGGCAGAAATAGAGACACAGATGTAGAGAACAAACATATGGATACCAAGGGGGGAGAATGGGGGTGGGGGTGGCAGTGGTGGGATGAATTGGGAGATTGGGATTAACATGTATATACTAATATGTATAAAATAGATTACTAATAAGAACCTGCTGTATAAAAAATAAATAAATAAAATTAAAAAAAAAAGACACAAGTATCCCAGTGTTCATTGCACTATTTACAATAATCAGGACATGAAAACAACCTGAATATCCAACGACAGACAAATGGATAAAGAAGAAGTGGTACATATACACACTGGAATACTACTCAGCCATAAAAAAGAATGAAATTGGGTCATTTGTAGAGATGTGGATGGACCTAGAGACTGTCATACAGAGTGAAGTAAGTCAGAAAGAGAAAAACAAATATTGTATATTAACACATATATGTGGAATCTAGAAAAATGGTACAGATGAACCTATTTGCAAGGCAGGAATAGAGACGCAGATGTAGAGAACAGACATGTGAACATGGGGGGTGGGGAAGGGGAGGGTGGAATGAATTGGGAGATTAGGATTGACATATGTACACTACCATGTGTAGAATAGGCAGCTGGTGGGAACCTGCTGTATAGCACAGGGAGATCAGCTCAGTGCTCTGTGATGACCTAGATGGGTGGGATTGGGGGGGAGGGTGGGAGGGAGGTCCAACAGGGAGGGGATATATGTATACTTATAGCTGATTCACTTCATTGTACAGCAGAAACTAACACAATATTGTAAAGCAGCTATACTCCAATAGAAAAAAAAAGATAAACAACAAAGATTTACTGTATAGCACGAGGAACTATATTCAATATATTGTAATAACTTATAATGGAAAATAATTTGCACAAAAAATATATACAACTGAATAACTTTGATGTACAATCTAAAAAAACATACTTTAAATCAACCATACTTCAAAAAAAATTGGCATAACTTCAGTGATTAGAAAACAAGCAATAATCACATTGGGTGTTTGGAACCATGTGGATAAAATCAAGTAACTAGTTATTTGCATTGTTTTCAGCGTTCAGTTTATAGAGCTTTATGTTGTGACAACTACAGTAATTCAAGCACCCTAACCACAGGAATGTCTCCTCAACAAGATGTTGTGTGTATATTTCTCAAGGTGACAAGGCATGTATAAAAATGGTGGACAGTGCAAGAGAGTGTCGCTAGCTCACCTTGATTGAGGGCCAGAGCAGGAGCATACACCACCACTCCTGTGTAGAGAATCTGGTGGAGAGACAAGAAGCAGGTGAACAGTGAGAAAAGTGACACTGAAAGTAAGTCTGCCTAAAAAATTCCTTATGACCTTAGAGCTACATTTCCTTAAACTTCTTCATCAAACACTTCAATCCCAGGCACTCTTGTTTTGAAATCCTTGGCTACTGTAACTAATTTGCAGAAGGGATAATAAGCATGCGATGGAAGAAGAGTGTTGGACTTTTAAGATGGCTGCATATTTTGAGATTTTATGGCTAGATCTGGTATATTTCTGAAGGATATGAAAATAGGGTTCAAGTTAAGTTTTTGATTCACCCTTCCACTACCCCATCATACACATATCACCATGACACAAACACATTTTAGCAATTTGAAACATAAATTTTAGAGTGGAGATGGAAATAATCCGTGATTAGAGCACCATGCAGGGAAAACTACCAACATGGGTGATCTTCATAGTGGGTATATCTTCAAGCTCCCAGACCTGCAGCCACTACACTGATGGAAGTGGATGGAGTCCCATTTAATTTTAAATGAAATTTCACCATTTAGAGATCCATGTGGGGTTTTAAAAGGCAAATATCTATGGACAGGTCAAGGAGCAGTTTCTTGTTCTTAAATCCTTCAGTCAGTGAGTGGGAGTTTTGATTAAGAAAAGAGAAGGGAGTTAGCTTCTAGCAGAAAGTTCTTGGTGAGTCACGGGAAATGCATTGAGGGTGTCCCACAGGCAAGTGTGGGGCAGAAAGAGGGCACCCTAGAACCCAGGAGAGGAGTCCAAAAGGGGAATGTGGGAATATTGGTTTGAGAGTATAGTCTTAAACAGATTTTCAGCAAAACGGGTATTTCTGGTTCAACATAGTTTACTAGTAAAAAAACAGAACAAAACAGAATTAGTTACCAGATCATTTCACATCAAAAGCAACTTGAACAGGTTAAATAAGAGTTCAAAATAAATTTAAGAAAAAGCTTTTTTTCCCTTGGTGATTTATTATATATATATATATTTGTTTGTCATTATTTGTACAGATATATGGGGTCTATGAAATGTGGAAATACCTTGATATAATCATTTGTCTTGAAAGTGCTATCCTTAGAAGAAAGTAGTTTCTTCTTAGTGTTGAATGTTTCTTTTAATTGTGTTAATTGCCCCCTGAAATAAACAAACCCATACTTGTCGTTCCCCAATCCACCTCTGCAGCAACCCTTACTCCTTACCGTCTGCAAAATGTAGATGGCTGTGGCTGCATAGCGAACTGGCTTGTTGAATCGTAGTTGTAAGTACTAGAAAGAACAGAGAGAAGGACGTGCAAAGAATCAGCAAGTTTTATGTAAGGGCTGCTAAGAAGGTTTTCTGTTTTCTTGGTATTTCTCTGAGTTTAGTGCTTAGTTTATAACATGATTTTATACTATCTGTACTTTGGGAGAAAAGGAAACAAATTTGGATTATTTAAAGTCAAAGATACAGTAAAACTCAATTTTTGCTCAAGCTTCCCTTGAGGGTCAGAGAAGATAAATGTTTTTTATTTTTAAATTGTTATTGCTTCAATAAAAACCAGATTTTCTGGCTCATTATCCAGGGCTCTTCCTAGTGGATATGCCAAAGCCATTATTTCCTTTTATATCCCACTGTCCCCAGATTCAGCTCAGGCCTTCCTTTCCTCTTTCCCAGATCAATGCAGTAGCCCCCTAACTGACCTCTCTAATTCCAAGCCTTGCCCACTCATTCCACCAACCACACACCTGCTGCACTGATTCTCCTAAAGCAGAGCTCTGGTCATGTCATGCTTTTCCTCAAACTTTCCAGTGACTCTCTATCATTGACAAAACAAAATGCACATCCCAGGCTTGACATTCTAAACTCTCTACTGTCTGGTCCACACCCTTCTTGTTAGCTCACATCACTAACCCTCACATGATTTATTCTCCACGTAAAATCATTATGTATAATTCAACCAGCATGCTTTGTACTCTGCAGATTTGTCCTTTGTGTAGGCAGATTTTCAGTGTGAGAGAGCCTCCCTCTCTCCAAATTCACCAATTCTTAGAGAATGGACTTGAGGATATGGGGAGGGAAGGATAAGCTGTGACAAAGTGAGAGAGTGGCATGGACATTTATACACTACCAAATGTAAAACTGATAGCTAGTGGGAAGCAGCCGCATAGCACAGGGAGATCAGCTCGGTGCTTTGTGACCACCTAGAGGGGTGGGATAGGGAGGGTGGGAGGGAGGCAGATGCAAGAGGGAAGAGATATGGGAACATATGTATATGTATAACTGATTCACTTTGTTATAAAGCAGAAACTAACACACCATTGTAAAGCAATTATACTCCAATAAAGATGTAAAAAAACAAACAAAAAAAAAGGATAGCCCAATTGCCATTCCTGTTCCTACTCATACTTTCTCCTCTGAGCATTTAGGGCAACTAATATTAAACTTCTTTCATATGTAATAACACTTGATCACCTGCTGCCTTGTATTTTAGTGTTGGATTCGCGTAGCTTACTGTATTTGTTTCGTATGGCTACTGTAACAAAATATCACAAATTGGGTGGCTTAACGCAACAGAACTGTGTTCTCTTACAGTTCTGCTGGAAGCCAGGAGTTCAAAATCAATTTCACTGGGCCAAAATCAAAGTGTTGGCAGGGCTCTGCTCCCTCTGGAGGTCTTAGGGAAGAATTTGTTTCTTTGGGGTTTTTGGTGGCTGCAGGCAGTCCTTTAGCTTTTAGCTTTATCACTCTAATCTCTGCCTCTTTGGTCACACTGCCTTTTCTTCTGTCTGTCAAATCTCCTTCTGCCTCCCTCATATAAATGTGCTTGTACTTAAGGCCTACCTGGTTTAACCAGGATAATCTCTCCATCTCAAGATCCTTAATTTATTCAACTTTACAGAGATCTCTTTTTCTAAACTATATAAGGTAACAGTCACAGGTTCCTGGGATTAGAACATTTATTATGATTTTTAGAGGGAGGGGGATGCATTTTTCAGCCTACCACACTTACTTTCCCTGGTACATGTAAACAGGGTCTTATTTTATTCATTTTATCTTCGTCTTTCATGTATTCATTCATCTAACAAATATTTATTACTTTCCCTCCATATGGCATTCTGCTATACAATGATAGCAAATATTATATAGTTCATGTCACAAAGGATTTTACAGATTAGAGGAGACCATTAACAAATTTATACTAAAGTAAAGTTACTGTGATGGTATGTACTAAAAAGCTACAGGGAGGTGTGAACACACTAAACAGATGGATCTGATTTACTGTTGGAGGTCAAGAAAGGTATTCCTGAACAAATATTCTAGAAGGCACTAGTATTTGTCTTCCAGTGTATGATAAACATGTACTGAATGAACAAAATGAATGTTAAAAGTAGCAAATGACTTGAGGACTTAATATCCTGGTGGTAGTTCTTGGTAGTAATTTCTAATTGGTAGCAGTTCTTTCTTATCTAATTTAAGAAAAATCATTTTGATTAACCCAGAAGTTTACTGATGTGTCCTTTTCCTAGAAATAATATATAAGTAAGTGTTGATTGATGGCTTAAGGTGGAACCTTCTTTGAAACCCTAGAAAAAACTCCTCTTGACAGAATTGTGACTCAGTTTCACACTAATCCACATCTCCCAATTTACTGCTCAACCCTTCCCCCAAGGGAGGAACCACCTTATTTTCAGACCATCTTTATTCAGACAACACATTCAGTACACTGTGAGTCAGGTAATAATCAAGTGGATGTGTAACTGAGGGCACCAGGTATGAGGAAAATATTTTTAAAGAAGTAAGGAAGTCACTGAGAGAGAAACTGAAAGTCTCAGGTATCATAGGATAAAAAACAGTGCAAAACTTTTAAGCTGAAGACAACATGGGTTCAAATCACATGTCCTTGGAAGGATTAGTTTATTGCACTAAATGATGGCCACCTCTTTCTAAAATTGGCATTTGTAGGATCTAATGGTATAGTGTACGATAACATCAAGTGCAGGGACGGGAATATAGTGGGATCTTACTGACTAGTAGTCACTGTGGGTGTGACTCCTGGAGCTTATTGGCATTCTCTGTCCCAGTACATGTTGATAGCATCTAACTGCACCGTGATTTTCTGCTTGAGGGCTTTATCTCACCCCTTGCACAGGGCAGACTAGAAGTGCTTGGGGGGTGTTATCATTGTCTTTCAGCCAATGACAAAAGGAAGTTGGACCAAAAAATCCCAGTTATTTTCATTTCAAGGAGACCAACCCTGACATGTGATCTGTATTGTCCCCCAGAAATCCCCAGTGAGCTAGAACCTCAGTTGCTCACAATAACAACCTGCTCAAAAACATAACTTTATTGGCTTCCTTTTTTTCCATGTCTTACTTGCCACTTGCCTACCAATGCTTAATAAAATCATTTCCCCCCAAAATGACTTGCATTAAACTCCTTGTCTCAGAATTTGCCTCTGGGGGAACGCAACTTAAGACGGTGATATTTCTACCAAATATGATTCAAGTGGAGACTGCAAAATTGCTTGTAATGAGCTGTGTCTTCTGGTTGACAGGGATTCTTTTCCCATCACATGAAGAACCCAGGATAGCCTACTAGAGGATGAAACCAAGTGTAGTATGCTACAAGCTGTCCCATCTGAGTTCCCCTAGACCAACGAGCCACTAACCAACCCACTAGCTGATGGCAGTTACAGAGATGGCCCCAAGTAAGACCAGAAGAACCTTACTGTCTTACTAGACTCTCTTGAGCTCAGGTCAGGTTACTGATCCACAAAATTGTGAGCAGGTAAAATTGTTGGTTTAAGAAATTTGTTTTGGGATGGTATGTTACACAGCAATAGATAACTGATATAAAATGTGGTATCAGAAGTGGAGAAATGTAACAAAACCCAAACTATGTGATATTGGCTTTGGGACTGTTTGGCATATGAAGTCTAGGAAAGCAAAGGGGAAATTGTTCCTGAAAAATGGAAAGGTAGTGAGAAAACTGCTATAGGAATCAGCAAAAGTCAATGGTTTTAACATTTCAGTTTAGTTCCTCTAAATTCAGTCAATTCAGTCAAACTAGAGAGACAGTATTAAGAAAAATATATATGAAAAAAAAAGAACTAGATCAGAAGTAAGACACCTTGAATTCTAGTTTGAGCTTTGCCACTATCTCACTCTGTTATCTAAGCCTCTGGTTTCTCATCCATGAAATAAGAGACTATTCAAACTGCATAATTCTCCATCTGAAAGATTGTATTCACTCACTCACGTATCCAATGGTCATCCTGGATCGGTGTATAGTTTTAACTACAGTCAAAAGTAAAAATGGAAGTTCAGCAGAAAAGTTGCATGCTTTGTGCTTGCTTTTAAAAATAGCACAGGTAACATTTACCATCATGTTTGACTATTTTCAAAACCCCAAACCTGATATAGCCACACTATTTTCCATCTCAGGAAATAAGTCCACTTTTCATGTTGGTTCAAGTATCATGGAGCCATCCTTGACTCCTCTTTCTGTCTCACTCCCCACATGCAATTCATGAAAGAATCCTGGCACCTCCTCCCCACCCTTTCAAAATTTCACTTGCATTATCCCCTCTGTCTCCACGCTAATACCATCATTCTTGCCTAGATTACAGCAATAGCTTCCTAACTAGACCCCCTGCTTCAGCAGTAAAAACCTTATAATTAGCCTCAACATACAGCTAGAGTCATACTCTTAAAATACAAATCACATTACAGCACTCTCCTGCCTAAACAGTGCAATGACCCATCCCACTGAGAGTAAACACCAATCCTTATAATGACCTAAAAAGGCCTCATAACATTGGTTTAGACCCTATCACACCCTAAATATCCATTTACAACAAATATTTTGTCACTTTATTTACTGTACTGAAATAATACTCAATAATGATATCTTATACCTACACACCTAATTTCTCAAATTTTAAATATAATTACTAAAATGCCACAAACGTAGTTTAAAGGAGAACTAAAAGGAAAGCAATTTACAGAAAAAAAAAGTGTATAATCTATGCTTAGAAAACACTATGGAAGAAGTAGTAGCCTGGGCATTATAATGAAAAAGTCTGGATTAGAGAGAAGTAAGTAGTTCAGAAACTATTTAGCTTAAGAAGTCCAAGAAAAATGAGAAAGCAGGTAGACATCAGCTCACAGGTAGTGTTAAGGGTAAATAATAGCATGCTAGATCTATTAGTGTTTGATAAGACAAAGAAGAAGATAACTCTAAGTGAAGTGGAGACAACATGATGAGACCAATTATAAACTGTCCAAGTGGAGATAATGAAAATGTATGATATTGCAAATGAGTTGAGTCTAATTTATAACTTGAAGGTGAGAACAGTTCCTTATGCTTTGACACGGGAGAGGATAGTGACAAAGTAGCACAGATGACATAGATTAGTCTTGAAATCCCCCTGCATATCAAAGCATTTAAATAAGTTGGCTATTGCCAATCCCAAAACTCAATGGCTTAAAAACCAAGGACTTAATATTTCTCACAATTATTAGGATTGGCTGGGTGATTCCTCTACTTGATTCTCCTGAATCAAGGGCTGCCATGGGGCTGCAATCAATGGGAAGTTCAGCTGGGGGAGAAAATCCAAGATGGCATCACTCACATGTCTGGTGATTGGTGTTGGCTGCCGGCCAGTGTGCTTCTGTTCTTCTCTACTTGTTCACTCATCCTCCAGAAGCTAGAACAACTAGACCCACTTCCTGACATAGCTATATCAGGACAACATTGCAAGAAGGCAAAGGCAGAAGCTATAAGCCTCATGAGACTTAAGCTCCCAATTCACACATCACTTCTGCCACATGATATTGGTCAAAGCAAGTCACAAGCAAGTCACCATCCCAGATTCAAGAGGTCGGGAAATAGACTCTACCCTTTCAGTTTTAACTACTTCAAAAGATCCTGGTAAGAATATCTATGGCTAGGTAGCAGAAGATGGATGATGAACAAATAAACATAAATTCAAGTTTCTATACAGAGATTGGTAGAAATTTGGGGACTGTAACAAAAACAAGAACAATAATGATAAATAATATAAAACTCTTCCATGGCATTTACAACTTGCCAGGCTCTGTTAAAAGTATTTGCATATAATAACTCATTTACTCCTCACAGACATTCTTTAAGATAGGTAGTTTTATTATTCTTATTTTACATATGTGAAAATCAGGTACAGAGAGGGTAAGTCATTTTCCCAAAGTCATACAGCTAGTTAAGCAGCAGAGCTAGTATTCAAAGCCAAGTAACCTGAGTTTAAAGTTCATACTTTAAACCCCTTTTAATGCCACACTGCTAATTCTTATAAAGAAAGAGGCAGTCCCAAAATATGTACTTTACACAATCTGAATTTCTTCTTATTAGGGTACTACAATTTAAAAAATATGTAAAGGGCAAAGGTAAATGGTAAATTAAATTCAATGAAATGCTTATATGTCCTCTATCTGTACTGTCTCAAATCTCCTCAGTTATATATTTGCAATTGGTTTAATGTAGTAACTGAACTGTTTTACTAAAACTGTACAATCCACTGTACAACCTTGACTAAGTCATTTATCTGTATCTCCGTTTTCTTAGCTGAAAAGTGACACTACACAATGTTCTTTGTGCTTTGCAGAATACTGATGTTAATAATAATACAAGTAATAACATCAGCTTTCCTTCATTGAGAATCTCCTACAAGTTAGACAGTATATTAGATGTTTACCTACATGTTCTCATTTAATCATTGAAGTAGCCTGGCATGCTTGACTTTGTTATTTCTGTTCTACAGATGGAAAGTGTAGGTGTCTGTAGATGTCTTTGGATACAAGTGTATCTGTATCCAAAGCTTAAGCTTTCCCCAATAACACTGCAATATTTTTTCCCATGATGTGTAATTGCCCTGAAAATAAGTGAGTGTTTTTCAACTATCATGTGTTATCATCAAGGCAATGTGTATCACTAGAGAAAAAAGCAAGAATAACAAAACATGTTCAAGTGGAGAGGAAACAGCAACTACCTCCCAAAATGAAGATGAAGGAAGTAGTTGTCTTACCTCATATGTGCTGGTGATGCCAGATCTGTAGAACACAGGGAGAAAGAGCTCTGATGTGAAGAGGATCACAAATGCGTACGCAATGAAGAAGATGATGAAGGATGCCCCAAAGCGGTAGACCTCAGCCGGGGTCCCCAGGACAGTGACAGCGGACATGAAGCTGGCTGTCAGAGACAATGCCACGGGGCCAAAGGTCATTTGCCGTCCCCCAACCAAAAACTCCCTTGAAGTTGCCTTTTTTCTCTCCCTAATGGCAAAGAACACCCCAATTCCAGAGGAAATGACAAAGAGGGCTGCAAAGACGACATAATCCCAAACTTCAAAGTTCTTCACCTCCATGCTGGGAAGTATGGCACCAGAGAGTCGCTCTCAACCTGGTCTCAGGGAGAAGTTCTTTCCAAAAGCAAAGCTCAGTAGAGTAGATGCTTTTCCAGGAGAGGAGATTGTGGTTGTGTGAAGAGAATGATGACCAGAGGCACTGTGTAGCACTTCGGAAACCAAGTTGTACTCAGGGAAGATCTCAAAAGTTGACGACAAAGAGGGATCTGGTAGTGGTACCAACAGATGAGAACTTGAAATCTGACCCTGGCCTGGAGCTGTCTTTTCCTCTGCTAAAGCATATGCCACAGAGAAGGAATTCAGATGTGTTCCAAAATTAATAACCACTGGGGGTGGAATGAACTTGCCAGATAACATGCTCTTTAATCTCCTAGATTTTTTTAAACTTAAGGTTGAACATTACTGGGAACCATAGAAGTGATACAAGTTCACCACCTCAGCATTTTTAATGAGTGAAACAGAATCTGTTAAATGCCAACATAACTATCACCTGTATCTTCCATCCGAGTAAGGGAGGGTGAAGGTGTGTCCCTGAAACTCCATGAGACAGTGAGTGTGGGGGAAAAGGAGTAAAGAACGAGGGATCAGGAGACCTTTGCTCAAGTTGGTGCAAACCTAAGTGAGCTGTGATATTGCTGATGAAATATTTAACCCCTCGGAGCTTCATCTGGAACATGGAATAATAACACCTCAGAGGGTTATGATGAGTCTTTAAGTGTCTCTGACTTTCTGACCCTCTTTTTTCTGATCAATAATTAGCTATTATGTGTGCTTATAGTGAAGCACCCTGGAACATAATAGAGTTGACTCTCTTTTGACGCTAGGCTTCAGAAAATAAATTTACCAATAATTAATAAATCTTTTGTAGTCCTCAGTTTTATCTTTTCTGTCTCTCCTTCATTTAGACCCATTCACAACTCCTGTACAAAGAGGTTAAGTTTTAGTTAAGACCAGGACAAATGAGAGAAAGAAGGTAAGAATTCAGTTATAGATTCTTTTTCTTATGTGCCTTAAAATTATTTTTATTTTTCCTCTTTTTTTATTTTTTTAATGTTACATTGGAGTATAGTCGATTAACAATGTTGTTGTGTTAGTTTCAGGTGTACAGCAAAGTGATTCAGTTATACATATACATATACATGTAGATATTCTTTTTCAAATTCCTTTCCCATTAAGGTTATTACAGAATACTGAGCAGAATTCCCTGTGCTACACAGTAGGTCCTTGTTGGTTATCTATGTAAAATATAGCAGTGTGTACATGTCAATCCCACAGTCCCTATCTATCCCTCCCCCCAGCCTTCCCCACTGGTAACCATAAGTTCATTCTCTAAGTCTATGAGTCTGTTTCTGTTTTGTACAGCAAAGGAAACCATAAAAAAGACCAAAAGACAACCCTCAGAATGGGAGAAAATATTTGCAAATGATGCAACTGACAAGGGATTAGTCTCCAAAATTTACAAACAGCTCATGAGCTCAATATCAAAAAAACAAACAACCCAATCAAAAAAATGGACAGAAGACCTAAATAGACATTTCTCCAAAGAAGACATACAGATGGCCCAGAGGCACATAGATGCTCAACATCACTAATTATTAGAGAAATGCAAATCAAAACTACAATGAGATATCACCTCACAACAGTTAGAATGGGCATCATCAAAAAAATCTACAAACGATAAATGCTAGAGAGGGTGTGGAGACAAGGGAACCTTCCGACACTGTTTGTGGGAATGTAAGTTGGTACAGCCACTATGGAGAGCAGTATGGAAGTTCCTTAAGAAACTAAAAATAGAACTACCATATGATCTAGCAATCCCACTCCTGGGCATATATCTGCAGAAAAACATGGTTTGAAAGGATACACACACCTCAATGTTCATTGCAGCGCTGTTTACAATAGCCAAGACATGGAGGCAACATAAATGTCCATTGACAGGTGAATGCATAAAGAAGATGCAGTACATATATGCGATGGAATATTACTTAGCCATTAAAAAGAATGAAATCATGCCATTTGCAGCTATATGGATGGACCTGGAGATTATCATACTAAGTGAAGTAAGTCAGACAGAGAAAGACAAATATATATGATATCACTTACATGTGGAATTTAAAAAAATGATACAAATGAACTTATTTACAAAACAGTTATGGATTCTTGATTCTGCTCCTATTAGACTCTGCTTATTGTTCTAAAGTACCCCCAGCAAACCTCTGGAGGACAATTTCTCTACATCATTCATGCTTCTCCTGCCTTCTCAAAGGTCTTCCCCAACACCATCCCTACAAAACCAGTATGTTCCACAAGATCTAGTTCATGTATACCTTGCTCTGTGGAGCCTTCCCTGACTCACATCTCCTGCTGCTCTCTCCCCCAACTCCTGTAGGAAACAGGCTCCCTTGGTACTCACTTTTTACTCTGAGAATATCCTCACCTATTTTAAAGAATCTCTATGTGTATGTCTGTATGAGCAAGTCAGCAGTTGTAGATGACCAACTCATTGAAGGCAGAGGCACAAGGCCTGGTCCAGAGTGCCCAGTACGTAGTTATTATGTACCTATACATAGTTAGCTATTGTAGAAAGTAAGGAACTCATCCAAAAAACAAAAGAAGAAAACAAAAATTATCCATAATGTCCAAGGCCAGAAATATCTCCTATCAAACAGAGGAAACTTTAATTTTGTTTTTGACATCTGAGTAACTGAATGAATCTTTGATTATTTGTTTAGTCTGGGTACTGTCTGCACTTCCTACTTTGATCCATGGATTTGAATTTGACCACACAAAGCTTTGATGGCTGAAATATGCTTTTAGTTGCAAAGAAATGTGCAAAAACTCTGCCAGGAGTTGTCTTGTCCTGTTGTTTAAATTCCTCCTCCAAGTTTACACAGTTGATATAATCAGGGTTAATGGGAAAAATAGGTCTTTAATATTTTGTCTTAACCTTGGCTTTTACTAATTTGTACCGTGGGGTATTCTAATTATATAACAGATTTTTATTTGTTAACAGTCTCAGCAGAAAATCAGAGCTCCAGCTTTCAGAAGCTTAACTATTTTATGCTTTAATATTAACATCAATTAAGTGTTAATGTTCAATCCACAAGGTATGTGGACAACTTGTACAAGTCTGGTGAATATTAATTCAAAACACTATTATTACATCAATGAAGTCCAGAGGTTAAATACTGGAAGCTTGTAGGTGAACTGTTGATGAGTACTGCTGATTCAATTAACCTTCATCAAGAAACAGTATTATCTACATGGCTTCCACTGGTCTTGGACTTCAAAACAGTGGGGAAGCAGAGTGGCTAATGGTTCGGGATGTGAACCTCACGCCTCTCACAGTAAAGTATTCCTTGCTTCCAACATTTTGCTGATTATAAGGCACAGCATTACTATATTAATTTAATTCTCAGTTATTTTCTATTTCTTTACACTTTCTCCCTCTGGTAGTATCCAGTGTCTTCATACTCTCTGTCTATCCCATTGAAACTCACTCTATACAAGGTTCATGCTGATTACAAAGCATAACACCCATTTATTCGTAACTTTTCAGGGAAAACAAAAAGCCAACACATTCAATGGCTACGTAAGTTAGAAAGTACATCCCTATGTCAGAAATACTAACATGGGAGAACAAAGGAAAATGTGCTTCTTTGGAGAAATCTCAGTATTTCCTGCACCCTCTTGCAGGGGCCTCCAAGGCAACCACTTCTACTTTATTCCTTTAGTGTAAAGCTGGGACCCTTGTTGGAATGTAGCCACCATCACCTGCCCCCCCCCCCCACACACACTACCTTAACAAGGCCCAGCTACTCAATTACCCTCTTGCCTAATAGGTTAGGTTTGTAGTTGTGATCATTAGTAGGCTCTGTAGTGTAAAATATTTCTGCACCTGGCATAGAGTATTTATAATGGAAAAGAGGAAAACAGTTGGACATTGAATGCTACCAAGGTAAGTGTGGGGGGAAGGGTAAAGAATTGGAAGGATAGGGCAACCAGGGAAAAGAACCACAGTTGCAATATTCCTAATAGCAGGCTATGCACACCATGTTTACATTGGTCTAGGACAGAAAGGAGGAAAATAGGATAGGACTTGTCCATTTTGAGATTGCATTATCACTATATTACCTTTTCATGGCTGTTATTTTGTTTTGTTTTGAATTTGGACAGGGAAGTGGCATGATCAGAACTGTGCCTCAGATAGATTAACTCATTCTAATAATTTTACATGATGAATGAATTTTTTAATCCAGTGGACATTATTAAGGGTGACTCAAAGAACTTCCCACATGGTAAGTAAGCTGCTTAAAGCAGGTTATGAAAGCAGTCCTCCCCATAAAGTTCTTCTCTCAATGATCATGCCTATCAAACCAACCCCTAGGAGACAAACTAGTGTGCCAAGCTACAGTTGAACAGAAATTATTGTGCTTTTTTTTCAAACGCAAAGGGACTGCACCCATTTTTCTCTTCCAAGGGAAATTGAATAATTCCTATCCTGAGGAAGATAATTCTATATAATTCTTACAGAGACTGATGAAGAAGGGACCACATCCAAGAATTTTATCATGAAAAAGAAAAACTACGAATCCAGAGTTTCTATTCCTCCTTTGAGCAGAAGACATGGCCTGGAGCTCTGTTGTAGAAGTCTCTTGACTAGCTGGTATTTTTATGAATATAGAAAGGTTAGGTTTGAGGAGAAAGTGAAGAAGCAAAAACTCTGCCTACAAATTAATTAATTATTTTCTTCTTTTATCCTTGGGAATGATGTTAGAGACATGGCATAGGAGTAAAGACAAGGAAATGGTACACAAATGTGAATGGAGGCAGGGACATTTCTCAAAACTAGTGAGACTGTCTCAGTATAAGGGAGAGCCAAAGGGATTTTAACAATGGAAATAATTAATATTAAACGTTAAATTTATTCTAGCTTTGTTGAGATATAATAACATATAACATGTGTAAGTTTAAGGTGTACAACATGATGATTTGATGCACTTACATACTGCAAAATTGTTACAACAGTAGGATTCCATAACATCTCCATCACTCCACATAATTACCCCTTTTTGGTGAAGGGAAGGGTGAGAACATTTAAGATCTACTCTCTTAGCAACTGCCCAATATATAATACAATATTATTAACTATAGTCACCATACTGTCCATTAGACCCCCAAATAAATGTTAAGTTTTAGCCATGTTGTGCTGGAGTGTAGTTCCTGTCTTTTCTCCTAACCTTTAGGGAAAACCTCCTATATCACTGGTATTGTATTGATGTTTTATCATTTAATTAAAGGGGAAAAAAATCTGTGTTCATCTTTGATCTCAAAATGGGGCAGGATGACAGAATATTAGTGAAGGAAGAGAGACACGAAGGGGATTGAGAACCCGGAAGAAACAAAAATTGGAGAAAGAGCTCCTGAGAGCTTTATGATCTTTGAGGTTAAGTAGGGAAGACCACTTGGTATTCTATCAGAGTCAGGATATGGAGATTTCTTTCTTGTCTTTCTTTTCCTCCCATCCTTCTCCCTTCCCCTCCCTCCCTTCCTCCCTCCCTACCTCTTCTTTCCTTCCTTCCTTCCTTCTTTCCTTCTTTCCTTCCTTCCTTCCTTCCTTCCTTCCTTCCTTTCCTTCTTTCTTTTTTTCTTCCAAATATTAAAGAGAGGAGTGATCTGAAAAGGCTGGAACATTTAGGGCACCCAAGTGTTGACATTTGAATTTCATTCACATATTCTCACTAGAAAAATGTTTGTTTCCCAAGCCCTGGTGAGATATAGTGGAAAACATCCTTTATCTGCAACAAGGACCAAATTTCTTTCTCCACCCTCTCACTAAACAATCGTGATTTTTGGACACATTACTGGTTCTGAGCTACCACATTTGAAAATGGTATATCATGTTAATAATTAGATAATTAGATAAATTTAAGTACCTAAATTATCTTTTCAAGACTGCTCAAATGTCACCTTCCTTGACCAAACAACCTATTTAAATTGCAAACAACCACATTCTAAATCTCTACTCTCTTCATTCTCCATAAAATGTATCTCCTACTAATATATCATATAATATTTTAAATGTTAACATCTCCCTACTAGAGTATAAGCTCCATAAAGGGCTCTATTTTGTTCTCTGAGGTACTCGTAGTACCTAGACGTTTCTGTCCATAGTAGACATTCAACAAATTAAATTATATGAGTTCTAGGGGTTTCTTTCAACTTTATAATCTATGTTTAAATCTTGTTTTACTGAGAAAAAAGGAAAACGAAAAGAAAAATTTCCAAAATTTTTTTTAAAAAGCTGAAATATTTATCTACCTCCAAACACGTTTTCCCATCTAAATAAAAACTGAAATTTATATTTTATTCTATTAGATTCTCGAATTCATTATAGCTAAACCTGACAGTAGTTAAAACTTTATTCATTCATTCTACATACACTTAACAAATTTGAAAAATGGTGATTTGCAAGTTTAAGAGGCAAATTTCAGAGTCCAGCAGAGAACATCATTTGATATTAAAACAGACTAATGGCACAGCACGTCTACAATAAACAAGCAGAACACTTAAAGTGAATGTGTAGTTGGGAGGGTAATTGAGAGTGAGGCTCAAGGTCCTTTGTTAAACATCCTTAGATACCAAGCAACCCCTCCATTTTAGAATGGCAAAGGGGAAAACCACCAGCATGATCTACTATGAACTTGATTTTGTTAAATAAGCATAAAAGGAAGGAATTTCTTGTTTGTTTCAGGCTTCTGACCATTAAAATAGAACTTTTGAATAAGTTTCAAAAGGGAACAGAACCTACTATGTGTCTGACACTTTCATATATCATATCGTTTTGGTCCCTATACAGCTATAAAAATCTGTTAAAATGAGTGTCAATAGTCCCATCTTGCAAATGGAAGAAAATGCACATAGAAATACTTTGTCCAAATCAAGATCAAGTTCACACAGTCACTAAGCGGTGGTTTTAGCCTCAAATTCTAGGTGACTAAAATCTATGCTCTTTGTACTGAGTGTGTCTAACAAAGACAATTTCTACTTACTCACTTTTCCAGGTTTGATGGGGAGACTTTTTTTTTTTTTTTTTTTTTCCGGTACGCGGGCCTCTCACTGTTGTGGCCTCTCCCGTTGCGGAGCACAGGCTTCGGATGCGCAGGCTCAGCAGCTATGGCTCACGGGCCCAGCCGCTCCGTGGCATGTGGGATCCTCCCGGACTGGGGCACGAACCCCCGTCCCCTGCATCGGCAGGCGGACTCTCAACCACTGCGCCACCAGGGAAGCCCGGGGAGACTTTTAAAAAGTAATAGAGAAAAATCTGGGGTTATCTATCCTGTCAACCTGAACATGGATAATCAACACATCTCCAGCAAAACAGAGAAGTGATAATCAAGGCTCCTTGCATTGATCCTGTGATATTGTCACATCCTCAAGTATCTTATAAATAAACAAATAACATTTCAATTAAATTCAAGCAAAATTTAATGTTGAGTGATTTTTGTTATTCAGATTCTTTGGAAATATACTCAAACATACAGTATAGTTAGCAAGCTCAGAGGCAATTTTATCAGTTACCATGGAAACTCTTTAGTCCCTCATTTCCTATCAATTCCAACGGTCCTCATGCTATCCCTGCTATCACTAGGCACCATCATGAATGAATGACTTTTGTATATTTCTTAAACTGAAATTAACTGGTTATGTTTCATCACTAAGAATATACAAATAAATATGTCCCAGCCTCAAAGGCAACGTCAAAAGAAAATTTCGCAAAATGTGTAGTACGATGGTAATTACAATGTATAGTTTTCCAATAGGGACTTGTTTGAAGCCATGATTTGGGTGATTACGTTCTCAAGTGTTTAGTGACAAATAAAAGACGCTGTTTTCCTCTTTAATAAGAAATCAAGATGGTAATAACGGAGGTCCATCCACACTGGTCACAGGTCATTCCCTCTTCTTCAAGTATTGAGTTTTTCAGTGATATTTGTGTGTGCCTTTTGGAATTCCATTTCTAGGAAATAATTCTTAGAAATTTTATTCTAACTCTATATCTTCTAATTTATTCTAAGACTTGCTTTCCTTACTCGCTAAGTTCCCAGGTCCTGGATGGTATTTTATTTTGGTTCATGATACATGGAAAATTTGTCATAAAAAGAACTCCCCTTAGAATTCAGTTTTTCAGTTTTCTAAAATTTAAATTTTTAGAAATTGTTTAAATTAATTATAAAATATTTTTCTTACATTAAAAGCAGAAAGAACTGAATGCAAATCTCATCTCAGTAATCTACCAACCTTATGACCTTGGGAAAGTTGTTTTATGTCTTCAGGATGAAACTCAGGATAATGCCAAAGCAGGGGAATAAGCTGGTGCAATTTGCCAGCATGGCTTTCTGCAGGAGGTCAGTGGGCATACCTGTACAAGTTCCATGTAAAGATTTTTAGCTGGTCCTCCCTTGCTGGGTACCTTGAATTTATTTTATTTATATCTCTTTTTTTTTCTTGACGCTTACTCTTGGTGGCCCTGCTTATGGTTTGGGGGTGAATTTAACAGTCAAGTGATTGACACATACTTAAGTGTATCAAGTGAAAGTGTATAAGTGATAGCTCTTATTCTTAATAATGAAGACTGGAGAATTTGAGTCACAGCTAGGCTCAAATTTTTCTTCAGGTATTTATTAATTTTATCACCTTAACAAGTTATTTCATTTCTTTGAAACTCAGCTCCTCATCTTTAACATAGAAATAAGACCTTTTTCATTGTATTGTTTTCTGTATTAAAGATGTATGTCAACTATCTTATGCAGGGTTGGGCATATTATAGGAACTTCAGTAATGATATCTATCCATTACCTCTATGATTGACAGCTGTCACATTTCAGCATTTGCACCAGGAACTTCCGATACTATCCTGGGAAGAACAAAGCCTAGACAAATAACATAGAAGCTACCATACTATCACTCGTAAATATTTATCCCGCAACCAGAGGGACAGAAGTCATATTTCTGATTTGCGGTTCCCTTGGCTTTTGCTCTATTCTTTGTCTTCAATGTCTAGATTATGGAAATTTTCTCAATTTCATTGCACTGATGATATTCATCATTTTGTACCTTTTGTAACACTTTCTTCTTTCTTTTCAAATGAGCACTTTGTCAATCCTAACCCCCAAATCCGTCTCATCCTCCCCTTTCCCACCCCCGTGTCCACATGTCTGTTCTCTATGTCTGCGTCTCTATTCCTGCTCTGCAAATAGGTTCATCTGTACCATTTTTCTAGATTCCACATATATGTGTTAATATATGATATTTGTCATTCTCTTTCTGACTTACTTCACTCTGTATGACAGACTCTAGGTCCATCCACATCTCTACAAATGACCCAATTTCATTCCTTTTTATGGCTGAGTAGTATTCCACTGTATATATGTGCCACATCTTCTTTATCCATTCATCTGTTGTTGGACATTCAGGTTGTTTCCATATCCTGGCTATTGTTTCCTGGCTATTGTAAATAGTGTTGTAATGAACACTGGGATACATGTGTCTTTTTGAATTTTGGTTTTCTCAGGGTATATGCTCAGTAGTGGGATTGCTGGGTCATATGGTAGTTCTATTTTTAGTTTTTTAAGGAACCTCCTTACTGTTCTCCATAGTGGCTGCATCAATTAAGATTGACATATATACACTACCATGTGTAAAATAGATAGCTAGTGGGAACCTGCTGTATAACACAGGGGGCTCAGCTCGGTGCTCTGTGATGACTTAGATGGGTGGGATTGGGGGGACAGGTGGGGGGGAGGTCCAAGAGGGAGGGGATATATGTATACGTATAGCTGATTCACTTAGTTGTACAACAGAAACTAACACAACATTGTAAAGCAACTATATGCCAATAAAAAAATTAATTTAAAAAAATGAGCTCTTTGTACCTTGGGATGAGAACTTCCTTATGAACGTGTTAAAAATTTTAGCTCAGCTGAAATCTGTCAGGCAAGCCAGCAGCTGACTTTGTTTGCGATGCTGTAGGTATTTGCAGCCATTATGATTTTAAGTAATTTCTTGTCATTTCTATACATTAGAAAAGCAAGCGTATGGCCCATTTTTCAAATGTTTTAAGCTTTCCCAAGTCAACGTTATTTCATTTCCCCTATGAAGCAAAAACGTTATGGGATATCATAACAACTAGAACTTAGGGAAGAATGTATAAGAAAGCACATTTGCAAATGATCTTGCTGTGCACTATATTTTTAAATTGTAGAGGATTAGAAAGAAAGGTTTATGGAAAAACGTTTACAGTATCAGTGCCTTCATGGGACAAACATGAGTTGAAGAAGCTAATTTCTGCTTGTTTTAAAATCACTGGAGGATCCAGAATGTTCTGGTTTCCAGCCCCCACATTCTGGCAATGTCTGCAACGGGTAAATGCTTGAGATCCAGAAGGGGCACATCCTCCAACGTCTTGTGAAAATACACGCTCCAAAACAGGATTCTCACTGCAGTGGAGGAAAACCTACGCACTGCAGCTGATTTGCTTTGATGCCCTGATTTCTGCCACTAAGCCTGACTTCTTAATATGTCTATTTTTAGTCACCAAGGAATGAAAATGCACCTAATGCCCTTGGGATTAAAGTTAACCTCACCGTCAAAGGAGGAAAAGCAGAGAGCAAGTAGAACTCACAGTACCGCTATTAAAAACATTTGTGCTGGGCTTCCCTGGTGGCGCAGTGGTTGAGAGTCCGCCTGCGGATGCAGGGGACCCGGGTTCGTGTCTCGGTCCGGAAAATCCCACATGCCGCGGAGCGGCTGGGCCCGTGAGCCATGGCCGCTGAGCCTGCGCTTTCCGAGCCTCTGCTCCGCAACGGGAGAGGCCACAACAGTGAGAGGTCCGTGTACCACAAAAACAAACAAACAAACAAAAATTTGTGCTTGATTTTGTCTTTGTGTTAAATCGAAAAGCTTCTATATAATTTAGATATAAGAATCAACTGAAAAAACAAACAAAAGAATCACTGACACTGTTCCTACTCAAAAGGAACAATTCTATTTTTAGGGATGGTGGCTCTGTCTGTCCATTTATTGTACACCTTACATTCTGTTTCCCTAAGAGTGGCCTTATACTTCATTAAAGGATTCTGGTTTTGAGTAACAACCTGAACTTGCAAATCTGAATTAAATACAAAAAGTGGCGGGGGTGGGGGAAGCTTTTAAAATCCAGTGAGTGACCTTGTCAGGCAGAAGTAAATATTTTTAAGAAGACAGGGTGTCATGGTGGACAGCTCATGACTTTGATCGAATCTGGATTCTTTCCCAAGTTCTGCTCTGCACTACAGCTTTGAAGAAAGTTGTGAAAACTGAGACCTATTGTCCTCAGCTGTGAAATGAGTATAACACTATGAAAGACAGTCGTTTGGATTAAATAAGATAATGCTTGTAAAGTAGTTAAGGCGATTAATACAGAACTAGGCCTACAGGTGGGGTAACTCAATAAATGGTCTTACTGCTTAGGATATAAAGTTTATAAAGATGTGCCTTATAAGAAAATCTTACTACTTCACTAAAAATTTTAAAACTTTTACTCAGCAATTTGCACACTACCAAGACAATTTTCCCTTCAGTTAAAGATTTATTTTTGGACTTTGGCTTTTGTTAATAAGTGTTTTATCTAGTAAAAAGATGTTGCTGCCTAGCTATATCAAAGGTCACCGGTCACAAGCATAAGACATAAATTTAGCTGTGACTTCATAAATTGTAAAGTTTCATTGCAGGCAATAGTCACTGAGTGTGAAGGAAAAGTATCAATACTACTTGTGAGAATAAAAAAGACACTCTCAACAATTTTTAGAATCTGAATCATCTTGGATAAAACATTTCCATAAATTGATTTCACATCCCATCTTCCCAGGGAATCAAAGGCTCATTGAGCAGGCATATTATGCAATCTTGTTCCCAAGTCCAGCCCATGGGAAAGAGCTTACAGGAGGGAAAAGAGAAAAAAAGAAATGTACCTTTACTATGTGCTGATCAAAGTGCTACACACTGCATGACAAACCAAAATATCATCTGAGGTCCCCTTGCTTCTTGAGATGGAATCTTAATTTACTCAGAGCCCCACTAATTAAACTACGTATGAATACCAGGAGACATCTGTACAATTTTGTTAATTCTCAGGAACCTATCTTTTCTATGGTCATCTGTACCTCCAGTGAGAACATAAGACTAGATAAAGGAGAGCTTGGGGAACCTGGGGAAACCTCTGTTAGGTAACACCTTGTCCAGGACTCCAGGGAATGGTGCAGATTTACTGCTAGAATGGTTCCTAGAAGATCGAAAAAAGTAATGACCCGTGATGAAAGAAGTTGAAGTCTGCATCGCCAAGGCAGATGGTGGAGAAAGGATAAAATGGCTCAGGACCCCTATCTAATCATAATAAAAATATCAGTCAAATGTAAATTGAGAAACATTCTATAAAACAAGTACGCCTCGGGCTTCCCTGGTGGCGCAGTGTTTGGGAGTCCGCCTGCCGATGCAGGGGACACGGGTTCGTGCCTCAGTCCGGGAGGATCCCACATGCCGCGGAGCGGCTGGGTCCGTGAGCCATGGCCGCTGAGCCTGCGCGTCTGGAGCCTGTGCTCCGCAACAGTGAGAGGCCCGCGTACCGCAAACAAACAAACAAACAAGTACGCCTCAAATCTGTCAAGGTTATCAGAAACAAGGAAAGTCTGAGAAACTGTCACTGCCTAGAGGAGGCTAAATAAAGAGATGACATAATGTCATGGAATATTCTGGATGAGATCCTACAGCAGGAAAAGAACATTAGGTAAAAATCAAGAAAATCCAAATGAAGTATGGACTTTAGTTAATAAAAATGTATTAATAATAGTTTATTAGTTGTGACAATTGTAACATCATAATGTGAGAAATTAATAATAGGGGAAACTGGCTGGGGGATATATGAGAACTCCGTACTACCTTTGTACCTTTTCTGTATAACTAAAACTATTCTAAAATTAAAAGTTTATTCAGAAAAAAATAGAATCGGGTAAGTGAGCAAGCTGGACAGGTATATTATAGGCACCCGGAAGACTCAGCAGAGGATTAGGCTTCACCAGAGGTGCCCTGAAGAAAAGAAGCTAGATGTCAGCCTTAACTGCCAGAAGCTAAGATGTCACAATTGTTATAACAAATGGCAAGGCCAGAGTGGCAGTCAAGGAGGCTTAAATCAGTGAGAATTATGGACATGTAAATAGAGGATAGTGCCTCTAAGGGTAATGATACCTGGAGATCTGAGGAATCAGCATGTTTCCTAAAGTCTGAATTACTGTGAGTCCCCTGGGTTCATTAACTCACCTGGTAGTCACTTCCTCAGTCCATGAATGTGTACTTGCGACTGACATCCTTGGCTATTGGAGTATCCACCACACTAAGTCCCTTGGCCTATGGGGTAATTACCAGCACAGTAAGGAAAACAAGTGGAAACCTCTGAAACTTCATCCCAAGTCTGGCCAAAATAGTAAATTTAAAGCAATATCACATCCCAGAGGAGATGACAGAGAGATTAAAACATTACAAGATTTAAGGAAGGCAGGAGTGAGAGTCATTCTCCTAGTTCTATTTCATTTGTTAGACTGAGCTCCTATAAAAACCAAATGGATCCTAGAGAATGGTGTAGACGATCACAAGCTCAACCAAGGAGTAGCTACAACCAGCGTTACCATGGCAAACAAGATATTTCTGTGACAGTAGATTGATATAGTATGACTTTGGGTACATGATATGTGACCACTAATTTGGTGAATGTATTCCTTTCAATCCCACCACAATTGAGGATCAGAAACAGTTGACACAGTAAAGAGATGGCAATATATTTACAATTTTATCCCAGAGTTATGTTGACTCTCCTTTTCTTTGTCATAATATAGTAAAGAGATTTGGGCTTTTCTGACATCCTGCAAAATATGACACTGATCTAGTATATCACTGACATCACATTGATCCGCTAGAATAAGGAGGAGGTGACTTACATGCAAAAGCCTTTGAGACATAAGTGCTACAGAGGCACGTAGATCAACCTTAAGAATATTTAGAGACCTGCCACTACGGTGAAACATTTTGGGGGAGCCAGAGGTCAGAGATGTGTCAGGACATTTCTTTAAAGTAAAAGACAAATTATGAATCTTGCATCCTCTTCCACAAAGAAATCTAATTCCTGGAAATCTCTTTTGTTCTGGAGGTAACCCATTTCACAGCTAGGAATACTGCTCTGACCTATATATTGCATGCCATGAAAGAATGTCAGCATTGACTGGGAACCAGAGAAATAAAGATCTAAGCTGCAGTGTAAGTGGGCCTGCCACTTGGGTCACATGACCTGGCAGAATCTATGATTTTGGAGATGTCATTCGTGGAAAAAGATGTACTAAAGAATTTGTGTCAGACCCCTGCGAGAGAATCAACACGTAGACTCCTGGGTCCTGAACCCTGGTAGAGACAGAAATGTTGCATATTTTTGGAACTTCTCATCATGAACTGGATGGATGGACCAAGTCATAAAGCCAGGCAGTAGTTCCAACTGAAATCCATGAGAAGACAGAACTATTTTTTATTCAGGATCGAGTATAGGCAGAACCAAGTTTGGTTTAAGGATCAGTCAACTTGGTATGTAATGGAAAACAAAAATGGACAGTGGCTGCAATACAGCCCCCCTGAGGGTGGCCTCTGAAGTGCGCTGTTACTCAAGTAGATCTATAAGCCACTTGGTGGCGAGATGATTATTTTGGGCCCCTTCCAACTGGGAAAGTGATTCATTCTCAGAGTGGGCGTTTAATCCAAATGTGGGTTTTTCTTTTCTGTCCACAGAGCATCAGACAGCACCACCCAAAGTGAGAATACTGCTTTCTCTTCTTGATTCGCACTCATAAACTTGCACTAGGGCTTTTAATGTGGAGCAGACTTCACTAAAGCTTTGGGAAGATGAGGGTGGGAGGATTGTTTACATAACCACATGCAAACAACTTGAATACCATCCATCCCTTTTCTTAAAAGGGTTTTGTTTTGTTTTGTTGTCTGCCATTGTACACTTTGGTTATTCATCTTCTCTCTTCTTTTCTTTCTTCCTCTCTCTTTCTCCCGAGGAGCAAAATCCCTCAACCAACTAATCAAATAAAAATTCTCCCATTTTCTTCTTCAGAGTAATTCGGTTCTGTACAGTTCCAACCGACTAACTCAGTTCTGAGCCTCCCTTTGACCAATAAAAAAGGTAAAGAAAGCTTTGAATTGCTACTGTAAGAACCCAATCCTTGTTTGCTGTGGAGCAGGGTGTTTGATCTTCCAGATAGAGATATAATAAAGTCCATGTTGATGATGCTGTAAACAAAATCTTTGAACTCTATATCTTAGGAGATATAAACTAATATAAAATTTAGTTATATGCTATTCTGATTCCAGATTTAGGTGCAGGCAGTATCTATTTTTCCTAAAAGATAACGTTGTAAAATCTGAGCATAAACTTATTTTAGGGAGGACAAAATAAAATATGTTTTAAAATATGTTTTAAATCACTCAGAGAAGAAAACCCATGGTTGGGTTTTGGAAGACCTGGTTCAATTTCCACTAATTAGCCTGTGCTTTAGTTTCATCTACAGAATGAAAGTGCATATAATAATAATGCTTACCCTTCCTGCCTCAAGACATTGATATGACACCTAAATGATAAAATTAATTTGATAATACAAAACAGTGTAGAATTATTTGAGTTTGCTAAATTAGATTTGAATAAGACTTCCATCATCAGAGACATTATTATATATCTGCACACATACATATGAACATCTTATAAGTATATACAGACTCTATATTCAAAATTGTTGGTAGTGATGGTGTTTTGGAGCCCATAGTTCTAGACAACAGATTGGCAAACTATGTCCCTAAGGCCAAATTCAACCCTTGTTTGATTTGCTTGTCATTATAAATAAAATGTTACTGGAACACAGCCCTGCCCTCTCATTTACTTTTTTGTTTTTTACCTTTTTTTAATTGCATTTTATTTTTTATGTTTTTAATTTAATTTTACTTATTTTTATACAACACATTCTTATTAGTTACCTATTGTATACATATTAGTGTATACAGGTCAATCCCAATCTCCCAGTTCATCCTACCACCACCACCCCACCCTGCTTTCCCTCCTTGGTGTCCATACGTTTGTTCTCTACATCTGTGTCTCAATTTCTGTCTTGCAAACCAGTTCATCTGTACCATTTTTCTAGATTCCACATATATGCTGGGAGGTAAACTTTCCTCTGAAGATAAGGAGACCATGGAAAAAGCCGTAGAAGAAAAGATTGAGTGGCTGGAAAGTCACCAAAATGCTGACATCAAAGATTTCAAAGCTAAAAAGAAGGAGCTAGAAGAAATTGTTCAGCCAATTATCAGCAAACTCTATGGAAGTGAAGGCCTTCCCCCAACCAGTGATGAGGAACCAGCAGACAAAGATGAGTTGTAGACACTGCACTGCTAGGGCTGTAATATTGTAAATAACTGGACTCAGGAACTTTTGTTAGGAGAAAATTGAGAGAACTTAAGTCTCGAATGTAATTGGAATCTTCACCTTGGAGTGGAGTTGAAAATGCTATAGCCCAAGTGGCTGTTTACTGCTTTTCATTAGCAGTTGCTCACATGTCTTGGGGTGACGGGAAAAGGAGGAATTGGCTCTCATCAAAAGTGGGTAAAAAAACTGGGTTAGGAGTGTGTGTTCACCTTGAAAAAGTTCTATTTAACAATTGGGTCATGATATTTGTTTTTCTCTTTCTGACTTACTTCATTCTGTATGACAGTCTCTAGGTCCATCCATGTCTCTACAAATAACCCAATTTCATTCCTGTTTATGGCTGAATATTATTCCATTGTATATATGTACCACATCTTCCTTACCCATTCATTTCTCTATGGGCATTTAGGTTGCTTCCATGACCTGGCTATTGTAAATAGTGTTACAGTGAACATTAGGGTGTATGTGTCTTTTTGAATTATGGTTTTCTCTGGGTATAATCCCAGTAGTGGGATTACTGGGTCATATGGTAATTCTAGTTTTAGTTTGTTAAGGAACCTCCATACTGTTCTCCATAGTGGCTGTATCAATTTACATTCCCACCAACAGTGCAAGAGGGTTCCCATTTCTCCACACCCTCTCAAGCATCTGTTGTTTGTAGATTTTCTGATGATGCCCATTCTAACCTGTGTGAGGTGATACCTCATTGTAGTTTTGATTTGCATTTCTCTAATAATTAGTGATGTTGAGCAGCCTTTCATGTGCCTGTTGGCCATCTGTATGTCTTCTTTGGAGAAGTGTCTATTTAGGTCTTCCACCCACATTTTGATTGGGTTGTTTGGTTTCTTAATATTGATCTGCATAACCTGTTTATATATTTTGGAGATTTAATCCTTTTTCCATTGATTCATTTGCATATATTTTCTCCCATTCTGAGACTTGCCTTTTCATCTTGTTTATAGTTTCCTTTGCTGTGCAAAAGCTTTGAAGTTTCATTAGGTCCCATTTGTTTATTTTTGCTTTTATTTCCATTTCTCTAAGAAGTGGGTCAAAAAAGATCTTGCTATGATTTATGTCAAAGAGTGTTCTTCCTATGTTTTCCTCTAAGAGTTTTATAGAGTCCAGTCTTACATTTAGGTCTTTAATCCATTTTGAGTTTACTTTAGTGTATGGTGTTAGGGAGTGTTCTAATTTCATTCTTTTCCATGTAGTTGTCCAGCTTTCCCAGCACCATTTATTGAAGAGACTGTCTTTTCTCCATTGTATATCTTTGCCTCCTTTGTCATAGATTAGTTGACCAGAGGTGAATGGGTTTATCTCTGGGATTTCTATTTTGTTCCATTGATTTATATTTCTGTTTTTATGCCAGTACCATATTGTCTTGATTACTGTAACTTTGTAGTGTAGTCTGAAGTCAGGGAGTCTGATTCCTCCAGCTCCATTTATTTCCCTCAAGTTTGCTTTGGCTATTCCGGGTCTTTTGTGTCTCCATACAAATTTTAAGATTTTTTTGTTCTAATTCTGTAAAAAGTGCCATTGGTAATTTGATAGGGATTGCACTGAATCTGTAGATTGCTTTGGGTAGGACAGTCATTTTCACGGTATTAATTCTTCCAATCCAAGAACATGGTATATCTCTCCATCTGTTTGTGTCATTTTGATTTTTTTCTTCAGTGTCTTATAGCTTTCTGAGTACAGGTTTTTTGCCTCCTTAAGTAGGTTTATTCTTAGTTATTTTATTCTTTTGGTTGCAGGGTTAAAGGGATTGTTTCCTTAATTTCTCTTTCTGAACTTTCATTGTTAGTTTATAGGAATGCAAGAGATTTCTGTGCATTAATTTTGTATCCTGCAACTTTACCAGTTTCATTGATTAGCTCTAGTAGTTTTCTGGTGGCATATTGGGATTATCTATGTATAGTATCATGTCATCTGCAAACAGTGACAGTTTAACTACTTCTCTGATTTGTATTCTTTTATTTCTTTTTCTTCTCTGAATGGCATGGCTAAGACTTCTGAAACTGTATTAAATAATAGTGGTGAGGGTGGACATCCTTGTCTTTTTCCTGATCTTAGAGGAAATGCTTTTGGTTTTTCACCATTGAGAATGTTGTTTGCTATGGGTTTGTCATATTTGGCCTTTATTATGTTGAGGTAGGTTCCCTGTATGCCCTGTATGAATCAGTGATATCTTGGTTATTTAATAATGTATTGTTTAGCCTCCATGTGTTTGTGTTTTTTACATTTTTTCCCAGTAATTTGTTTCTAATGTCATAGCATTGTGGTCGGAAAAGAGGGTTGATATGATTTTAGTTTTCTTAAATTTACCAAGGCTTGATTTGTGATCCAAGATATGATCTACCCTGGAGAATGTTCCATGTACACTTGAGAAGAAAGTGTAATCTGCTGTTTTCAGATCAAATGTCCTATAAATATCAACTAAATCTGTCTTGTCTATTGTGTCATTTAAAGCCTGTGTTTCCTTATTAATTTTCTATCTAGATGATCTGTCCATTGGTGTAAGTGAGGTGTTAAAGTCCACCACTATTATTGTGCTACTGTTGATTTCCTGTTTTGTAGCTGTTAGCATTTGACTTATGTATTGACGTGTTCCTATGTTGGGTGCATAGATATTTAGACTTGTTATATCTTCTTCTTGGATTGATCCCTTGATCATTATGTTGTGTTCTTCCTCGTCTGTTGTAACATTCTTTATTTTAAAATCTATTTTATCTGATATGAGTATTGCTACTCCAGCTTTCTTTTGACTTCCATTTGCATGGAATATTTTTTCCATCCCCTCACTTTCAGTCTGTATGTGTCTCTAGGTCTGAAGTGGGTCTCTTGTAAATAGCCTATATATGGGTCTTGTTTTTGTATCCATTCAGCAAACCTGTGTCTTTTGGTTGGAGCATTTAATCCATTCACATTCAAGGTAATTATCGATATATATGTTCCTATTATTATTTTCTTAATTGTTTTGGTTTTGTTTTTGTAGGTCCTTTTCTTCACTTTTGTTTCCTTCTTAGAGAAGTTCCTTTAGCATTTATTGTAGAGCTGGTTTGGTGGTGCTGAATTCTCTTAGCTTTTGCATGTCTGTAAAGCTTTTGATTTCTCCATCGAATCTGAATGAGATCCTTGCTGGGTAGAGTAATCTTGGTTATAGGTTCTTCCCTTTCATCACTTTAAATATATCATGCCACTCCCTTCTGACTTGTAGAGTTTCTGCTGAGAAATCAGCTGTTAACCTTATGGGAGTTCCCTTGTATGTTATTTGTCATTTTACACTTGTTGTTTTTAATAATTTATCTTTGTCTTTAATTTTTTTCAGTTTGATTAGTATGTGTCTCGGTGTGTTTCTCCTTGGGTTTATCCTGCCTGGGACTCTCTGTGCTTCATGGACTTGGGTGGCTATTTCCTTTCCCAAGTTAGGGAAGTTTTCGACTACTATCTCTTCAAATATTTTCTCGGGTCTTTTCTCTCTCTCTTCTCCTCCTGGGACCCCTATAATGTGAATGTTGGTACGTGTAATGTTGTTGCAGATGTCTCTTAGGCTGTCTTCATTTCTTTTCATTCTTTTTTCTTTATTCTGTTCCACAGCAGTGAATTCCACCATTCTGTCTTCCAGGTCACTTATCCATTCTTCAGCCATTCTTCAGTTTTTCTGCTGTTGTTTCCTTCTAGTGTATTTTTCATTTCAGTTATTGTATTGTTCATCTCTGTTTGTTTGTTCTTTAACTCTTCTAGGTGTTTGTTTTTTAATTCTTCTATGTCTTTGTTAAACATTTCTTGCATCTTCTCAATCTTTGTCTCCATTCTTTTTCCGAGGACCTGGGTCATCTTCACTTCACAATTATTCTGAATTCTTTTTCTGGATGGTTGCCTATCTCCACTTCATTTAATTGTTTTTCTGGTGTTTTATCTTCTTCCTTCATATGGTACATAGTCCTCTGCCTTTTCATTTTGTCTATCTTTCTGTGAATGTGATTTTCGTTCCACAGGCTGCAGAATTGTAGTTCTTCTTGCTTCTGCTGTCTGCCCTCTGGTGGATGAGGCTATCTAAGAGGCTTGCATAAGCTTCCTGATGGGAGGGACTGGTGGTGGGTAGAGCTGGGTGTTTCTCTGGTGAGCAGAACTCAGTAAAACTTCAATCCACTTGTCTGCTGATGGGTGGGGCTGAGATGCCTCCCTGTTGGTTGTTTGGCCTGAGGCGAACCAGCACTGGAGGCTACAGGCTCTTTGGTGGGGTTAATGGTGGCCTCCAGGAGGGCTAATGCCAAGAAGGATTTCCCTGAATTTCTTCTGCCATTGTGTCCTTGTCCCTGTGGTGAGCCACATCCAACCTCTGTCTATGCAAGACATCCTCCAACACTAGCAGGTAGGTCTGGTTCAGTCTCCTGTGAAGTCATTGCTCCTTTCCCCTTGGTCCTGATGCACACACTACTTTGTGTGTGCCCTCCAAGCATGGAGTCTCTGTTTTCCCCGGTCCTGTCAAAGTCCTGTAATCAAATCCCACTAGCCTTCAAAGTCTGATTCTCTGGGAACTCCTCCTCCTGTTACCGGACCCCCAGGTTGGGAAGCCTGACGTGGGGCTCAGAACCTTCACTAGAGTGGGTGGGCTTCTGTAGTATAAGTGTTCTCCAGTTTGTGAGTCACCCACCCAGCGTTTATGGGGATTTGATTTTATTGTGATTGCACCCCCTGTACCATCTCATTATGGCTTCTCCTTTGTCTTTGGATGTGGGGTACCTTTTTTAGTTTGTTCCAGTGTCTTCCTGTCAATGATTGTTCAGCAGTTATTTGTGATTCGAGTTCTCTCGCAAGAGGGAGTAGGTGCATGTCCTTCTACTCTGCCATCTTGAACCAGTCCTCACCACTCATTTACTATTGTCTGTGGTTGCTTTCCTACTACAATGACAGAGTTCATTAGTGCAACAGAGACTTTATGGGTCACAAACCTAAAATATTTACTGTTTGTTCATTTACAGAAAAAATTTGCCAACCCCTGCTCTAGATACTAGAAAAATATATTTACATGCTGTGGTCTAATCTGCATTGTGAAGTGGAGACTCATGCCATTTTCCAGATCATTCAAGCCCCAAACAAGTTCTTTTCATTATGTCATTATTTTGGATGGAAGAGTTTTAAGGTCTGAGTGAGTCAGACAATTGGTCATTTCTCCAACTTACTTCTGGTGCTCATAATTCATTGGACTAGGTAATTTTCAAATATTTTTACAAGTCTCTATCTTTCCAGATCTCTCTCAGAAATTACAGAAAGTACAAGGAATCATTCTTCCCCATTCTGCTTCCTACTTAACAGCAAATATATGCTGTGAAATCATGACAAGATAAAAATGTATGCCTATCCCACCATCACACATTTATTTATAAGATGACTTCCTTCTTTGGCAGTGAATGTGCCTATTAACAAAGGTATAAGAACATGCTTGTGTTTTTGCTAGAGCTCAAAAATGAATGATGGCATTAATCAGCAAAGAAGTATAGTGAACCATCCCCTGTTTGTGCTTTACAAAAAGTAGTTAGTGTTAGTTGTTTCTTTATCCAGTAGGTTTTAACTTGATGTAAAGATTTGGGGGCCATTATAGAAGAAAGGAAGTTTACATTTTACAAGTAATTTGAAGTTATGTAATTCATTGATTTCAGACTTCATTAAAAAATAACTTTTGATCAGAAACAAAAGATATGACAGACACACTCACATTGACATTTGGAATTAAAATGTAAACATCAGACAAATATATCAAATCTCAACTCTGGCAGCTTCCAACTCTGTTTTTCCCTGACAGCAACGGTTATATGTTAAAGAGAAGATTACACAAAAAGTCTGCAGACTGGTGATGAAGTGGAGCCTGCTCTCAGCATATCAACCTCTATGAAACAGAACTATCCATAAAAAGGGCTAATTATAACTCAAAGATTTGCTCTGAGACTCAAATAAGACTGGATCCATGAACAGATTTTAAAAATTGGATTTGGTCAAGTGTGACACAGAATTACTAGAACCACACTGTCATGTGCTCTGATATATGAAATGGTTAGACCACATGAGTATAAACTCTGACTTTACTACTTACTAGTTCTGTAACTTTGTGCAAGTTACTTAGTCTCTTTGGGATTTTGTCTCCTTATTTATAAAATACAAATTCTATTAGTAACCACAGATGTTTATTCATTTTAAATGAGAAAAGATATACAAAGTGCATAGCCCAATGTCCGATGACTGATAAGGATTTAATAAATACTAGGACTTAATGAATACAATTATTATTATATTATTGTATCATATAAGCCATAATTATATTATTGTATTATACAAGACCTCCATCTTGGATGCCTATTATGCTTAAGCAGTAGCTCATGCCTCCTAAGAGTTTAGCTAGAGCCTTTGCAAATTGGCATCTTGTAGCAAATTAAATATTATTGTGCCAAGAAAGTTGTAAATTGTCTTTTAAACTCTTTCTTAAAATTTTACAACCCAGCATTAAAAAATTTCCATCACACTTCTAATATATATTTTGTCTACTTAAATGTTATTTACATGTACTAATATGTTATGCACATTTTAAAGCATATTTAAATATAAACATTTAAGAGAAGATATGATATATGTTAGAATCTTTCAGAAGTAGATTGGAAAGAAAGCCATGGGTACACCTGATTGTGAGCTGGATGGTGAGGGTTTGAAACTATGTTTACTGATTTAGCATGTGCTTTGTGAGTAACAATGGTAATTAACAAATATTGAATATTAAGTATTTCCAGGCACAGTGCTAAGCAAATTACATATTCTCTCATGCAATCCATACAACCCCCTCTGAGGTAGGTAATAATTTTGTACCTCATTTAATGTTTGAGGAATATGAAAATAAGGAGGTTAAGTAACTTGTCCAAAGTTTCTATCTAAGTAAGCTATAGAGTGATACTTTGCAACCATATATCCCGCCCATGACCAGTGCTCTTCCCCTTGGCAAAATCATAATAATGATAATTACTATCTCCATTGTTATAAAATGCTATATTACTGAGTACATCTTATGTACCAGAACTTTACTAAGTGTTGCTTGTAGGTAACAGGATAAAAGTTTTGTTCAGGTATCTCCTTTGATAAGTAAGCCACATTGGAGGAAGTGAAAATCTAAGGATATATGTCAACAGAAGTCAAAGAAGCAAGAGAGAAATTAATTACTTTGGACAATGGTGAATGAAGTTGCAAAAGACTAAAAAGATAAAAGGAAAAGAGAGAAATAAGCTAGATGATTTGAGGTTAGGTTACACTGAAATGTGAAATGATGAGAGAAAAAGTCCCTTATGATGTGCACTTTAAACAAAAACAACATCTAATTTTTAATTAGAAATTTTGTTCTCCCAAATCTTCAGTGATTTTTACTACACACTTAAGTGTCCTGTATTTATTTAATCTCCCTCTCAATCCCCTCTTATCCTTCCTTCTCTCCCTTTCTCTTTCCTGATATTCAAGGAGGGAACTGTGTTTCTGAGAAAACCATTACAGAACTGACAAGAGCATGAGAGAGAAGGTGAGAGTGTTCACATACTTAAACAAATTAAGAAAAAGCAAAAAGCTCAGCATGAGAGTTGACCATGAGAATATAAAACTCGGTCCCATCTGAGAAGAGATTTGAAATTCCAGGGAGTGTACAATGGAGCTCCAATTAAGTCTTATTAGATCTGGAGGGTTGCATAATGTTAGAACACTAATTTTTTATAACAGTCTTGTAAGGTGGTTTCTAGTATTCTGATCACGCTGTACACCATACATGTGCTGGGCGCAAAAATGAGTGTGGATCCATCAGGAGATCACATGTTCTTAATGAGATTGTATCTAAAGATAATCAAAGAGTAACTCATCTGCCCTCTCAGGAGATGAAGTCTAGTAATAAAAAATGCCCTGCAAAGTAAAACACCCTGAGATAGTCTCTTAAAGTTACAAATCCTCACATCATCGCCTTACACAAGAGTAATTAAAGCTAATGTTTACTGCCCATTTATTGAACAACAGAGGCAGGTCTAAGAATTATATGCCTATCATGTCTTTTAAGTCTCTTGACAATCTTTTGCAAAAGTACTATTATTACTATTAGCCTACAGACGAGGAAACTGAGGCACAGTTATCCAAGGACATACAATTATTTAAAAAATGGTTATGAATTCAAACCTAGGCAGCTTGATTTCCATTCTTGTGTGCTTAACCACTATTCAAACTGCCTCCTTTTTGTAGCAGGCGAAAATAACAACTATGAAGACGATGTACACAAGACTTTATAAAGGCCATTTATTGAACAACTATGATGTGCCATGCTAGTTAATATGTATACATTGCCTTATTCAACATTATTAACACTTTTCAGGGTAGTATCAATTTCTTCATTTTATTGTCAGGAAACAGAGCCTCAAAAGAGTGTAGTAATTTGGTCAGTGTCACACAGCTGGCATCAGAGGTCAAACTCAGGTCTGTTAGACCCCCTCCCTTCCACCCAAACCTCTATTCTTTCTTTAAAGTAATGCTGAACCTTTGTTGCAGTGAATAATCCTATCCAATGGCTAACAATTTGAATTTATTCCACCTCTTTAAGGTTGAGTGCCTTCTAAGGCCTAGGGAATGGGGTAGGAGATAATGCTCAGTTCAAAGGCATCAAGCGTACCTCTTCTGTGGTGTAGAAAGCCAGGGGACCCTCCACAACCAACACCATATCTAGAGGCCTGGAACCATACTCTCCTTATTTTCTCCCTCAAAGGAAAAAGAATTATAGATTATTTCAAGAGCATGAGAAAATGATTGTAAAATATTAAGTAATCATATTAGATGACCATATTATGATAATATTGGAGTAATATCCTTATTTCCACTCATCTACAAAAGTTTTAGAAAGGTTTAACAATAACGTAATCAATTCCTAAAACCTAAATCACATTGGCTTTTCTCAGGGAATTTAGAACAATCATTCTCAAGGACACACAATGAAACTCACTCTTTCTTTTGTATCTGAGATATTACTCTTCCCTGGTTTTCCTCTTACTTCTTCAAACACTTTTTTCATTCTCTTGCAATAATATTGCTTCTTTAGCCTGTCATTTATTAGTGTCTTTCCAAAGATGCACATGAAGCCAGGTGTAAGCAAATCAGCACAACCTGTTCCTCTAGCCAGATTAACTGGGAAGGAGGGAGACCATGATTTAAACTGGTCAATCAGAGCAAATCTGTGGAAGGCAGAGCAGGAATCAGGAATTGAATGGAAGCTTGTTCTTGTAAGACATTGTAAGCCAAATATCAACCGAACTTACCCAACTTTTGGACATTTCAATTATTAAACATCAATAGATTAGAGTTTGAGTTTAGCTTCCTGTTCCTTGCAGTTAACAGCTTCTCAGTTGACTCTGTATACTTTCCCTCTAAGGAAAGAAATCCACTCTCTTTGTGTATAATTATTTAGCTTCTCTGAGGTTCCCTGTGTTCAACAAGAAGATATTGACAGAATTATAAAATAATGGATTAAAGCTTTTAGCACCACGACTGGCACGTAATCAGCACTCAGTTAATGGTAGCTATTGCTGTTGTTGTTACTGATGTTGTTATAATTACTTACATTCCTTCACCTTTTATCTTCATCTCTGAATCTTGAGCTCCAGACCACAATGTACAACTGTTTACTGCACATTTCCTCTCAGATGACCCCTCAGCACTTCAAAATCAACCCATCCAAAATTAACTTCAATATTGTGTCTGCAAAACTGTTCTTCCTCTTCTGTCAGATTGATGATTATATCCATAACACTATCGTAGCTGCCATCCAAACTCCTATTTCTTTAATCTCCAATATCCAACCATTACCAGCTTCTATTCATCTACCTCTGAAAAGCCTCTGGAATTTCAGTCTTACCCCTTTCATTCTCATTACCAGGACTTTGGTGCAAGCCCTTATTTTTCACATGGACTATGGCAATGACCAGTTTATCTTCTGTCTCCATTCTCCAACTTCTTTAGTTCTTATTCTATAGAGTTGCCAGAGTTCCTTCTAAAACAACATTAGACCAGTCATTCATTACTTAAAAATCATAAAAACCATCCATAACCTTCCTGCCAAAAGACAAATTCCAAATCCTTAGCAAAACATACCTTCCTTTTCAAAATCTAACTCCGACCTAAGTCTCGGTCCTCAATTTTGTGCCGTGTCCCCATTTACCCTTTACTCGAGGATTTTCATGCATCCTTATATTTGTTCAAGCTGGTCCTCAGATGGAAAAATGGCTACTCGTCTTTAAGACTGGTCCAAATGTCATTTCCTCCAGGAAGCCTTTCCCAACTACCCAGAACAGAATTAATAACTGATTAGCCTGTGCCCCTTTAGAACATCATACATGTTGCTACTGTCATATTTATCACATTATTTCTTATTTCTTTATTTACCTGGCTGAAGCCTCTGTTAAACTCTGCATTCTTGAGGATAAGAACTATGTTTTTATAGGCCAGAATCCAAAAAACGAAACAAAACAAAAAACCCTTTAAATGAGTAAAGTTGTTGTTAGGTATTGATTACTCCCATGTGCCTGTCTATGAATAAGGTGTGTTAAAGAGTGTGTCTCCTTGTTTCTTCCATCAACTCTAAGAAATTGGTATCACGATTCCCATTTTATAGATAAGGAACTTAAGACTGAGAAAGTTGTTTGACTTTTCCAAGGACATGCAATTAGTGAGTGCCAGAGCCAGAACACAAGTCCAGATCTGTATAACTCTAAAGCTATGACTTTTCACAATGACTTACTGTTTTCTTGGGCATAAGCTTTTTTTTTTTTCAATTCTCCTACAATATGTTTCAATGTTACCCAATATATGTGTTCATTTCTCCATTTAATTTCAAACCCTAGTCAAGGTCATTTTCCTGCCCCCTTTTTGCTTAAAAGGATATTATTGTATAACCTTCATAAAATTCTCCCTTGCTAAAATAAAGCCTTCTTTCTTTCTATTTTATAAGCTATAATTCTACTTTCCCTGACTGAGAGACAGAGTCCTTTGGGACTGGTGGCTGGGATATAACAAAAATTAAAATATCCCAAGACTTTGTAGTGGCTTTGCCTATAAAAGCAGGAATCCACCAAGGCCTTGCTGTGAATACCTGGTTATCATTATGACAGAATTATGGAGCAGGAATATGATACTTTAATGAGCCCTTTTTCATTTGGGGAACTCACATTGGCGAGAGTTTGCACATAAATGCTTCTAAGAGCACAGTACCTAATTAAGCAGTCATTGTACTTTACTACAAATAACATTGTGTTATTATTTCTAAATGTTATTTCAACTGGTACTTGATCTCCTTCACACTTGAGTTACATGAGTTTTCTAATATTTCCTTGGGTATGCAACACTATCTGCCTGCCAAATTTAGATAATTTCTTGGAACAGATTCAGTTAAACTTCGTGGTGTAGGCCCATTGCAATCAAGGTCAAACATTGGCTCATGATAAGTTTTCAAATCATAGGAAAAAATCTAAAAGAAAATCCCACTTTCCTTCTCTCTCACGTCTCCTCTCCTACCTACTTCTTTGTCCACTTGTAAATTCTTGATTTTATCAAGTCCATCATAAAGCGTAAGATTAAAGCGAACAATTCTATATTTGTATCTCAAGGGAATATTTTCTGGGATTTTTTTTTTTTTTTTTTTTGTGAGGAGGAGGAGGAGGAGCATTGAATTATCCATCAAAAGTAGTCAGTATGGGGCTTCCTTCGTGGCCCAGTGGTTGGGAGTCCGTCTGCTGATGCAGGGCACACGGGTTTGTGCCCCGGTCCGGGAAGATCCCACATGCCACAGGGTGGCTGGGCCCGTGAGCCATGGCTGCTGAGTCTGCGTGTCTGCAGCCTGTGCTGCACAACGGCAGAGGCCACAACAGTGAGAGGCCTGCGTACCGCAAAAAAAAAAAAAGTAATCAATATGACCACAGTTAGATGTGAGTTATTCTTGAATTACTATTAGCTCTAGTATTTTTCTCTGTGTGTGTAGAGTGTGTGTGTGTGTTTGTGTGTGTGTTTTGGGTGGGAGCTGGGTGAGGGACAGAAAGAAACAGAGAGAAAGAGAGAGCCAAGATAGAGAGTATTATTGCAGGAAAAGTAACTTTCACCTGAAATAAATGTAGTGAGTGGTTATCTTGCTAAATTTAGAACCAAGATTACTTAAAATTCCATTTAGTAATCCATATGGTTTTATCTGATGACACTGGTTTATTTAGTTGCCAAGTTTTTACCTTTTGACATCAGCTGCTTAAACCCATGTTAAATGTGTTGTTCATTATAGTTTGAATGATTAGCCTTATTTATGGCTCCATTTCGTACCTAGCCTTTCATAATTTGTTTGCCTACTTTTAACCTGGGCTAATTTATCATATTTTATTATGCTCTACAAGTCATTTATAAGCCTTCTGAAATTCTTGTTAGAACAAGGTGGGATATCATAAATAGTCAATAGGAAGGTCTCAAAATTGTGAATTAACTGAATAATTATCTCATACACCCATGTAACTTTCCTTTCTTTTCTTTCTTTCTTTTTTTTTTTCTGTGGAAACACCAAGTTATTGTACGTGCTCCCTGTCTGCCAGGAACCAGGAGTAGATTGGATGTGGAGCTTAGCTGTTAGTCTCAGATGTCTCTCTAACCTACTTTGATTCTTCCTCTGAAATCTCTTAAACTCACTCTGCCTTCTGCAGTCCAAGTGCCTTTATTCTGTTTCCGGTTCTCTTCACATTTATAAGCCTTTGTATCATGCATTCTATTTTACAAAGCATTTTACAGTGCCTATTAAGCAAGGTCTTTACCTCATGTCTTCTACATCCATTCTAATTCATCCTGCAAATCTATACAACATAGTTTTCTTAAAATGATAATTTTATATTGCTCAAGAAACACTTTTTGTCACTGTATGATGAAACTTCTTTGCTTAGACTCCAACAGCTCTCATTAGCTAGTCCCATCCTACTTCTATAAATCACTCCTCTCTTTGCTCTCCAACATAAACCTTCTTCTTCAGTCCTTGTTCTATTGTTTCCACAGCAGTGCCATCATCATTCCTGCTTCTGTTCGTTCAGTTTTCATTACCTAGAATACCATCCCTGCTCCTGTCCTCCCATTCAAATCCAATCCAATTTTCAGACTCAGCTAAGCCATGGTTTTTTCACAGAGGTCCCAAATCTCAGAGGTTGTTCCCAATCAAATGTGCTAGATGTTTCTTTTCTTTTTTTTCATTTTTTTTCCAACTGAATTACATGTTCCTTGATGGCAGGTATACTATTGTGTCATTCTCTTGGGGCATGTCACTAAGCAAAACATTGAGAGTTAGTATAAAATTAGTAGAGACTTAATGAGCATTGATCTCTTCACATACATAATCAAGTACTCAGCCAGGGCTATATATTTTAGAATCAGTGAAAGAAAAGGCCTTAGAAACTCCAGGAACTCTTTAATGGCCTGATTCATCTAAGCAAGTATTTCATGATGATAATACTGAATCAAATGTGTAATATAATCAGAGTATCCAACATGATCTAGATGAAAATATCTACGGCCTTTGCTTGGTTACTATAAACTGAGACTGAATACGGTCATGGGGAAATATCTCCATTTGAAGAATGGTCAAAAAGAATGAATTGGGGTTTTCTTTTCATGTACAAGAGACTCATGGTCCTTCCCAGGAGTTTGAAAAGTCAGTCTGAGTTTTCCAAGATCCATATGTCCTTAAGGCCTCATTTCCAGGGAAGTCAACTCTATAGAATGTATGCTACCATTTTCCCTTGCCCACACTTAGCATAGGCATACTTCCTCACCCACAGCACTTACTTTCCCTGATGTCATATGCACGCCCACAATCTTTCTCAACTCATCACTCCAGACAGCCATTAGCAATTAGTCTAACTTAGCACAACAGCTGAAATTTATTTATCACTCTCACCCTTAGGATAAAGTTCAACTCTAATCCAACATTCGAAAAGTTTGGATTCTGTTCCTACTTACCTTCAAAATCTTCTACATGAATCTGCCCTTATACCAACCTTTGTTCTAGTCAAGCTGGTTTACTCAACTGATCTAACTAATATACTAACTATAACTGTGATATTTGGCAAGTTACTTTAACTCCCCGCAATTCAATTTACTGGCTGAAGTAAAATATATGTGACAATAGGACCTGTCTATGAGCATTATCATGAAGATGAATTAAATTAAATTATGTAAAGCACGTGCACATGTTTGCTCATTTAATTCTCGTAACAAATCTATGAGCTAAATATTATTATTCCCATTTGACAGAAGGAAAAAACCAAGTTACAGAGAAGATAACAATTCATGCATGATCAGAAAGATCTTACTTGCTGGAACCAGGATTTAAGATGAGGCAGTCTGATTTCAGAGCCTACATTCTTTATAAGAAGAAATACAAGCCTCAGGATCTACCATATGCCAGGCTATGTGCTGGATACAAGGATACAAAAAATAAGTTAGATTTGGCCTGGCTCTGGAGGAGGCTTAGTGGAAAGGCAGACAAGAAAGAGTTGTGATATGATATAAATAAAAGAGACCTATCAGAGGATATTTAATAAGAAGCATCTATCGAGGCCAATGGGATCAAAGATGCAGAAGAGATGAAATCTGCCCGAGGGAATCAGAATAGGCTCCCAGAAGTGGTAACATTCAAAAGGAAGCTTGAAGGAGAACATAATGCTGAGTGGATAAAAGTGGAGACTGCATGGCAAGAAGTTCCAGGGAGAGTAATAAACAAGTGCAAAAGCAGGAGGTGACAGAGAAAACGGCTTTTGTGCGGGATGCGTCAGTAATATTGAAGCTTAGAATTTGAAAAGGGGAAGTAGATGAGGCTGTATGAGTTAAGCAGGCAACTGATCATGCCATGAAAAGAACATTGGATTTTCAAGTATATATTATTGTACATTGTCAAAGGGAAGTAGGCAATCAGATTTGAATTTTTAGTTATTCTTGCAAATAGTTATTGAATGCCCACCACATGGAAAGCATTTTTAGATTAATTTGGCGATAGTATGGCAATAACTTGGCATGAGAAGAGCATGGAGGCAGAGAGACCAGTTAAGAAGCTTCTGTATTATTACATTAAAAATACTGAATCACTCATTCATTCATCCATCTATTCACCACACATTTTTTTTGGAATCCCCACTGAGCTGTGTTCTAAATATCTGTTGGATAGTCAGTAGTGAATAATTTCCCTTTTAGAGGGAAATTATTACAGTTCCTGCTCTGCCACTTGCCAACTGTGTGTGAACTTGGGCAATTATTTAAACTCTCTGTGTATCACTTCCTCTTCTGTTAAATGGGTATAATAAGGGGTATCTTCCTCATAAGGTTGTATTAAATGAGTTGATATGTGTAAGTGTTCAGGATAATACCTAGTATGCAGTGAATGCATTGTGTGGCTATCCTATAAAACTTTCCTCTTTCCTGACTTACTACAAACTATCTCTCAGCCCCAGTCTTGTGCACGGCCGTGGACCACACAGGCAGCCCCTAAATAGAGATTGGGATTTATGAGGTTTTCCCTCTTCTTTATTCCAGCCTACAGAATCAGTGATAGGCACCTACATCTCCTTTGACCCAGTTTAATAATAGATCATGCTCATCTTTTCCTCTTTGAAGACCCCTCTTCCTATCACATAGGCCTAAGGGGCAATCAGAACAAACACAGAACAACTGACAGGTCAGCTAGGGTCTCTGTAGGTGATGACTTGCATCAAACAGAAAATTCATATCCTGTGGCTCTTGGTCCCACACCTGGCTCACGGCTTTGGTTAAGGGTTTGTTTTGTAGACCATGAGTAGGCACTGGAGGTTTCTAAATTGACGATTGGTATGATCCTTAATATAAAATGCCAATAAATGTAGAAAGAATGATAAAGTTTTCAACAAATCTCCATTTTGCAAACATATTTACTAATAATTGATTCAGGCGAGAATCAGCAGTGGTTGCTAAAATATTGGGTGAATGTTTGACGGGATAGGGATTAACATCTGTAGTCTCAAAGTATCTCTCACAGATTATTATCACTTATGAAAGGGAAAATGGCAACTACATAGTTAAAAGCCCTGGAAACACTGCTTGTCAAGTAATCAAAATTAACATCACCCCTAACAGAATAATCTGATAGTATGAGCCTCCCTATGTAATACATTGAGATGACACAGCATCACTGCTGTGGTATTGCTACCAAAAAGAATCACCTGAGTCTAATCATGAGGAAAAAAGTTCTGAAAGACCCAGATTAAGGAACATTTTGTAAAACAATCATCTTGTGCTCTTCAAAAATGTCAGCAATGTGTGATCTTGAGTTGAATTTTTTAAGGACATTTTTTAAATAATTGGTGAAATGTGAATATTAGATAACAGTATTATCATTAATTTCCCGTAAGTTTTGCTAATTGCACTGTGGTTACAAGTGAATGCGCTTGTTCTTAAGAGCTACATTCTGAAGTATAAAGGGTTATAATGTCTGCCACTTACTTTCAAGTGTAAGTAATATCATATATAATTACTATAATACGCATATATGTATAGGTATAAATATAGATAGATGGAGAGAAAAGTCATGATGATGAAGGGAATATTGAAGTTCATTGTACTTTTTTTGTTTTCTTTCTTTTTAAAACTATTTATTTATTTATTTGCTTGTACCAGGTCTTAGTTGCGGCAGGTGGGCTCCTTAGTTGCGGATCTAGGGCTCCTTAGTTGCGGCATGCAAGCTCTTAGCTGGGGCATGCCTATGGGATCTAGTTCCCTGACCAGGGATCAAACCCAGGCCCCCTGCATTGGGAACATGGAGTCTTATCCACTGTGCCACCAGGGAAATCCCTCCTTGTACTTTTCTTGTGAGGCTTCTCTAACTTCTTGAGGTAGACAGAATAGTGATCCCTACATACATCCTCATTCTAATCCCCAGAATCTGTGAATATGTTAGTTTACATAGCAAAGGGCAATTAAATATTGCTGATGAAATTAAGGTTGCTAATTAGCTGAACTTGAGATGGGGAGATTATCCTAGATTATCCTGGGGGCCCAGTGTTATCCTTAGGGTCCTTATAAATGGAAGAGTGAGGGAGAAAAAAGAGAAACAGAGAAACGGCAGCGTGAGAAGGACTCTGCCTGACTTTGCTGGCTTTGAAGATGGATGAAAGGCCCACTAGCCAAGGAAGTCAGATGGCCTCTAGAAGCTGCAAGAGGCAAGGAAAGAGATTCTTCCTTAGAGCTTCCAGGAGTCTAGCACTGCTTGCTGCCATGTTGATTTCATCCGAGACCCACTTCAGACTTCTGCTCTCCAGAACTGTAAGATAATAAATTTGTATTGTCTAAGCAAGTAAGTCTGTGGAAGATATTACAGCAGCAATAGAAAACAAATACATTTTTTTTTTCAAAACAATGATTAAAAAGAGAAGGTTATCATCAGAGTGATTTTTAAGAACACTATCTCTGGAGACAGAGCTCAGTTGGGGAGGTCAAATAACATTTACAGGGTTTGCAATCTTTTGGAAGCTTGATTTGTAACACAAATGAAGAACCAGAATAGTGTATCTGGGAATCAACACATGACAGAAGAATAATGGAACCCAGAGGAAGTGCGGCTGGAAGAGAGAAGAAAGTTTTCATCCTGAGAGTTCTTAGGCATTTACCAAGAGAGGAAGGAAAGCAGATAACTTTAAATAGGTATTTATATATTTGTAAAGTGTCATTTGGGGCATGTGAACTATTACGAAGGGGACTGAATTCTAATCCTACCTCTGCCAACCTGTTTTATCAAACTGGGAAACAATATAAATCCTCTGAGCCTCAGACCCCTCAACTGTACAAGAGAAAAAATGATACCTACCTTGATGATTGTTATGAGAATTAAATGAAAAAAATACAAATATATACAGGAGAGGTTAGTATAAAATGGGTGATCAATATAGAGAAGAGTCAATATATTTTATTATTATCATTTTTGTAATTGTTATTATTTTGTTGCTGCTTATACTACTGTTGTTGGAACTCAGTGACGTTGCACTCTTGTTTTTTTCATCTTTCACCCCCTCTCCATCAATTATTTTCTAACCTTTTTCTCTTTGTCCAAACTTTATATTCAGCCATTTCTTTAATCTTTAACCTTCAACCTTCTTTTGTTCTCAAACTAAATTCATGCCTTGGATGGACTTTTCACTTTGATGACTTAAAATATCGCCTCACTATTGATGACATCTTAATCTACATATCCAATTGAATTCTTGCCTCTGAGTCACACTATCAAAGTCACAGAAAGGCATAAATGTAAATATCATTCTCAAGAGGTTTGTCGAAGAAAGAAGACTGGGAATGATGGCTTAAGAGAAATAGATGAGCAAAGCTAGTCTTATTATTTGGTTTTGTTTCATTGTATATTTTTAGGGATGAGGAAGTTTTAGTTAATTTATACACTAATGGGAAATTGCTGAAGGAAATAATAAGGATAAAAGAAAGATGATCGAGAAAGCAAGACATCTGAGGAGATTTAGAAACATGGAATTAAGGGAGATTTGGAGGGAAAACTTAGTATGATGTATGAGTGTGACAAGAACATAGATTCCCCAGAACTGAATTAGAATTCAATTAGGATGGGTTAGCTACAAAGATGCATTGAAAGATAAACTCATTTCTTTAAAATTTTTTGGTCCCAGGAGCTGCAACTCTCAGGCATTGGTTGACAGGTGGTATGTATAGTGCTTCTATGTCTAAGGAGCCTACACTGGAATAGATCTGAAGTGTTTTGTAGTAATTTCAATGTTACTTATTTCACCAAGGAGCATCTGCATATCAGACAAAACGACACAGGCAATTTGAAGCCCACCATGCCATTTCCTCAAACATTAGCAAAAGCAAATGAATAGGTAAATTGAGTGTGTGTGTTTGAACAGAGCCTCCATATAAAATTTTTTGCACACTCTGAAATTCTAAGATATCTTTATAATATTTTCTCTGTTAAGCTACTACAGAGAGCCTTCTGTGTGGCTGTCCTTCCCTTAGTTGTCTGGGAAAAGTCCTCAGAATGCCGCAAACACACACAGTAAGGTGCACTGTGAATTTCTGAAGGCCTCCAACGAGTGAAGACAGTAGGTCATTCAGAATAATGTTAACGGCAAAACTGCCGGAAATGGGCCACACGCCCTAACTCAAATGACCCTTTCTTTTTAAAAAGTCATAAAAAATTACTGTGTAAGACCCCAGTCCTACTCTAACACATGAATAGGATTTGTATTTATAGTCTATAGACTACAGTCTAATATGAACAAGTCTAATATAAACCAGCTGTTTTTTGTAACAGGAAAGCTATGCAGACAGTGGACGCGTGCTCTCAACGGCCACAAGATGGCAGCCTCTACATGGTTAACTCTTCTGTGGTTTCCCTGCTTCTGCTGGGGTTTGATTTTAGGGGCAAGAACCTCAGCGTAGAAGGGAGGATTGAGAGCAGGGAGTCAATGAAGGGCCACAAATAAATAAAAGGCAACTTACTTTCCTTCTAAAATTTCTTTTTTATCATATATTTAAAGTTGTATTTTATCTCGTGTTGTCATCAGGAAGATAATAAAAGAACAAGTGTATTTACAGGGATCTGCCCCAAAGTTCCATCTGGTCTGACTCTGCTTGGCTGGGGGGCCTGAGGCCTTATGGTGCCAATTTGAGCCTGAAAGACAGAGTTAAAGCTCTTCCTGGCTGTGGCAACCACATTTTCAAGGTTCTGCTTGTACCTGCAGGGAAGAACTCTTTCTTGTACTTTGTTTCTTTAGTCTTCTAAGCGGTTGAAAATGCACTTTATCTTTTATTTACTTTAAATTCGAAATTTAATTTAATTTTCTCCTTTTAGAAAGCACTTTTAACTGTACAATTTATCTTATTTGAGAACAGGTAAAATAGTTACATTCAATAAAGACAGTAAATGTGTTTGACGCTCCTTTGTAACACCATTTTATTTGACATGCTATGTACACTAAACAAGGACAAAATTTAAAATACGAAAACAGGAAAAAGAATAACATAAAACAATATATCTTAGTACCACCCAAAGAGAAACCCTGTTAACTGTTTTATAAGATCCCACACCTCTATAAATAGGATATTTTCCAAAAACGGGATTTTGCTATATAGAGATGTGGTTTAGTAGGTTTTTAAAAACATTTAGCAATGCATTATATACATTTTTCTATGTCAAAAACATATTGCTACACCATAAATTTTAATGGTTGTATCGTTTTCCATTGTGTTGATATGCGATTGCACGTTTAAGGCTTGACAGCCAAGAAGTTTTTTAAAATACTATAATTCTAAAAGATGAACTGTTAAGAAAGGAAGAAAGGATAGAAAAGAAGAATGTGAGCAAAGGAAGAAAAGATGCAGAATAGGAAAGGAGAGAGCACAGAGAAAAGAGACAACCCAGAAAAAGAAAGACAAAAATATAGAGAAGGAATGGATATGTGAAAGAGAGAAAGGGGTAAAGGAACAGGGGAAAAAAAGACAGACCTGATCCATGGTAAACCATCAGTCAGAGGTTGGCTTTTCATTAGGGTTAGAGATTTCAAATTATCAGTCTTTATCGTAGCCTTTTGAAATATTAAGTTGCTGGTAGACAAGTGCTCTATACTTGTTCTTTATCTCAAAGGACAATAAATTTTCACTGAAGAACATGGTAAAGGAATGATGGGAACAAATATTGATGCTGACATTATTCCCTGGTTGCAGCTACAGAAGAGAGGAACATAAACCTATGGTTTAGAATTAAGCAGAAGACCAAATCTCCAGGGGGAGAAAAAGACACAAAAACATATTTCTATTCCTAGTTCATTTCAACAGTAAGGTTGTAAAGCGAACGCTCATCCCTGACATAGTCATATATGTAGACAAAAATACATATGCACACATGTTTTAGAAGATGCAGACAAGATGAAGTGGAAGGATACATGCTGAGTTGGGACTGGCTGTAAAACTGGAGGTCTGAGGGGGCAATGAAAGAATAATTTAACTTTTTACGTGATATTTTTATAGTTTCAGAATTTTTATAGTAAGCCATGTATCATTTTTATAAACAAAAATAAATGAATATAAAGAGAAAATGTCAGCTTACTGAGCATGTGTTATTCATGGATGGAAGGGAAGGGAGATGATTGATTTTAGGATGAAAATGCCTAAAACGGGGCTTCCAGGAACAGCCCCTCTGGTCTCACTTCACTGAGCGCTTTCTCCAGCGGCCAGAAAGAACTTATTCTCAGCTGGTGTCATGTGACTCATGCCATACTGTGCCTTTTAAGCCTCCCTTGAAGAAAATTCTTTGTGAGGCTTGGATCTGGACCTCTTTATCTTCAAATAGTTGCAGATGGCGGTATTAGGTTTCATGAAGAAATACTGTGGATTAGCAGACCCGAGTCATTAATATATGAGTCCCTTCAGAGGGAATAGAGGATCTAAAAATGAAGACCTTTTCTGGGAGTAAAGCAATAGGATGAGAAAGTAAAACTAAGGGAAATATTAAGTTCTTTGTGTTCCAAAAATAAAGGTGAAAGAATTGGAATTCATTCACTCTAATGATTCCCCCGAAGCTTACATGGTGGGTACGTCAGAATCCACAAAGATTGTAACAGGGGTCTGCAAACCATCTTCCATGTTTCTTAAAATTTAATCATAATCATATGTTTCACCACAATAAAGCTGCATAATTTAGCTAAATATGAAGCTTTCCCTTGTCTGAAACCATCTCAGCTCACTTCGATATATCATGCTACATTCCTACTTAGAATTTTTTTTTTTTTTTTTTTTTTTGCGGTACGCGGGCCTCTTACAGTTGTGGCCTCTCCCGCCGCGGAGCACAGGCTCTGGACACGCGGGCTCAGCGGCCATGGCTCACAGGCCCAGCCGCTCTGCGGCATGTGGGATCCTCCCGGACCGGGGCACGAACCCGTGTCCCCTGCATTGGCAGGCGGACTCTCAACCACTGTGCCACCAGGGAAGCCCGAAATTTTTGTTTTTAGTAAGAATGGGAGAATAATTAACAATTACTTAAGAAATGGAACCTTTATCCTATTTTTGACACTGAGTCTCATTTATCTTATAAACTCTACCCTTAGTTTAGGCTTTCAGCTAGTTTCCCTTCCCATGTCCCACCAAGTAATTGACCACATGTTGGTATCTCCTCAGGACACTTCTCTATCTGACACCTCTGAGCAGCTCTGGTAAGACCTCCCCAGAACTCCAGGCTTCCCTTCCTTGGTTCCTGCAGAAGTGCAGTGGAATCTACTTTTTCTTGTTTGGGAGCCTGCTTTTTCCTATTTTCAGGCAGAATCCTTGCTTAGGACCCTAGGCAAGTATCTGGTGTAGGGGTGATTCTTCAGCGCCAGCCACCAGAGACCCAAGCTTCTGATATAGAAAATTAAAATAAAATTTAAAACCCAGATTATTGGTCATGCCTCTTGGAAACTTGGTAAGGCTAAGAGGACTGATGAAAGCCTTTAATGAAGACTGTTGGGGGCTTATGTCAAGCACAAACATTTTTGAATGAAGTTTCACCTTCTGCCTCTAAAGTAACAGAAAAGATCCTTCTTCTTACATAGTCATTTTCTCTCTCTAGGAGAATTTTCAGAGGATAATGTAGCAATTGACCACTGTGGGGGAACTAAATTATTTTAGGGACACTGTTAAGGTCTTGCAGAGATACAAGAGGAAACAACTTAATTCACTAGGAGTTTACAAGTGTGAAAAGCAGGTCTGTAGAACACAACAGAAGGTTGACTGAAATGGGTGCAAAATTCTGTGCAAGTACAGATGTAGAAGAGCTGAAAGGTCTTTATGTTTCCTAGAGGAACGCTTGAGCTGGTCCCCAGAGGTGAATACAAATTTTCTTTTTAAGTACAGAAAGAAAGAATTCCAGCTGTAAGGTATAGCAGGAGCAAAAATTTGTAGGTATGAAAAATGTGTGATAAAATGGAGGATGATAAGTACAGTATTATTGCTGGGGTTCAAAGTAGAGGGGAGTGTAGTGGGAAGAAAATCTGAAAAGAATTTCAGGGCCAGAATATACAGTGTCTTGAATCCCAGGCTAAGAGGATTTCATTTTGTTCTATATTCAATAAAAAGCCATTGAAGGATTTTAAGCAAGAAGTATTTTCAAAACTATGCCTTAGAAAGATTTATCTGGCAGCAACAGTAAGATAGTAAGATTGGAAGCCAGGAAACTAATGATTAAAATAATACCAATGGCAGATGTTGAAGACCTAAAATAGTACATTATGAAAAGAAAAAGACTGCATTTTGGTCACAAAAACAAACAAAAACATCTGTCGTTTGAGAAGGTGGGCAATGAGCTCTTGCCTGTGGTTGTCAACTCCATCCCTGTCACTGCCCACAGGGAAGATCTAAAGTAGATATTTCTACTTGAAAAGGAGCTTTACAAAGACAAACATAAAACATTTCTTGGTGGGCTTAAGGGCATCAATAGTGCCCTGAAAAGAGGAAAAGCCCTGGCAAAGCAAGGCCTGATAGTCACATTTCCAAATGCTGTTTTATCCTTTAAATTACACCTACAATGCAGTCAAAGAAGGAGAACTGTAAAATTCACTGCTTCTGTAGAGAAAAATGTCTTCCATTGCCTCTTCATGGGAGGGTGAGTTTCACAAGTTTATCCTGGGAAATTTGTTTTGGATAAACAATTTAAGATGTGATCATGACAAATTTAGGCCACAGAAATTAGAAACTTCAAACTAAAGAATGTGAGGACTTGAGGGACAATTATAAACTACGTATTCTGGGGTTTCCTGTCTTTTCATGTTGTATTTATTTTTTTCAATTAATAGAGAGCTTCACTCTTCGGTCATGACCAAGGTGACCCTGTTTTATTACCAATGCCTGGTCCACCAATCATGTCCCAGAAAATTCTTAAAGGTATCTATAGCCAGGTAACATTTTTTATCACCTTTAAATAACCAATATAGTCTCAGTGCATTGATAAATTTCAAACAAAACCAAACTCAATAGTAATTACTTTTATAGCCCTATGATTTCAATTAAACATTCAGAGATATTAAAAACAATTTAATGATTCTTGTCACTACCTTATATTCCTAAATCCTTAAGGATTCCAGGAACCTTAGGTTAGGAACAGTAGTTCTAACCTTATTTCAGATGAAAATGAGATACGGAGAAGGGAAATGATTTCCAGGGAAATATAAGAGTCCTCAACATCCTATAATTTAATCTTAAGGAACTTTTCAGACCAAGGAAAAGAGACTTATGATCTATTTCAGTGGTTCCTTGCATCCCTAGATTATAAGGCTGGTTTACATGCTGGCTTGCTTCTGACTTATAGGTAGACGGCAAATGGCTGCCCCTTGAGCCCTGCTCTTGTCTGTAGGTTTTTCCCCCAAAAGTGTTTAATTATACCAAAAAGGCAGCTGTCTTTGATTCCACACTTGCTTAGCTGATTTCTCCAGTTTGCTTTAACACTGCCATCTGGACACATTACTGCTCTCTTTGGATCACATTTAAATAATCATGACAAGGAAAATTTAAAAAATAAAAAAAATAAAAAAAATCAGAAGACAAGAAATAAAACCCAAGACCCAGAAACAGAAAAAATGGAAAGAAGCAAGACAAGGTTGACTATCCTGGAGGGAAAACATAGTTGCATGGTAATTTCATCTTACTCCTGGGAAAAGAGACCTGGCTGTGTAACATGCCCCTTCTCTCCTGTTTCTCTGCTTTCTTTCCTTCTTTACCCCTGCCCTCTTAACCTTCATTCTGTGCGCATAGGAGCATTTCAAGTACCAGGTTCTTATTAGAGGATTCCTGTCAGTGAAAAAGAAGGACACAGTCAGATTGTTTGATTCTTCACCTATGAAATCCAGAGATGCTATAAATTAATTAACAGAAAAATATTTTCAACAACTGAGCATTTTGTTGATGTGCAGAACGTATGTGGCCTGAGTAAATAGATGTAGGGTGTATTATTTACATCAGCAGTATTTTCAAATACACAAAGTATGTGTGCTTCTACAAGGGAGGCTCAAAGACTCCTGTCTGATTCCATACTGTATGAGCAAATATGTCTTATAACTTCTGTCAAATATTTATCCAGTGTATTTCTCAGTGCCTTTCATAAAAATAATACATATCAGCCTGCTCTGACATTCAGAAGAAGATTTCTTTTTTTTTATTTTGTGCATCTTTATTGGAGAATAATTGCTTTACAATGGCATGTTAGTTTCTGCTTTATAACAAAGTGAATCAGCTATACATATACATATATCCCCATATCACCTCCCTCTTGCATCTCCCTCCCACCCTCCTTATCCCAGCCCTGTAGATGGGCACAAAGCACCGAGCTGATCTCCCTGTGCTGTGCAGCTGCTTCCCACTAGCTATCTATTTTACATTTGGTAGTGTATATATATACATGCCACTCTCCCACTTCGTCCCATCTTACCCTTCACATTCCTTGTGTCCTCAAGTCCATTCTCTATGTCTGCGTCTTTATTCCTGTCCTGCCCCTAGGTTCATCAGAACCTTTTTTTTTTACATATATATTCCATATATATGTGTTAGCATACAGTATTTTTTTAACATCTTTATTAGAGCATAATTGCTTTACAATGGTGTGTCATTTTCTGCTTTATAACAAAGTGAATCAGTTATACATATATATATATATATATCCCCATATCTCTTCCCCTTTGCATCTCCCTCCCTCTCACCCTCCCTATCCCACCCCTCCAGGTGGTCACAAAGCACCGAGCTGATCTCACTGTAGCATACAGTGTTTGTTTTTCTCTTTCTGATTTACTTCACCCTGTATGACAGACTCTAGGTCCATCCACCTCACTACAAATAACTCAATTTCATTTCTTTTTATGGCTGAGAAATATTCCATTGTATATATGTGCCACATCTTCTTTATCCATTCATCTGTCAATGGACACTTATGTAGCTTCCATGTCTTGCCTATTGTAAATAGAGCTGCAATGAAAATTGTGGTACACGACTCTTTTTGAATTATGGTTTTCTCAGGGTATATGCCCAGTAGTGGGATTGCTGGGTCATATGGTAGTTCTATTTTTCATTTTTTAAGGAACATCCATGCTGTTCTCCATAGTGGCTGTAGTTTACATTCCCACCAATAGTGTAAGAGGGTTCCATTTTCTCCATACCGTCTCCAGCATTAATTGTTTCTAGATTTTTTGATGATGGCCTTTTTGACTGGTGTGAGATGATATCTCATTGTAGTTTTGATTTGCATTTCTCTAATCATTAATGATGTTGAGCATTCTTGCATGTGTTTGTTGGCAATCTGTATATCTTCTTTGGAGAAATGTCTATTTAGGTCTTCTGCCCATTTTTGGATTGGGTTTTTGTTTTTTTTGTTATTGAGCTGCATGAGCTGCTTGTAAATTTTGGAGATTAATCCTTTGTCAATTGCTTCATTTACAAATATTTTCTCCCATTCTGAGGGTTTTCTTTTCATCTTGTTTATGGTTTCCTTTACTGTGCAAAAGCTTTTAAGTTTCATTAGGTCCCATTTGTTTATTTTTGTTTTTATTTCCATTTCTCTAGGAGGTGGGTCAAAAAGGATCTTGCTGTGATTTATGTCATAGAGTGTTCTGCCTATGTTTTCCTCTAAGAGTCTGATAGTGTCTGCACTTACATTTAGGTCTTTAATCCATTTTTTTTTCTTGTTTTTTTTTGCAGTACGCAGGCCTCTCACTGCTGTGGTCTCTCCCGTTGTGGAGCACAGGCTCCGGACGCGCAGGCCCAGTGGCCATGGCTCACGGGCCCAGCCGCTCCGCGGCATGTGGGATCCTCCCGGACCGGGACACGAACCTGTGTTCCCTGCATCAGCAGGCGGACTCTCCACCTCTGCACTACCAGGGAAGCCCATTGATCCATTTTGAGTTTATTTTTGTGTATGGTGTTAGGGAGTGTTCTAATTTCATACTTTTACATGTACCTGTCCAGTTTTCCCAGCACCACTTATTGAAGAGGCAGTCTTTTCTCCACTGTATATTCTTGCCTCCTTTATCAAAGATAAGGTGACCATATGTGCGACGGTTTATCTCTGGGCTTTCTATCCTGTTCCATTGAGCTATACTTCTGTTTTTGTGCCAGTACCATACTGTCTTGATTACTGTAGCTTTGTAATATAGTCTGAAGTCAGGGAGCCTGATTCCTCCAGCTCCGTTTTTCGTTCTCAAGATTGCTTTGGCTCTTCAGGGTCTTTTGTGTTTCCATACAAATTGTGAAATATTTTGTTCTAGTTCTGTGAAAAATGTCAGTGGTATTTTGATAGGGATTGCATTGAATCTATAGATTGCTTTGGGTAGTAGAGTCATTTTCACAATGTTGATTCTTCCAATCCAAGAACATGGTATATCTCTCCATCTATTTGTATCATCTTTGATTTCTTTCATCAGTGTCATAATTTTCTGCATACAGGTCTTTTGTATCCTTAGGTAGATTTATTCCTAGATATTTTATTCTTTTTATTGCAATGGTAAATAGGAGTGTTTTATTAATTTCACTTTCAAATTTTTCATCATTAGTGTATAGGAATGCCAGAGATTTCTGTGCATTAATTTTGTATCCTGCTACTTTACCAAATTCATTGATTAGGTCTAGTCATTTTCTGGTAGCATCTTTAGGATTCTCTATGTATAGTATCATGTCATCTGCAAACAGTGACAGCTTTACTTCTTCTTTTCCAATTTGGATTCCTTTTATTTCCTTTTCTTCTCTGACTGCTGTGGCTAAAGCTTCCAAAACTACATTGAATAACAGTGTTGAGAGTGGGCAACCTTGTCTTATTCCTGATCTTACTGGAAATGCTTTCAGTTTTTCACCATTGAGGACGATGTTGGCTGTGGGTTTGTCATATATGGCCTTTATTATGTTGAGGAAAGTTCCCTCTATGCCTACTTTCTGCAGGGTTTTTATCATAAATGGGTGTTGAATTTTGTCGAAAGCTTTCTCTGCATCTATTGAGGTGATCATATAGTTTTTCTCCTTCAATTTGTTAATATGGTGTATCATGTTGATTGACTTGTGTATATTGAAGAATCCTTGCATTCCTGGAATAAACCCCACTTGATCATGGTGTATGATCCTTTTAATTTGCTGTTGGATTCTGTTTGCTAGTATGTTGTTGAGGATTTTTTCATCTATGTTCATCAGTGATATTGGCCTGTAGTTTTCTTTCTTTGTGACATCTTTGTCTGCTTTTGGTATCAGGGTGATGGTGGCCTCATAGAATGAGTTTGCGAGTGTTCCTCCCTCTGCTATATTTTGTAAGAGTTTGAGAAGGATAGGTGTTAGATCTTCTCTAAATGTTTGATAGAATTCGCCTGTGAAGCCATCTGGTCCTGGACTTTTGTTTGTCGGAAGATTTTGAATCACAGTTTCAATTTCAGTGTTTGTGATTAGTCTGTTCATATTTTCTATTTCTTCCTGGTTCATTCTCGGCAGGTTGTTCATTTCTAAGAATTTGTCCATTTCTTCCAGGTTGTCTATCTTATTGGCATAGAGTTGCTTGTAGTAATCTCTCACAATCCTTTGTATTTCTGCAGTGTCAGTTGTTACTTCTCCTTTTTCCTTTCTAATTCTATTGATTTCAGTCTTCTTCCTTGTTTTCTTGATGAGTCTGGCTAATGGTTTATTAACTTTGTTTATCTTCTCAAACAACCAGCCTTTAGTTTTACTGATCTTTGTTATTGCTTCCTTCATTTCTTTTTCATTTGTTTCTGATCTCATCTTTGTTTTCTTTCCGTCTGCTAACTTTGGGGTATTTTTTATTCTTCTTTCACTAATTGTTTTAGGTGTAAGTTTAGGTTGTTTATTTGAGATTTTTCTTATTTCTAGAGATAGGATTGTATTGCTGTTAACTTCCAACTTAGGACTGCTTTTGCTGCATTCCATAGGTTTTGAGTCATGGTGTTTTCATTGTCATTTCTTTCTAGGTATTTTTTTATTTCCTCTTTGAGTTCTTCACTGATCTCTTGGCTATTTAGTAGCATAGCATATTGTTTAGCCTCCAAATGTTTGTATTTTTTACAGATTTTTTCTTGTAAATGATATCTAGTCTCATAGTGTTTTGGTCAGAAAAGATACTTGATATGATTTCAATTTTCTTAAGTTTACTAAGACTTGATTTGTGATCCAAGATGTGGTCTATCCTGGAGAATGTTACATGAGCACTTGAGATGAAAGTGTATTCTGTTGTTTTTAGATGGAATGTCCTATAAATATCAATTAAGTTCATCTTTTATAATGTCATTTAAAGCTTGTGTTTCCTTATTTATTTTCATTTTGGATGATCTGTCCCTTGGTGAATGTGGGGTGTTAAAGTTCCCTACTATGATTGTGTTGCTGTCAATTTCCCCTTTTATGGTTGTTAGCATCTGCCTTATGCGTTGAGGTGCTCCTATGTTGGGTGCATAAATATTTACAATTGTTGTATCTTCTTCTTGGATTGTTCCCTTGATCATTATGTAGTGTGCTTCTTTGTCTCTTGTGATAGTCTTTATTTTAAAGTCTATTTTGTCTGATATGAGAACTGCTCCTCCAGCTTTCTTTTGATTTCCATTTGCATGGAATATCTTTTTCCATCCCCTCACTTTCAGTCTGTATGTGTCCCTATGTCTGAAGTGGGTCTCTTGTAGACAGCATATATACGGGTCTTGTTTTTGTATCCATTCAGCCAGTCTATATCTTCTAGTTGGAGCATTTAATCCATTTACATTTAAGGTAATTATTGATATGTATGTTTCTATTACCATTTTCTTAATTGTTTTGTTATTGTAGGCCTTTTCTTTCTCTTGTGTTTCCAGCCTAGAGAAGTTTCTTTAGTATTTGTTGTAAAGCTGGTTTGGTGGTGCTGAATTCTCTTAGCTTTTGCTTGTCTGTAAAGGTTTTAACTTCTCCATCGAATATGAATGAGATCTTTGTTGTGTAGAGTAATTTGGTTGTAGGTTTTTCCCTTTCATCACTTTAAATATGTCCTGCCACTTCTTTCTGGCTTGCAGAATTTCTGCTGAAAGATCAGCTGTTAACCTTATGGGGATTCCCTTGAATGTTATTTGTTGTTTTTTCCTTGTTGTTTCTAATATTTTTTCTTTTAATTTAATTTTTGATAACTTGATTAATGTGTGTCTTGACGTGTTTCTCATTGGATTTATCCTGTATGGGACTCTCTGACCTCCTGGACTTGATTGACTATTTCTTTTCCCATACTTTGGAAGTTTTCAACTATAATCTCTTCAAATATTTTCTCAGCCCCTTTCTTTTTCTCTTCTTCTTCTGGGACCCCTCTAATTTGAATGTTCGTGTGTTTAATGTTGTCCCAGAAGTCTCTGAGACTGTCCTCAGTTCTTTTCATTCTTTTTTCTTTATTCTGCTCTGCAGTAGCTGTTTCCACTATTTTATCTTCCAGGTCACTTATGTGTTCTTCTGCCTCTGTGTTCTGCTATTGATTCTTTCCAGAGAATTTTTAATTTCATTTATTGTGTTGTTCATCATTGTTTGTTTGCTCTTTAGTTCTTCTAGGTCCTTGTTAAATGCTTCTTGTATTTTCTCCATTCTATTTCCAAGATTTTGGATCATCTTTACTGTTATTACTCTGAATTCTTTTTCAGGTAGACTGCCTATTTCCTCTTCATTTGTTAGGTCTGGTAGGTTTTTTCCTTGCTCCTTCATCTGCTGTGTGTTTCTCTGTCTTCTCATTTTGTTTAGCTTACTGTGTTTGGGGTCTCCTTTTCACAGGCTGCAGGTGTAGTTCCCGTTGTTCTTGGTGTCTGCCCCCAGTGGCTAAGGTTGGTTCAATGGGTTGTGTAGGTTTCCTGGTGGAGGGGACTGGTACCTGTGTTCTGGTGGATGAGGCTGTATCTTGTCCCTCTGGTGGACAGGACAGTGTCTGGTGGTGTGTTTCAGGGTGTCTGTGAGCTTATTATGATTTTAGGCAGCCTCTCTGCTAATGGGTGGGTTGTATTCCTGTCTTGCTAGTTTTTTGGCATAGGGTGTCCTGCACTGTAGCTTGCTGGTCGTTGTGTGAAGCTGGGTCCTAGTGTTGAGATGGAGATCTGTGGGAGAGCTTTCACCATTTGATATTACATGGAGCCAGGAGTTCTCTGGTCCTGAACTTGGCTCTCCCACCTCAGAGGCACCAGCTTGACACATGGCCAGAACACCAAGACCCTGTCAGCCACACAGCTCAGAAGAAATGGGAGAAAAAAGAAAGAATAAAATAAAATAAAACAAAGTTATTAAAATAAAAAAATTATTAAAAATAAAAATATTAAAAAGTAATAAAAAAAGAAAAAATAATGAAGAAAGAAAGAAGAGAGTGAGCAAACCAGAAAACAAATCCAGCAATGATAACAAGCACTAAAATGTATACTAAAAATCACACAAAAAAATAACGGACTGACAGGACCATAGGACAAATGGTAAAAACAAAGCTATACAGACAAAATCACACAAAGAAACATATACATACACACTCACAAAAAGAGAAAAAGGAAAAAAATATATATATATATATAAAAAGGAAGAGAGCAACCAAATCAATAAACAAATCTATCAATGCTAATAAACTAAATACTAAACTACGATAAACATAAAACCAGAAACAAATTAGATTCAGAAAGCAAACCTCTAGTCTACAGTTGCTCCCAAAATCCACTGCCTCAATTTTTGGATGATTCATTGTCTATTCAGATATTCCAGAAATGCAGGGTACATCAATTTGATTGTGGAGATTAATCCTCTGTTCCTGAGGCTGCTGGGAGAAATTTCCCTTTCTCTTCTTTGTTTGCACACCTCCTTGGGTTCAGGTTTGGGTTTGGCCCCCATCTCTTTGACCCCGTAAGTCGCCTTGGGTATCTGTTCTTTGCTCAGACAGGATGGGGTTAAAGGAGCAGCTGATTAGGGGGCTCTGGCTCACTCAGACTGTGGGGAAGGGAGGGGTACGGAATGCGGGGTGAGCCTGTGTCAGCAGAGTCTGGCATGACGTTGCAGCAGCCTGAGGCACGCCATGTGTTCTCCCAGGGAAGTTGTCCCTGGATCATGGGACCCTGGCAGTGGCGGGCTGCACAGGCTCCCGGGAGGGGAGGTATGGATAGTGACCTGTGCTTGCACACAGGCTTGGTGGTGGTGGCAGCAGCAGCCTTAGCATTTCATGCCTGTCTCCGGGGTCCACGCTGATAGCCATGGCTCACGCCCGTCTCTGGAGCTCGTTTAGGCAGTTCTCTGAATCCCCTCTCCTCATGCACCCCAAAACAATGGTCTCTTGCCTCTTAGAGGGTTCCAGACTTTTTCCTGGACTCCCTCCCAGCTAGTTCTGGCACACTAGCCCCCTTCAGGCTGTGTTCACGCAGCCAACCCCAGTCCTCTCCCTGCGATCCGACCTCCGAGCCCAAGCTTCAGCTCCCAGCCCCATCCGCCCCGGCGGGTGAGCAGAGAAGCCTCTCGGGCTGGTGAGTGCTGGTCAGCACTGACCCTTTGTGCGGGAATCTCTCTGCTTTGCCCTCCACACCCCTGTTGCTGTGCTCTCCTCCGTGGCTCCAAAGCTTCCCCCCTTCCACACCCCCGTCTCCACCAGTGAAGGGGATTCCTAGTGTGTGGAAACTTTTCCTCCTTCACAGCTCCCTTCCAGAGTTGCAGGTCCTGTTGTATTCTTTTGTCTCTGTTTTTTTTCATTTTTCTTTTGCCCTACCCAGGCACATGGGGATTTTCTTGTCTTTTGGGAAGTCTGAGGTCTTCTGCCAGCGTTCAGTAGGTGTTCTGTAGGAGTTGTTCCACATGTAGATGTATTTCTGGTGTATCTGTGGGCAGGAAGGTGATCTCCACCTCTTACTCCTCCACCATCTTGAAGGTCTCCCTCTGAGATTTCTTATAATAAGCAAAAATTGGTCTCCCTGTGGGTTACCCCTTTTGTCCTAATCTTACATCTTTTAGTCATATAGAATAAGTTATATGCCTTTCTTCTCTGATGGATCTTTTTGAAATTTCAAGAGATGCTTTCACAGCTCCTCTGAATTTTCTCTTCTCCAGGAAATATTTTCCCTTGTTCCCGACATTGTTTCTCCTAGGACTTACCTCTAGATGTATCCTACGTATGCATCTTTCTATTTTTCATGTCACCCAGAATTAGACATGATTCCATTTTGAAAATAGTACAACTAATAAATATTTATTGAAGAAAATTTAGAAAACACAGGCAAAAATTATTTTTCAAATGACCTATGAAGTATTTCTAGGAATAAAGGGCTGCTTTTGATATTTTGGCATATAACTTTCCAAAATTAGTCACATGTGAACATGTGCTGTTAAATTTTAGCATCATAGTCGGGTGAGATCGAACTTAAAATGTGATGTTTTTTAGGTCTTTTTCTGAAAATGGACACAGAAAAAATGACATTGGAGTAGACCTTTTTTCCAGGAAGTGTCATTCAACAAATTCCTTATAGTTATGTAAATTTAAGTTAGTTATAGCTTGATTCTCTAAGCAGAGCTCAGCAAATATTTGCTGTAAAATGCCAGGGAAGAAAATAGAATGATTGTTTAAGGATTTGAGGGCCACGTATGGCCTCTATTACTGCTGCTTCTCCTTCAACTCCTCCTCTTCTTTCTTGTTCATTTACAATTTTTTTAAAAAAATGTTAAGACCATTCTTAAATTACAAGCCATACCAAAATAGGATCCTGAACAGATTTTGCCAGCATGCTGTAGTTTGCCCATCCCTCCTTGAGAGGAAGTATTTAACACAGCTTCTCAATTACTGACAAATGCAGCTTGTTATATAGAGCTGATTCCTGGGGAGAATTTGGATACATGTGGAGCCTCCTGGGAAGAAAGGAATAGCTCAAATGCCAGCCTTTTGTAATTAAATTATATTGAAGACTGTCCAATGGGTTGAGATATTCCCAGCTGCAATGTGACAGCTAGAAAGTATACCAAGGGCTCCAAATTTGAACTAGCTATGAGAGAAATAGACATCTGGATTATTGTCCTGGGCCCTTACATGGTTAAAGAAGAGAACTGACTTTCACCTCGTTCATGACTAACTAAGCTAGTTGATTATAAAGATTATGCTTTGGAATTAATGACTAAGGGTATGAATATATTCTTGGAAAATTATAATCCTCAAAGGAACTCAGGTAGCAAGCTCTCTGTTTTACTCATAGATTTTGCTTTAGTAACAATCACTCAAAATCTCTGTGGCTTAACAAGATAAAGCATTATGTATCACTTTCAATTTGATGGACAGCTCCCCCAGATAGCTCTTTTGTACAGCTCTCCTACTGTACAAGTTCTCCTACGTGATCAGCCAGGGATCCAGACTCCTTCCATCTTATGATGTCACCATCTTTAATGCATAACCACGTCTGCCATAGGAGGGGAAGAAATAGCTTGGGCGAGCATTCAGGGTATTATGCTCAGGACTGAAATTGCCATCCATTACTTCCTTTCGCATGCATTGGTCAGAATTTATTCAAATTTTAATTTATTCTAATTTCAAAAGAGGCTAGGAAATATAGCTGTCCTATGTGCCATGAAAAAGAACAATATTTTTTAATATCTATCCAGTCGTGGTCACACTCCCTTTACCAATATGTGGGTATGGGACAGGAGCTGGGTAGCATATGTGGCCTCTGCAAATATTTGTATCAGCAAGAGTGTAACTAGAGTAGCCACAAGTATGTACAATAACTTCAAATACCAGTTTTCATTAGTGACTTAAATAGGAATGATGACATACAGAGATTAGCCTAGAAACTATTTTAGTTCTTGAGTTCTCTCTTTTTCTGGTGTTTGGAACCCAGATGTAATCAGTCTTTTTGAACTGAGCAACCTCTGGGGGTTTTCAGAAAATAGAAAGTAGAGAGCAAGAGAAACAAAACATCCTGCCAAGTTAGACAGATGAGGGCTTGAGCAATTTACTCAAATACTATATTTTTTGACTTTATATATGACCCAAGCTGATGAAGTAGGCCCTACTCTTTACAAATATGTGTGAGTGTGTTTGTGTGTGTATGTGTTTGTTTACAAATATACTGGAATAATTTATTTTCATCTCAACAACATGTTAAGGTTGATTTTCCCAGCATGATCTGAATACACATATTGGTATATGTCTATTACTTTCTCATTTTTCATACCTTGACTCTCAGTGTAGCCTAAGAGTAAATGAGAATTTAGTGCCTACATTATGCTATTTGACCCTAATGGTGTCTAAAATCCCGAATCTTCTCACGTGTGTGCTATATCTGTGCTATTTTGTGCTTGCACAATTTGCCGTGGTGGTTCACACTTGCTGTTTTACAGCCTCCAGCATTTTTCCTTCCCTCCTATTAGTAATAACAATAACTTAAATTTGAAATGAATCAGGGTAAAGGGAGAGATTATAATTAAAATGCTATTCTCTTCCTTAGTGTAGACATGGGCATACAGTTAAGCATTTAGACTCTGTTTGCCCAGAATACTTAGTTTTATACAAAAGAAAGTCAGATTGAGAATAAAAATGGTCATCATTTTCATCCCAGAAGTGGTCCTTCCTGAGGATGAGGACTAAAGTTGGTCTTATTACCTAGATAACTAAATTGGACTTGTTCCTATCTTTTTTGCAGTAGTTTTCCAGGTCTCTCATGATTTCTAGGTGTTAGCTGATATCTTTCAAATATTCTTTCTTATTAAGAATAGCCAGGATTGCACTCTGTGGTGTGTGGTCTAAGGATATGTAAATGATATACACTTCAACCCCAGTAGAGGATTTATATTCTTTTTTCATTAAAACTATTTTTTTTTTAATTTGTGGCCTATCGATCCACACAAAGTAGCCTTTTTTTGTACCTGGTTTCTGTCTAATAACTTATCCCCTAACCCATTCTGTTTCATTTCATTCTATTGGATCCATAGACATGACAAATGTGTCCTTAATATTGCCATCAAATTTTGATAAATATATTGCTATCTATAAGGAACATCTTTTTCCTCTCTCATAATTTTTAAGACATTTTTGTGACCTCATATGAGCAAACATTTCATGTGAAATTTTTTAAAAATTAAACTTTATACACATACTCATCTCTTTGTGTCTTTTTTTCACTGTCTTAAGTGAATCTCTAAAAATTTAGAATGTCTACTTGGTCCAATCTGGAAAAGAACTTGTACAATTAACCCAAAGTGTCAGTACTGAAATTCGAGTGAGTTACTCTTTGTTACCTACTTCTGTGTAACAAATTACCTAAAAACATAGTGACTTAAAGCAATGATAAATATTTATTATTTATCACATAATCTGTGGGTCAGGAATTTGGGGGTAGCTTGGCTGAGCACTCTGGCTCAAGGTCTCTCATGAAGTTGTAACCACCTATTGCCTGAGGCTACAGTTACCTGATAGCTTAACTAATGCTGGAAGACCCATTTCCAAGGTGACTCACTCATGTGGTTTGCAAGCTAGTGTTGGTTGTTGGTTGGAGGGCCTCAACTCCTCTCCACACTGGCTTCTCCACAAGGCTACTCAAGTGACCTCATGACATAGCCACCAGCTTCTCCCAGAGCAATTGATCCAAGGGAGCAAAGAGGAAGCTTCAGTGCTTTGTATGACCTTATTTTGTAAGTCACACATTGTCACTTCCATTATACTTTATTTGTCATACAGACCAGCTCTGATGCACTGTGGGAGAAAACTACACAAGGGAATAAATGCCAGGAAGCAAAGATCATGGGGGCCATTTTGGAGGCTGACTATGCAGTCAGTGAACGAATCTGGTTAGTGTTCAACAGTGCAGTTCCTTTAACCACCTAGCCAGTGAATGGGCCACGTAGGCTACACACTGAAATAGAGTGTGGTTCTATGTGGGAGGAAAGTACATGCGATGCACTCAAGGATTTTTTCAAACTACGTGTAACATGCCTCCTCATTATAATCATTGCTCTATTGAAACATCATTAATTAAAAGATGTAAGTGGCTGTATCTCTCACGTCAGTGTAGAAAAACATACTTCTCTAAAAGTAGCCCTCAGCTCTCTCACTTTTCACAGACTCAGACCTGAGCCATGTACCCTGACTCACTCCATACAACCGACCACAAGCTGTTTCCAACACACAACCTTAATATGGCATTTTGGTATTGTTTCTTTGACTACGACCTTGGCCCCATCCCTAACTAGATGTCAGTTTATCCCTCTAGCTTCATCTACCCACATATCCTCAAGGACCCATATGTGAGTCCTTTAGAGAGAGGAGCTCCTGGCCAAAAAGTAAAGAACTAGTTTTATCGTTGACCCTATGAGATATGGAGGCCAAGCAGTACTGCTTCTGCACCCCAGCACAATCATGTTATTTTTAGTGAGGAAAATGTATACCTTTCCCTTCTTCTGGGCAGAGCACATGCAAGTGTGGGCAGGGTGGGGAGGATAAGGGGGCATGGTGTTCTGTAGTACCATGATAGATAGCAATTTCAGGAGTTCTGGGAAACCATGTAGACAGCAGGGATTTTTATGGAAATAGGAAGAAGTAGAGAATGCTGTGAAGTTCCTTCAAGGACCTTCACGGACAGGGGTGTGGTTAAGGGAATTCATTGCAAGACAGGAAGAAATAGAAGAAATTACTTGTTAACTAAAAATGGCATACTTGCTCATAAGCATACGTGAGAAATTCCTCACAGACTCCTGGGAATAATTGGGAGACAATTTGAGAGAATCTGGAAGTTCTGTGTGAGCAGGTCAAAGCAAGAGTCATTAAATTAAATTTTATGGTTATTAAATCTCATTTTTCCAACAAGTCCACATGGTCTGGAAGATCTTAGAAGTAGTTGTGCTGTGTGTCAGTTTTTTTGAGGAGATGATCTGTTAGCAGGTAGCTGGCTCTAGTTCCTGAGTGGGAGTCTGGCCAGAGGAGCAATCATAGCATTATGTCCTCTTAGAATATCACTTTACTGATTGAAAACTACTGTCACATTTATTACCTCAGCTGATCTGAACAGAAATCTGTGAACAAAGGGCTATTTACCCACTTATTACAGAGTTGTCAAAAATAAAAATCCTAAATGTTAAAAGCTTTGTTCAAGCATGTGTATTTGATAAGTAATAGGCTTGCAGTTGCAACTTAGGATTTGTGACAAGAAATCCTAGGCTCTTTCTGTTATAACAGTGGCTTTCAAGCTGTGCTCACTAGAGCCCTAAAATTCTACAAATCTGTCTAAAGAGAAATTTGGGGGAACAAGAGAAAGAGCACACAACCAGAGAAGTATTTATTTTAAACAAAATCTTTATGGCTAATAAAAAAAAATTAAAACCCCTGCACTGAAACACACTATCTTGTGATGCAATCTGTCAACTTGCCTGCCTGATCCCCAGGACTTTCCTCTATCAGAGTTACTCCTTAGACAAGAAAGAGTCTTGTTAAAATACAAGACTTACATTATATGTCATCAATCTATAAGTGTAACATGGCAACATTTCTCTGCTACCACCCTTAGTAAACACCTGTTATTTTTGTCTGCTGCAATCCTCTCCTTTCTTTTGGTAATACCATACTAAATTTCCTTGAGGAAACTATCCCTCTTCTATTTTCAATCTATATAGTTAAAACAGGACTGAATCACCTTCTGTTTCTAGAGTTATGTGTTTGATCCAGATCTGTCAATTACTAACTGGTAATTATTTGAGAACTTAACCCTCTAAGTGGTGAAGGAATGGGTACATGACTGAAAGCATGGAGCCTACAGACACCTTGGAATAGACACCATTCTCAGGATCCATGATCTCAGGGAGCTTCCAGGAAGAGGAAGGGGGCTATCCTGGAACAGTCGGGGGGAAGATGAAGGCATAAGTGGTTCTGAAAGAGAAGTCAAGGAACAGTGAGTCGTGGAGAGGCAACAGCAGGCAGCTGGTCTCCTCTAACCTGCCCTGTGCCTTGTTGGGTGGATCTGGAAGCTACAATGAGATTCCCCCCACCCCTAAGTTTTAGGTATAAATGAATAGAGATTCCTTATAAATGTTAAACATTGGAATAGATCAAATCAGAGACATATTCACAGTCAACCTTAAAAAGAAAGAATGGTGGGCTTCCCTGGTGACGCAGTGGTTGAGAATCTGCCTGCCAATGCAGGGGACACGGGTTTGAGCCCTGATCCGGGAAGATCTCACATGCCGCGGAGCAACTAAGCCCGTGCATCACAACTACTGAGCCTGCACTCTAGAGCCCGCGAGCCACCACTACTGAAGGCTGCACCCCTAGAACCCGCGCTTTGCAACAAGAGAAGCCACCTCAATGAGAAATCCACACACCACAACGAAGAGTAGCCCCTGCTTGCCGCAACTAGAGAAAGCCCGTGCACAGCAACGAAGAACCAAAGCAGCCAAAAAAAAGAAAAGAATAGTGTCCAAGCCAACAGAATATGACTGCAACTTTAGCTTAATGTATTCACGTTTCACTTAGAAAGGAGAGGGTTATTCAGCCAAATGTAGAAAAAAGGAGTCCTGAAGCCAATGAGGCTGGGTCCATATAAGCAGTGTGTCTAGGCAAGAAGGTCACCTCCCACTGGCAAGGTCTATGATGGCAATGGACCTCCATCAGTGAATAGATGGGTGGATGCCATTAATCTCCAAATCAGAAAATGAACTCTCCTGAGTCTGTGACCACCAACTCTGATATGACATGGGTCCATGTGGGAGAAAGAGCACTGCCCAAGCAATACGAATGACTAGTCCTTTCGACATTCATGTTGCTTGTTGTAAATCAAGTAACTGAAATCATGAATGTCAGTCCTAGTCTCTGGGCTTGGCAGATGTGAGTCTGCCACTCAAGAAGACTCTCCTCTCAGAGTCAGAGCTGGGGGGCCTGTGCATGTGTCCTAGCCCCTGTGAACACAGGGCGTTCACTAAGGTAACCAGGCTGCTCCAACACTAACCTGCCTCTCCTTCTCTCAGGACTTACTAGCCTTCCTCAGTCTGTTAAAGTTTCCACATAGATGCTTCTTTCAAATAGTGTGCATGTTATATTAGAGCCAAGAGGGAAAATTTGTGGGCAATATACAGGGGCTTGATGGGAATGGAGTGTAATTGTTCACAGGCCCTGAAATGTACTCTATTCCCTTTGAAGGGTGAAAGAATCATCCTTCCACATCATATCAAACATATTAAAATGCACCTACAGACCACTTAAATATAACTTTCCCTAATTTTTGAAACTTTTAATAATATTGTTTTTGAAATTATTTATATATAAGTAATACATTTACATGATTTTATTTATGATTTCTGTGTAACTACAGTGCACATTACTGAGAAAAACTCTATTAAAAATTGCTTAACAAGTAAAAAAAAAGAATGGGTACATGACCACCTACACTGGATCAGTGAGAGTCCTACCCAGGACTCTGCTAGATCCACCAGTTTTTAAGCTGGTGTGTTGTAAGCTTAAAGGTGTTGGTGATTAATTCTGTCACTATATTCTGAGAGCCAACCTGAGAAATGAGGCAATACTAAAGAGAGCACACTTCAGAAGTGGAAAAAGACAGATGATTGGTGACGAAATGTGAATATCTGGATACAGTTGTGCCTGAAACTATACTTTAAGGAATGTGAACTAATATTTATCTATTTGACTGACTGTTTTCTCCTTACATACTTTTAGTTGGGTTTTGATCACTTGTAACCAATTAGAGTCCTAATTCACCTGCTGGTCATATAAATTAATTCCAAGTTGTCATTGATTATTATGCTTGGAAACTTACTCAAATGTTGATTTGCATTGTCCATTACAGACGTTGTTCTAGATCAACACCTAGGGGACATTACTACAGATCCCATGGATATTACAAATTATAAAAAACTGTATAACCACAAATGATAACCTGGATAAAATGAACCAATTTTATCAAAGGCACAATTTGCTAGAACTCACATAAGAAAAAAATAGATACTCTGAGTAGGACTATATCTATTAAAGAAATTGAATCAATAATTAAATAAGCTTCCAAAACAAAAAACACCAGGCCCAGGTGGGTCACTGGAAAATTCTGCCAAACATTTAAGGAAGAAATTATACCAGATGTCTATAGTTTCATTCAGAGAATAAAAGCACAGGGAATATTTCCTAACTCATTCCATGAGACTAACATTACCTTAAGAACAGACAAAGACATTTCAAGAAAAGAAAACTACAGAGCACTATCTCTCATGAACATAGATTTAAAATTTTTTCAACAAAATATTAGATCAGTGGTTGCCAAGAGAAGGGATGAATAGGCAGAGCACAGAAGAATTTTAGGACAGTGAAAATGCTCTGTATGGTAGAGTAATGATGAATACCTGTCATCATACATTTATCCAAACCTATAGAGTGTATAACACCAAAAGTGAACCACAATGTAAACTATGGACTTTGAGTGATTATAGTATGTCAATGTAGGTTCATTAATTGTAACAAATGCACCACTCCAGTGGGGAATGTTGATAATGGGAGGATGTGTATATGTGTGGGTGGGGATTGTATGGGAAATCTCTGTACCTTCCCCTCAATTTTATCGTGATCCTAAAACTGATCTTAAAAAAAAGTCTCAATAAAAAAATTTTTTAAGCCTGTCACTGTAAGACAAACAACTGACAATATTTGTTGCCATTCATGAAATTTAAGCTTTTAAGCAAAAAACTAGGGTTTTGAAAACCTTGTATATGTCACTGTGAGATTAATAGCTTCCTAACACTTAAAGATTTTTCTCATGAGATTAATGATGATATTGACAAATTAAACTATTTGATATCCTATCATGAACTATGTCAGCATTTGAGAGATATGCATAAACCAGTTAACCAAATTTATTTAGATGATCACTACATGATATTAGAAAATCATTCAGAGGTTAAAAAAAAAACAAAACTCTTTCAAAGTACAAGACCAATGTAATAGATGATTAGAAGTCCATTGATACAATTCCAGGTTTCATTTTGCAACCAACCTTAAGGAACTGCCACTTGTCAACTTTGGGTAAAATATCAAAGGAGATTGTATGCAATATTTTTTCATGTTCTTCAACTAAAATTGTATATCACAACAAACTGAATGCAGAAGCCTATGTGACAATGTAGCTTTCTTTTAGTAAGACAGATATTAAAGAGATTTACAAAAATATAAAACAATGCCTTGGGCTTCCCTGGTGGCGCAGTGGTTGAGAGTCCGCCTGCCGATGCAGGGGACACGGGTTCGTGCCCCGGTCCGGGAAAATCCCACATGCCGCGGAGCAGCTGGGCCCGTGAGCCATGGCTGCTGAGCCTGCGCGTCTGGAGCCTGTGCTCTGCGACCGGAGAGGCCACACAGTGAGAGGCCCGCGTACCGCAAAACAAACAAACAAACAAACAAAAAAAAAACAATGCCACTCATTGTACTAATTGTCTTTGTATGTTTTGGCAGTATTTTTTTAATTAAAAAAATGTTCTTTATGTTCATAGGCAATGAATTTTTCTACTCTTACTTTTCAATGACTTAACATATTGTTAAAATTTATGCAGTTTTAGTTTTTAATACAGTAAATATAGATAAGTATAACTCACATAAATAAAAGTTCTTGGGATCTTCAATAGTTTTTAAGAGTGTAAAGGGATTCCAAGACCAAAAATGTTTGAGAACCATGACACTATCTATTCTATTTCTCAGATATAAAACAGATGTGTTTACAGTTCTGCTCTCAGGTAACTTGCCTCTCAGAGTGCAGGGAAAAACTAAAAAATAGATAAACAAAATACTTATATTTGGAGAAAATGTTTTGGACTAAATAAACCCAGGTTTGTGAGGGAGACAGGAAGGGTGTAACTTTCGCTAGGCTGGCCAGGGAAGGCCTCCTTTTTTTTTTGGAAAAGTGACAATGAAGCTGTGATGTGAAGAATAAGTTGTTAGTAATGCAGCAAGCTGAGCTAAGAGAACAGTGATTCAGGCATGGGGAATAGCAATGCAAAGACCCCGAGGTAGTTAAAAGTTTGGACTAGATTCCAGAATTGTATCATTCCAAAGCCTATGCTTCTCTTTCCTTCTCATAAACCACAACTGATTTTCCTTAGGCCAGCTATGCTCTGGCCCTTGGAACCTTCCATCTGGAAAATGGAGCGGAGATTGTTTTGATTCTTCCTAAGCGATGGCTTCATATTCAGTTAGTTGGCAGGTTAATCAGAAGCTTGCAAACAGCCTTTCATGGCTCTAAGGAGCAGCGCTCTCAAGAGCTAAGCTTGTCAGCCGCGCCAGGAAACTGCTGTTGCAAGAAGAAGTAGGAAAAGGGGGGAATTTAACTTTACAGGGAGAAGACTTAAATGGGACCTATAAATTATGTAGCTATTTTTCTATACCTTGGCCCCAGTCTGGAATTCTTCAAAATAAATGATTTGAGCCAAGTTCGCTGTGGTTGCAAACATTACATGGTGTGCTGTTGTCTCTGAAGCGTATGTCTTGCTGACCAGGCATTTTGAAAAACTGCTGTAACCTTTTGAAGACAGTGGTGGTTCCCAGGGAAAGTGTTCTCTCATTTTCCCCCCACCCCCCAAGATACTCGTGCAGGGACCAGAGGCAAAAAGCTAAATGACATCTCGTAGTAAGTGAGGGAAACTATAAGCATTATTTCACTAAATGATGGGATTTCCTTATATTTCCAAAAGTCAGAAAGTAATATATTCCCTCTCCTTCTGGAGTAAGCCTTCATAAAGCAGGAATTGGGCAAATATGAAAGGAACACATGAGTCAGTATCACAGTGCAGACATCCATGTTTAAACACTAGATACAGATGCAGGGGGAGAGCACGAAAGAGAAGGCACAGGCTGGTCAGCGTGACACGAAAACAGCTGGGTGACTAGGACAATTCAGGCAAATCACGTCTCTGATACAGCCCAACAGTCAAAAGAGCCTGTGTCCATGGCTGCTTGTTGTGTAGGGAGAACCACTGGTACTTTCTCCTATGATGGATGAGACAATTGATCTCAGGCTTCCCTACTATTCTTCTCTGATATCTTTTCCTTCATAAAAAGGTATTTATTCTCAGAGTTTCAGTTGTTACCCTCATACCAGTGGCTCAGCTTTTTGTCTCCAACCTCAACCCTCTGAAAGTTGCCATCTTTGATGTTTGTCTCCTGGATATTTCAACACATCGCCACATATCCAAAGTGACACCACAGATCCAAAGTCAATGCCAGCAGCCTGCCCTCAGTGTGGATGTCATCTTCTATCTTCCATTTTTGCACATGGCTTCTTTTATTTTCCAGTTTTGGGGAGTCAGATCTGGAGGCTATTGATGGATTGTATACATTTTGCTCACATCCAACCTGCCAATACCACACTGTAAATAACTGGTGGGGCTGACATTTAAGCCTTGAGCCAGGAGAGTCTGGAGCTTGTGAACTTAACTCCAGGCATCCTAGTATGGTCCTGAGGAAGTCACCTTGAAGGCAGCTGGGCTTGATTCTCTGTTCCAGGACACAAAGAGAGCAACTCCAAGATGAGATTCCTTAGAGTGAAAATCACCTTAAAGGAAACACCCTAAAAGGGAGATTCATGTCTTTCAATTGGCTAAACTCCCTGAAATGGACTTGGAATTTTAATTTTTTCCTGAGGAGTTAGCTATGTCAGTTATTCCTTTAAAATGCCTTTCATTCTCCTTGCCATCCCTACCTGCAGTCCCTACCACCAGCAGAGTCTAAATTTATATTATCTCACATATGTTTTGTTCATATAGTCCTAGCTGTTCTCTCTGTTTATAATCTTTACCCATTCCAAGCCATCCTGTAAACATGACTGTCCATGGCTATCTATTGCTCAGAAATCTGTAAAGTCTCCCTATTTTTTTTTTTCTGTGGTACGCAGGCCTCTCACTGCTGTGGCGTCTCCCGTTGCGGAGCACAGGCTCCGGACACACAGCCTCAGTGACCGTGGCTCACGGGCCCAGCCGCTCCGCGGCATGTGGAATCTTCCCGGACCGGGCCACGAACCCGTGTCCCCTGCATCAGCAGGTGGACTCTCAACCACTGTGCCACCAGGGAAGCCCTAAATTCTCCCTCTTTTACTGCCTCAACTCCTCCTGCATGAATTGAGTAACTGTTAGTTGAGGCAACTCTGGTTTTAATTACTTCCCAAATTTAATTACTTGCTTCAATGCAAGCAGCCTGGGAATCTTAGAGTATGGACATAATTGTTCCTTCTGCTCTTTAATCAAGCTTTTTTCTCCTGTAAAGAATATCTTCCTCACGTATACTCACATCTTTGTATCTTCTCTCACTTCTTTCTGTTTTTATGAAGTGCCAAGGATCACTATGAAAAAAAAAATCAGTCTATAGAAGGGAGAGAAAAAACACCTAATGTATTGTAAAGATGAATACTCAGTTACAGAGTAGAGGGATTCGTTTTAGTAGTGATTGAGCTACTCATATAATCTACAGAGTCAATGTTTTTCTCCAGAAACTTATGCCAGAGTCTTGGGCAGAAGTAGTGGTTAAAAATAAAAGTGACTCTGCTAAAATTTCTATTGAGATCTTGAATGTGATGCTTCTGAGTCTCTAACAAAGGACAAGGGAGAATAAAGAATAAACTTCAGAAAAAGTGATGGAAATATGGTGAAGGCACACAGTGGGGAGCATGAAGCCGACAGACTCACATCAGGAAAGGAGGAGAAGCCGAGAAAACAACAGACGTGACAAGCAGAGATATCGTGACTCAGAATGCATGCGTTTGTGAAGTGAAAATGGCTGGTACCCTGCCGTGGCATGGAAAATGCTCCCTTCCGTGACACTTGCCTGAGGAGATGGCAAACATTCTAATGTTAGCTAAAATGAATGAATTCACAAGCAGTGGAGTTACTCTCTGGGGACCCTGTAAACTAGCTGGGAAGGAGTTAACTTCAAAGAGCACTACGGTTCCCAGGATTCTCATAATTGTGTTAGTGAGAATAGAATTAGAGAAATTCAGCATTGCTACTGGGGTTGTGAAACGATTTAACCCATAAACTAAGGAGGTGTAGGAAACAGGAGGAAAATGTGAGGTTTATGTAGGGTGACTACCTGTTTCAGTTGCCAGGAGTAGCCCTAGTGTGTATGCATCTCCCATAACTCATAAAAGTGTCCTAGTATGGAGGAAACATTATAGTTTTTCACCCAGTTTTTCCTTCCATGGAATAATATTCACCTTTTAAAAATTATTATCTATTTTATACATATTAATGCATATATATGTCAATCCCAATTCACCCCACCACCACCACAACCACCCCCCACCCCCCACCCCCGCCTCTTTCCCCTCTTGGTGTCCATACTTTTGTTCTCTACATCTGTGTCTTTATTTTGGCCCTGAAAACCGGTTCATCTATACTATTTTTCCAGGTTCCACATATATGTGTTAATATACAATATTTGTTTTTCTCTTTCTGACTTACTTCACTCTGTATGACAGTCTCTAGATTCATCCACGTCTCTACAAATGACCCAATTTCGTTCTTTTTATGACTGAGTAATATTCCATTGTATACATGTACCACATCTTCTTTATCCATTCATCTGTCGATGGGCATTTAGGTTGCTTCCATGACCTGGCTATTGTAAATAGTGCTACAGTGAACATTGGGGTGCATGTGTCTTTTTTTTTTTTTTGCGGTATGCGGGCCTCTCACGGTTGTGGCCTCTCCCGCTGCGGAGCACAGGCTCCGGATGCACAGGTTCTGGACGTGCAGGCTCAGCGACCATGGCTCACAGGGCCAGCCACTCCACGGCACTTGGGATCCTCCCGGACCGGGGCACGAACCTGTGTCCCCTACATCGGCAGGCGGACTTTCAACCACTGCACCACCAGGGAAGCCCGCATGTGTCTTTTTGAATTATGGTTTTCTTTGGGTATATGCCCAGTAGTGAGATTGCTGGGTCGTATGGTAATTCTATTTTTAGTTTTTTAAGGAACCTCCATACTGTTCTCATAGTGGCTGTATCAATTTACATTCCCACCAACAGTTCAAGAGGGTTCCCTTTTCTCCACACCCGCTCCAGCATTTGTTGTTTGTAGATTTTCTGATGATGCCCATTCTAACTGGTGTGAGGTGATACCTCATTGTAGTTTTGATTGCATTTCTCTAATAATTAGTGATGTTGAGCAGCTTTTCATGTGCTTCTTGGCCATCTGTATGTCTTCTTTGGGGAAATGTCTATTTAGGTCTTCTGTCCATTTTTTGATTGGGCTGTTCGTTTTTTTAATATTGAGCTGCTTGAGCTATTTGTATATTTTAGAGATTAATCCTTTGTCCGTTGATTCATTTGCAAATATTTTCTCCCATTCTGAGGGCTGTCTTTTTCTCTTGTTTGTAGTTTCCTGTGCTTTGCAAAAGCTTTTAAGTTTCATTAGGTCCCCTTTGTTTATTTTTGTTTTTATACCCATTACTCTAGGAGGTGGATCAAAAAAGATCTTGCTGTGATTTATGGCAAAGTGTGTTCTTCCTATGTTTTCCTCTAAGAGTTTTATACTGCCCAGTCTTACATTTAGGTCTCTAATCCATTTTGAGTTTATTTTTGTGTATGGTGTTAGGGAATGTTTTAATTTCATTCTTTTACATGTAGCTGTCCAGTTTTCTCAGCACCACTTATTGAAGAGACTGTCTTTTCTACACTGTATATCCTTGCCTACTTTGTCATAGATTAGCTGACCATAGGTGCATGGGTTTATCTCTGGATTTTCTATTCTGTTCCACTGATCTATATTTCTGTTTTTGTGGCAGTACCATACTGTCTTGATTACTGTAGCTTTGTAGTATTGCCTGAAGTCAGGGAGTCTGATTCCTCCAGCTCTGTTTTCTTCCCTCAAGATTGCTTTAGATATTCGGGGTCTTTCGTGTCTCCATACAAATTGTAAGATTTTTTGTTCTAGTTCTGTAAAAAATGCCATTGGTAATTTGATAGGGATTGCATTGAATCTGTAGATTGCTTTGGGAAGTATAGTCATTTTCACAATATTGATTCTTCCAAACCAATAACATGGTATATCTCTCCATCACTTTGTGTCATCTTTGATTTCTTTCATCAGTGTCTTATAGTTTTCTGAGTACAGATTTTTACCTCCTTAGGTAGGTTTATTCCTAGGTATTTTATTCTTTTTATTGCAATGGTGAATGGTATTGTTTCCTTAATTTCTCTTTTGGATCTTTTGTTGTTAGTGTATAGGACTGCAAGAGATTTCTGTGCATTAATTTTGTATCCTGCAACTTTACCAAATTCATTGATGAGGTCTAGTAGTTTTTTGGTGACATCTTTAGGATTCTCTATGTATAGTATCATGTCATCTGCGAAGAGTGACACTTTTACTTCTTCTTTTCCAACTTGTATTCCTTTTATTTCTTTTTCTTCTCTGATTTCTGTGGCTAGGACTTCCAAAACTATGTTGAATAATAGTGGTGAGAGTAGATATCCTTGTTTTTTTCCTGATCTTAGAGGAAATGCTATCAGTTTTTCAACATTGAGAATGATGTTTGCTGTGGGTTTGTCATATATGGTCTTTATTATGTTGAGGTAGGTTTCCTCTATGCCCACCTTCTGGAGAGTTTTTATCATGAATGGGTGTTGAATTTTGTTAAAAGCTTTTCCTCATCTATTGAGATGACCATATGATTTTTATCCTTCAATTTGTTTATATGGTGTATCACATTGAATGATTGGCGTATATTGAAGAATCCTTGCATCCCTGGGATAAATCCCACTTGATCATGGTGTATGATCCTTTTAATGTGTTGTTGGAGTCTGTTTGCTAGTAGTTTGTTGAGGATTTTTGCATCTATATTCATCAGTGATATTGGTCTGTAGTTTTACTTTTTTGTAGTATATTTGTCTGGTTTTGTTAGCAGGGTGATGGTGGCATCATAGAATGAGTTTGAGAAGGATGGGTGGTAGCTCTTCTCTAAATGTTTGATAGAATTCACCTCTGAAGCCATCTGGTCCCGGACTTTTTGTTTGTTGGAAGGTTTTTAATCACAGTTTCAATTTCATTACTTATGATTGGTCTGTTCATATTTTCTCTTTCTTCTTGGTTATGTCTTGGAAGTTTATACCTTTCTAAGAATTTGTCTGTTTCTTCCAGGTTGTCCATTTTATCGGCATAGAGTTGCTTGTAGTAGTCTCTTATAATGCTTTGTATTTCTGCAGTGTCAATTGTAACTTATCCTTTTTCATTTCCAATTTTATTGATTTGAGTCCTCTCCCTCTTTTTCTTGATGAGTCTGGTTAATGGTTTATCAATTTTGTTTATCTTCTCAAAAAATCAGCTTTTAGTTTTATTGATCTTTGTTACTGTTTTCTTTGTTTCTATTTCTATTTTTTTTTTTTTTTGTGCAGTATGCGGGCCTCTCCCTGTTGTGGCCTCTCCCGTTGCGGAGCACAGGCTCCGGACGTGCAGGCTCAGCGGTCATGGCTCACGGGCCCAGCTGCTCTGCGGCATGTGGGATCTTACCGGACTGGGGCATGAACCTGTGTCCCATGCATCGGCAAGTGGACTCTCAACCACTGCGCCACCAGGGAAGCCCTGCTCTGTTCTTTTTTGGTTTGTTTCCTTCTACTAACTTTGGGTTTTGTTTGTTCTTCTTTCTCTAGTTCCTTTAGGTGTAAAGTTAGATTGTTTATTTGAGATTTTTTTTGTTTCTTGAGGTAGGCTTTTATTGTTATAAACTTCCCTCTTAGAACTGCTTTTGCTGCATCCCATAGGTTTTGGATCATCGTGTTTTCATTGTAATTTGTCTCTAGGTATTGTTTGATTTCCTCTTTGATTCCTTCAGTGATGTCTTGGTTATTTAGTAATGTATTGTTTAGCCTCCATGTATTTGTGCTTTTTACATTTTTTTCCCTGTAATAGATTTCTAATCTCATAGCACTGTGGTCAGAAATGATGCTTGATGTGATTTCAATTTTCTTAAATTTACTAAGGCTTGATTTGTGCCCCAAGATGCGATCTGTCCTGAAGCATGTTCCATGTGCACTTAAGAAGAAAGTGTAATCTGCCTTTTTTGGATGGAATGTCTTATAAATATCAATTAAATCTATCTGGCGTATTGTGTCATTTAAAGCTTGTGTTTCCTGATTAATTTTCTGTCTAGATGATCTGTCCATTGGTGTAGTGAGGTGTTAAAGTCCTCCACTATTACTGTGTCACTGTTGATTTCCTCTTTTATAGCTGTTAGCAGTTACCTTATGTATTGAGGTGCTCCTATTTTGGGTACATATATATTTATAATTGTTATATAGTCTATTTGGATTGATCCCTTCATCATTATGTAGTGTCCTTCCTTGTCTCTTCTAATATTCTTTATTTTAAAGTCTATTTTATCTGATACAAGTATTGCTACTCCAGCTTTCTTTTGATTTCCATTTGCATGGAATACCTTTTTCCATCCCCTCACTTTCAGTCTGTATGTGTCCCTCAGTCTGAAGTGGGTCTCTTGTAGACAGTGTATATGTGGGTTTTGTTTTTGTATCCATTTAGCAAGCCTGTGTCTTTTGGTTGGAGCATTTAATCCATTCACGTTTAAGGTAATTATTGATATGTATGTTCCTATTACTATTTTCTTAATTGTTATGGGTTTGTTTTTGTAGTTCCTCTTCTTCTCTTGTGTTTCTCACTTAGAGAAGTTCCTTTAGCATTTGTCATAGAACTGGTTTCATTGTGCTGAATTCTCTTAGCTTTTGCTTGTCTGTAAAGCTTTTGATCTCTCCGTTGAATCTGAATGAGCTCCTTGCTGGGTAGGGTAATCTTGGTTGTAGGTTCTTCCCTTTCATCACTTTAAATATACCATGCCACTCCCTTCTGGTTTGTAGAGTTTCTGCTGAGAAATCAGCTGTTAACCTTATGGGAGTTCCTTTGTATGTTATTTGTCATTTTTCCCTTGTTGCTTTCAATAATTTTTCTTTGTCTTTAATTTTTGTCAATTTGATTACTGTGTGTCTTGGCGTGTTTCTCCTTGGGTTTTTCCTGCCTGGTACTCTCTGTGCTTCCTAGACTTGGGTAGCTATTTCCTTTCCCATGTTAGGGAAGTTTTCGACTATAATCTCTTCAAATATTTTCTTAGGTACTTTCTCTCTTCTCCTTCTGTGACCCCTATAATGTGAATGTTGTTGCATTTAATGTTGTCCCAGAGGTCTCTTAGGCTGTCTTCATTTCTTTTCATTCTTTTTTCTTTATTCTGTTCTATGACAGTGAAGTCCACCATTCTGTCTTCCAGGTCACTTAAACATTCTTCTGCCTCAGTTATTCTGCTGTTGATTCCTTCTAGTGTATTTTTCATTTCAGTTATTGTATTGTTCATCTCTGTTTGTTTGTTCTTTAATTCCTCCAGGTGTTTGTTCCTTAATTCTTCTAGATTTTTGTTAAACATTTCTTGCATCTTCTTGATCTTTGTCTCCATTCTTTTTCCGAGGTCCTGGATCATCTTCACTATCATTATTCTGAATTCTTCTGGATGTTTGCCTATCTCCACTTCATTTAATTGTTTTTCTGGGGTTTTATCTTGTTCCTTCATCTGGTACAAAGTCCTCTGCCTTTTCATTTTGTCTATCTTTCTGTGAATGTGGTTTTTGTTCCACAGGCTGCAGAATTGTAGTTCTTCTTGCTTCTGCTGTCTGCCCTTTAGTCAGTATTCACCTTTTGAGATGAAAGATGTCAATTCTGGTCGGGCTGAAGACCTCAAACTTACAGGGCTTGGAAGTGAGCTTCAACTTGCAGGGTTTGTCTGCCCAGAGCTGAACACTGGGAAGAAATTGATGGAGATTGGTGCTAAATTCTTGGGCTGATATAATTTTTCTCCTCAACTTCTCAATGGACGCAAATTTCTTCAGAATCTTACCTGCTTTTTTCTTACTTTCAAAGTAGCTTTCTTCCATTCTTAACTTTTGTTTGGTTTTGTTTTTCACCTTCAAAGGAGTTGAGGTGACATGGTCAGGAGAGTGTGAACAATCATGATTGCTACTAGTTTTCTTATATTGCAAAAGCTGAAATTTGCTAAGCTCTTCCATATTTGTTATGTCATTAGAATACCATGACCATTTGCAGCTAAGAGTATTTATCCACTATTTTACAGATGAATAAATTAGGTTTAGGAATATCATGAGATTTCTCAAAGTGTTAGAAAGAAGCAGCATGGGTAATCTAAAGCAAACCCTTGAGATCTTAGTCCAGATTTCTTTCCATAATATAAGGTTGTCTTGAAAGTCTCCCCATAGTTTCCATCATCTCCAGAACGTGGTGAGGGAAAATCCATAAATTTAGCACGTGTTTCATCTTGTAATACACAACTCATCACTTAATTCTCTGGAACAGCAGACCTTGTAAGCCTCAGTGAAGAGCACACAATTTAGTTTTCTATTCTATATTTCAACTGTCTTTTAAATTATTTAATACATTCATGTCTATTTTCAGACTAACATGAATTGCTTTGCCTCTGTCCCACACACATTCAAAAGATGCAGGAGATACATATATATATATATATATATATATATATATATATATATATATATATATATATAACTAGTACATTAGGGGTATGTTTCTTTACTTGTTCAATCGAGTAACCTTATACAAACATCATATAGTTTATATCAGCCAGAGTTTTTGAGCGACATGGGTAAATAAGCATCTTGAAACATCTTTATTTGGGAAGAAATAGTATATAGCATGTGATGATGGACTTTGTCAGTATTTTACCAGATATCTATTGGTTTATCTCAATTACATCCTTAACTCTTATTAACATTAATAGACGTTCTACACATTTTAGGGAAAAAAAAGCATATCCATTAGCATAGGAGAAATGTAAGCCTCTAAGAGAATGAACTCCTAAGAAATTCTGGTGGCGAGGCTCAAAGTGGAGCACAGTCTCACAATTAAATAATTCTGGGCAAAATGTCCCAGTAGATTTCTCAGAGAATTTCATTTCTTGGACAGCAGGTATGAGAATTGAATAACTCACACTCCTCACTTCATTGCATGCCATTCTCAATTATCCCAGTAAGGTCCCTTTCTTATTTTATTTTACTGTATTCATTTTTTTATTATACTCTCCTTCATCCCCACCCCAATGTCACTTCCTTACTACCCCTTTCCTTTAGGGTGAACCCATTCTAAAGTGTTTAATGTGCTTTTGGGTATGTATATATCCCTGAAAGTATAACATTATTTTAAGTGTATTTATGTTTTAATTTATATAAAACTACTAACCTCTAGCTCTTGCTTCAATGATCCCTCTTTTTTTTTTTTTTTAACTCAGGGCTTTTCCCCCTTAATCTGTCCATGTTGTTAATTCTAGTTAAATCTAGTTAATTCTTTCTCATTGCTGCATCGTACTCCATTTTTGCAATTGTATCCACTGCATTTTATTTAACCATATGTTCAGTAATGGACATCCAGGCCACCTCAATTCTCTAGTTCCCTAAACAATGCTCTGATGAACTCCTTCTCAGCTGTATTATGGACCTTTGGGAGAGTTTCTCTAGCATATACATATGGGAGTAGGAATATTTGTTTATAAGATATTTGTTTATATTTGCTCATTTCACTAAGCCATGCCAAATTACTATCCAGAAAGGCTACAACTGGTTAAACATTCACTAGCAGTGCATGTGCGTTCCTCAAAAGCTCAGGAACACCTGGCATAATCCAATTTTACATATTTGTTAAGCTGATGGGTGTAAAGTTATTGTTTTAATTCATATTTCTCAGATTACTATAAATATCAGTATCTCATCATAAACTTATGTTGAGTTTGATTTCCCTTTTTTGATTTGTTTATTCATATACTTTACTTTCTTTTGTGATTTTTATCTTTTTTCTAGTGATTCTCTATTATATTCAAATATTATTCTCTTACCAGTATACCAGTCATCTGGTAACCTTGTAGCATCCTCCATTAAAGAGAAGTCTAAATTTTGATTTAGTCAAATCAATCTATTTTCTTCCTTAGTTTGTGCTTTTTTGAATGTTGTTTAAGAAATGCTTTCCCACTTGGATTTTGAAAGATAGAGTCTAATGCAAAATAAGCACATAGACCAAACTAGTATCAATCCAAAAGTCCAGAGTGATAAAAAACCAAATAGGAGGCAATGGAACTGCAAATAGAGACAGCAAGATGGAGAACATAGCTTGAGAGGACAGAAAAGAAGAGAACTGAAATGGAGAAACTGAAAACTCTATGGCATTTTCCAACTTGCTCATCGATTAGGAGGGAACTCTAGGGATGCCAGGTCTGGTCACCTGTATCTTCCAAACAGAAGCTGCTTTAAGCCTCAGGTATACATGAATTGTGCTTCCTGGATTGTGCAGTGCAAAATGTGCACAACCAGAAGTGTCAACTCAGGGTTAATTCTAGAATCAGAGACCCAAGGATGCCCCCAGGATAAGTGCAGTGATCCATCCCTGTCATTGGCTGAAGGGAGACCTAAGGTAAGGGTACTCTTCCTTTTTTGCATAGACTAGACCTGAAATCTATTCTTAAAAGTAAAATTTATTAATAACTAATGAACGCCATTCAGTTTTCTAAGTAATTTACATGGACTCATCTAAAATCACAAAAAACTTATGAAATTGACACAAGGACAACCCTACAAGAAACTGAGATACAGACTAAGCAAATACATAGAGAAATAAGTGAAAAATCTATTATTTTAGTTACTATGACACATGACCTGCTAGGGAAATATGAATTCAACTTATACCTGAGTGGGAGGAGAAGTGTAGCAAAATTTGAACTGTTGGATAAAGATATCCTTTTGGAAATATACAAAATAAATGAGTGAAAATATTAAAAAACTGTCTTATTTATGGAAACCCTATACAGTTGTCCGAGTATTGAACTTAAATTTGTCTCTAAAAGGACTTACAGACCATTTCAATGCTATTTCTAGTGGTATGACTGTCATAAGTAATTTTCATCCCTCAGAAACCTATGGTGGCAATCAGAAGTCAGGAAATTTTATAAAGTAAAAATTAAATTAATTAAAATTCTTGAACAAAACAGGAAAGAATAAACAAACATGAAACCACATTTGCCCAGGGCAGATACTTTTCTGACCCATTTGTTCATCTCTCAATTTTCTCCCTTTCCTTTGGAAAAAAGGGGCTCAGAGAATACCATTTCATCATGCATAGCAGGGTGGTGGGCTAAGTCAATATGTTTCACAAACATGCTGGCTGTTCATCTTGATATGGGAGAAGTTGTGATTAAGTTCCGCGTTTCAAAATTACATGTTGTTAATATCATACAGAAATGAAAAATAAATTATACTTTTATCTGATTTGAGCAAATGTAGTTAGCTTGATAGGCTGGATTGAACAGGAGTCTCTTTTTGTGTTAAAAATAATCTAGCTGTGTATAAGGCACTGTAGAAAGTTCTGAGTCTTTAAGCATGTTGATATTTGATCATTGTATATGCTTGATAGGATTTCAAGTGCATTAGGCACTCCCTTATCAGAGTCTTCCCAACCAGAGAGCAAAAATACTGAGGGAGTAAAAGTTTTACAGAGAAGACTAATGTTGTTTTGATATTGATTAGAGAGACTAATGGGATGTGATGAGAAGGCTCTGGATGAAAAGTGAGAAGTTCTGAGTTCAAGTTCTAGCTCTGTCACTATCGGTCATGTATGTCTTTTCTCCACTATAAAGCTGTTGAATTTTATTATCCTGAGATTGAGGTAGTATAACATAGGACTCAGGCTATGGAATCAGATTTGACTCTGGATTTGAAATTTTCACTTGCCAAGAAACAGTATAACTCCCCTTAAAATTCATCGTTGAATAAACACAATAAAGTATCCAGGATTGGAAGCCAAACCAATAACCAGGACGGAAGGCATACACCTCCAGGGCTGACTTTCAGTTGGCATGCTACTGCATGGTTGCATCATAGTTAAAATATAGATATACTTCCCTTGGGCTGGAAGAGACTCCACCCTAAGCCAGGCCACAGACCTCCCCACAATCCAGTAACTAAGAGACACAAACTTGGCATAGCAAGGAACTTCCAGGATCTTCTTGATCTGGGGCTAGCCACTGTATTCATCCTGATGGTTTTCTGTCCATGTCAAACCAATTACAAAATATTTTTATTAGTCTCTCTGCTTCTACCCAGTGAATAAGGTGTCCTCTGGCTCTTTCACTAACCAACTGAAAGGGCTCAGCCACAAGAAACCAAGGAAAGAGTGATGAGTTTGTCTTCTCTAGGTCACTCCCATGTCATCCTTCCCACCCTACCCCCAGCTTCTCATAAGGGAGAAAAACAGGTATAAAGAACCTGAACCTGGGTTTACCACAACAAGGAATTGAAAAATGTATGGTTGAATATGTCGTGGGATGTTTCTGTGTTAAGCTGCATGGTGAAGTGAATATGAAAAGGGCTCGGCGTTAAGAAGATCTGAATCCAAACTCTTTTTCTAACTTCTTTGCCAGTTGTCTAGCTCAAGCAACTTATTTAAACTGCCTATGCTTCTCTTCCTTCATCCACAAAATTTTTAATAATAATAAAAATAGCTAACATATATTCGATAGTTACCAGGTACTGAATGCTTTATATAAATTACCTTATTTAATCTTCATAACAGATCTGTGATGTAGGAACTCTTCCATTCCATTTTCCAATCAGGGAAGCAAAGTTCAGAGAGTGTAAGTAGCTTATCCTTGTTCTGGATCACACAACCTGAGTAAGAGAGCACAAATTTGGACCCAGTTAATCTGATTCTGGCACTCATGCCCTTCAATACTGCCCCAAAAGAATGTAAAATGTTCTCTAGGATAGCTACTATTATTATAATGATAACCAGATCTCTAAGAACAATAATCTTATTTTCTAACAAGTACTAATATCAGTATGTTTATACTGAAAACCCTTTGAAAATTACCCTAAAAAATACAGGTTCTATGTTTATCAGATCTCTAGGGTATCTTCCAGCTGGATCATCCCAAAACACCCCAACAACAAGCATACTGTCTCCAGAAGTTTTTAAGCACACCTAGATCTAGTGCTCAAAGAACTGATTATAGTGCCTGTGGTCAATGTCTAACCCTTCCAGACTATGAAATTCTGTACATTCGAGGCCAACAGAGAAGATTATGATCCGGAGGGAATAAAAACAAAAAAATAAGCTTCAGAGATTGCAGTAGATAATGAAAAACAGCTGCCACATGAGAGTCTGTTTTGACTAACTGTGGAGCTTACATATTGCACTGAGTTTTTTAGGTCCCAGTATTCAGCTTTTCAGGCATGTCTGATCTATCTCCTGGGTTATTTAGTGAAGACTCAAGACAGTCTCTTTCTCTGAGTGCAAATATTATTGATTTATGTCCTCTCTAATTAGAAGAGAACTTACTTAGACCCTAAGGAAAACATGAAAATACAAAAAAGGGACACTTCTCTTTTAGACCTTCTGTGCTCCCAGAAGACAAGAGAGGTAGATTCTACAGAGCAAGCACAGATAGTGCTTTGTTGAGGTCTTGGAGTCGTTATTTTGCACATAAATTCCACATCTGTGTCATGATCGACTGTCATGATTCACTGGCTATGTAAATCATATTAACCTCTTGTTGCCAGGTCAAAGTTAGATCCAAAATTTGAGTCATTTATTCTTTTCATAAGCATTTCTCACCAGGCTCAGGTCCTATTCTCAAGCAATGTACAGTTTGACAGGCAAGATGAGGTAAGAACACAGATGCCTAGAACACAAACTCTGAAGAGAAGGTTGTGGAATAGACAGATGATCAGGCACAAAGGACTCTACTGGACATGTGCAGGAATTGGTTTTAGCCTGAAGGTGAAGGGGAGTCACTAAACTCTCCTTTCTGTGTTAGATCACTATTTTAGCAGAGAAGGGCATGAATTGGAAAGTGGAGAGAACAGGAAGAGATTTCAAAGAAAGATTCAAACAGGGAATAAGGGAAACTTTGATTGAAACTAGAAGTATATAGATAGGAATAATTTCTGGAAAAGGATTTTTAGAAGATGAAAGATAATTATGGAGCAGTGAGAATATGTACCAAAGGGGAAGAATCAATAGAAAAAAAATGTTGATCATCCAAGGAAGAGAAAGGCAAGTGGTAGATCAAGACAGTTTAATAGATAGGAGGTTCTAGATTCCAGATCATGGGCAAAAAGACACTCTGGAAAAAAGTAGGGAGAACTTGTGTTGAAACTAGAGGGATAAAAGCAAGAAAACTTATATATGTACCCTTTAAAACCTTTCTCTCTTGGCTGTTTAATTTCTTTGCTTTTATCAACACATGACTACTTATGCCCCCTCCCATTCCTCCAAAAACCCTTCCCCAAACACCTTCAGCATCTCTGTGAGATCCACAACATGGTTCCCCATGAGAAACCTGACATCTTTACAGCTGTGCAAAGAGCATTTCCAAGACAAGAACTTTTTCTCTATAATTAAAAAAATTTATTTATTTATTTATTTATTTTTGGCTGTGTTGGGTCTTCGTTGCTGTGCAAGGGTTTTCTCTGGTTGCGGTGAGTAGGGGCTACTCTTCTTTGCATTGCGTGGGCTTCTCAATGAGGTGGCTTCTCTTGTTGTGGAGCGAGAACCCTAGGTGTGCGGGCTTCAGTAGTTGTGGCACACAGGCTCAGTAGTTGTGGCTCACAGGCTTAACTGCTCCACAGCATGTGGGATCTTCCCGGACCAGGGATTGAACCTGTGTCCACTGCATTGGCAGGCGGATTCTTAACCACTGCGCCACCAGGGAAAGTCCTTATAATTTTTTTTTAAATAAAGGTATTAGGAATCCTGTACCCCATGAATTGATTCACAAATTGTAGAAACTTTTCATATCATGATTATAGAATGTCAAAATATATTCATTCCCTATATAATTTCATATAGAAAGTATTTAACAAAAGTTAGCATTTTTAAAACAGGAAAGAGGTGTTCTTATTCTTCCCAAAGCTCATAAACAGTAGACTTTTCACATAGTATAGCTTTTAAAGCACTTTTGAGAGAGACACAATTTTTAGAGATGATATTATAAGATTAAGTGAAGATATGGAATTATTACATTCATATATCAAGTCATTAAAAAGGTGTCTCTCTCCCTATTTAAAACATTCAAGCCAGTTTTCCTTGGCTTGAAGAAACTCATTGTAAATTCAAGTCAAATGACCAAGAAAATTACTCTGGTAAAGTAAATTCTCTTTCATCCAGCAGGTTATCTACTGGAATTATGTGAACCACCATTTGCCCACGTGAATAAGTAAACTGCAAATCGATATTCGGGGCCTGAATTAGTTTTCTAATGCTGTGTAACAAAATCACCACAAATTCAGTTAATGTGAAAGAACACATATTAATCATCTTGCGGTTCCATGAGTCAGGAGTCCGAGCATGGCTTAGCTGGGTTCATTGTTCAGGTTCTCGCAGGGATGCAATCAAGGTGTTGGCCAGGCCTTGGCTTCGTCAGGGGCACGAATGGGAAAAGATCCATTTCCAAGCTCCTTCAAATTGTTGGCAGAATCCATCTCTTTGGAGTTGTAGGGCTGAGGTTCACAATTTTTTTGTTGTTGTTGTTGGCTGTTTGCCGGAGGCTGCTCTTAACTCTTAGAATTGTAATTTCTCACCACCTGGCTCTCTCTACACACAGTTGACAACACGGCAGTTTATTTCTTTACACCAGAAGGGAGAAAAGTCAAAAAGCCTCTCTCATGTGTGATAGTAAGATGAATATATATGTACACACACACACCCCATAGTAATAATCATAGATCACAGGAGTGACATCATCCCATCACATTGTAAAATATTTGCTATATTGCATTTGTTAGATGCAAGACAAAGGTCCCAGACATACAGGGTGTGAACACAGAGGCCACCCTGAGCTCTGTCTACAACAGTCCCCAAGACACAGAGAGTACTTCGGCATGTAAAAGGAAAATGTTTTTATTTCAACATAATTTAAAAATCAAGCACATATTTTGACATTATATATTCCAGCACCAGTACTGTTCCAGAATGCATGCATGAAATCTGTCTCATTTCTTATAGTTATCTTTTATAAATATAAATTCATGATCATCTGTTGAAGGAAAGGAGTGAAGAAAGAAGGGCACGAAGAGAAAGAAAAAGGAAGACAGTATAACATGACTTCTATATTATGAAATAGGAGCAAAAAGGGATCAAGAAGCATTTTCTTTTGCTTACTACTGAATTAACTGGGGCCATCTGAGGAAGAACAAACATAAACAGCAATAGTAAAACTAGCACAGGAAATGGGTATTAGAAATAACATCACAAAGGGAAAAAAACTCATATATTTACTAATTACACAAAACTCTGGATAAATAGCTGGGACTTCTCAGGAACTCTGAAGCTCCTCTGAGGAGCTCAAAAAAAAAATACTCTTGCTGAAGCTTGAAAAATATATTACATATATCCAGAGAAAAAGTTAACCAATGAATTCATGTGCAAGTACATAATGTATTTTTAATTAAACAAAAAATCATGTGTATGACACAATGAATAGTTGTATGTGCGTGTGTGTGTATATGTGTGTGTGTGTGTAGTTGATTTCTCCTAATATACTGAGGGGTAGAGTAAAATCAAGCATGGTTGCAAATGGTATATCAAATAGTCTCCAGAAAGGCCATGAAAGAAAGTCTAAGGTATAAAGCACTAGGCTTGTAGGCAGAAGCTCTGTAGTAGCTGGACATTGTTTTCATTTATTTCTACATTGGTATTTTATGTCTTAAATGCAGCTGTCATCTCTTAAATTATTCTTCTCTACTTCTGATATGTGCAGGTATATAAGAATTTATAGAATGCCTTGAATAAAATGGGACTGTAGAAGCAAGAAGGTACTGGGTGGTACAAAAAGGTATTTTACATTTAAATTCTATTTTTGCTTAAAAGAAATATATCTTCTTCATTCCAGAATATGCTGGCAAAGACAACAATATCATGCCATGGTTAAGTCAGAATCAGACAAACTGAGGCTTGATTTCCATTTCCACCAATTATTTACCTAGATATCTTTCACTGGTAAGTTTAAAGAGTAGCTGTGTTTCTTCAAGTAAATATTTAATAAATATGGCTATTTTTATTGTGGTGGTGATTCTCATTATTATTAGCAGTAGTAGCAAAATCAACCACATTAGCCAAAGGAATATGTCTAATAAGGCACAGAAAGTTGTCTTTCAACAAAGAAATAGAGATGAGACATGATGGAAATATATAAAGGGAGTTAACATTTGATGAATCTTTTTAAAATGTGAAGATGTTTTCTCAATATCAGCTAGATCTCTATCATTATATGTTTATTGGGTATTCACACTGTACATGAATTAAAAAATAAAAATCATGTCATTTCTAGGATGCTATTCCATATTCAACTTAGCAGTATGTATTTTTTTAATTAGGAAAAGCCATCTTAACAAAATCTACCCCAAATGACCTGTGTTAATGTTACATGTCAACTCTTAGCCGCTTCTAAGACATCTATATTGTGACTGAGCTGTAGAAGGGGCCTCTGTATCCTGTTTTGAAAATGAACTAAGCAGGTTTCCTCTTTCCTTTTAGGTTAATTAGAGAATTTGAAAGAAGAAAAAACCCCAAAACCCTGACACCTGTGATAAATAATCTAGTCCCATAAACAACACATCTGGAAAATGTATCTGGCATTCCATGGGAAATAGATCTGGCATTCTAAACGGTAAATCACGGGTGTTTTGAACGTTTAGGTCCTAGGACGAAGTAAATTATTTATAAAAAATGAAGGTTTTAAAAATAGTCTTTTTCCCGTGGTAATTCTTCCATGGACTAATAATTCATCGTGTTTTGTTTTCTTAAACTCTGGAAAATTAAGAAGAGAAGGAAAAATAGGAAAACATAATTTGGAGTCTAGAATTATTCCTGTTCAAGTCTCGACAGCTGTGTTTCTGATTACACAGGGGGCCTTAAGATGACCATTTCCAAGTGTTTAGCTAATGTCATTGGAAACTACAAAAGTGCATTTTTAAAATAATTTGATTATTGGGCAATATCTTTCTTTTTCATAACAATAACATGTTCCAATTATAGATAAAATACACTACAAATTTATTCTAGACAGCATGGTCTTATATACAGATAAAGAGAAGACTATAAAAATCAACTAAATACCACTCGAGGTACAATCTTTATGTACATTTTCACACCGTTATATGAACTCCCTACTTCTCCCCAATGTATATTTACATTTCTTACTAATACGAGATCATAATAAATGATACTTTTAAAACAGCTTTTACACTTTACAATGCACTGTGTTCATCTACATGTCAATAAATGCAGGACTTAAAGGCTTTTAATGGCTGATAACTAACCAATACATGGGCACTCTAGAATTTATTCTAAAGTTGCTTATGGATAGCAGCATTATAGATAAAGGCGTCTTTGTACATTCATATTTTCACACAAATCAGATTATTTCCTTAGTATAAAGTTCTAGAAGTAGAGTTGATGCCACAAGGTAAATGGGCATTTTTGTAAGTTTTTGTTATATTACCTGGTAAATTACTCTCCAAAAAGTTGTATCCATTTACAAGCCCATTTACAATTTACGTAAAACCTATTTGGCCATACCCATGCCAACAATGGATTTTACTCTTAGAACAAACAGACAAGATACTCAATCTGGTAGTTTTAAGTTGATATCTCAGTATGGGTTAATTTGATATTCCAATTACTTGTTTGGTTAAGTATCTTTATTAGAGATTAATATTTCTTATTTTGAGAACCGTCTAGCTATGTCATTTATTGATTTTGTTTGTTTGAGTTTGTCTTTTTCTTATTTATTTTAAAGAGTTTATTGGAAACCAAAGTTATTAATCTTCATTTTATTGTATTTTCTGCAAATATGTTTTCCAACTTTGCATCTAAAACTTTAATATGGTTTTTCATCTTTGCTTGCAGTATTTCTGCTATGTGGAAACAATACATTTCATCAATTGGAATTTTTTTAAAGGCTTTATTGAATTTGTTACAATATTGCAAAAATGTTTTGGGCTTTTGGCCACCAGGCATATGGGATATTAGCTCCCCGACCAGGAATCGAACCCGCACCCCCTGCACTGGAAGGTGAAGTCTTAACCACTGGACCATCAGGGAAGTTCCACATCAACTAGAATTTAAAAATATTGTTTCTGCCTTTATTATAAACAGAAAAATTTTGTTCCCAAACCCCTAATACTATATTTACATATATTTTATTTTTTAACATCAATAACATTACAATCTTGAATTCATCTGAGATTATTTTATCTAATGTGTGATGTGTGATCCTAACCCAATGTTTTTTTTCCAAAGTGATTATCCAGTGGTCTGAACTCCACTTATTGAAAAAAAAGATCCTTTCTTTCTTTGGATATTTTATCTTCTCTTATTGATCTGGTTATTTTGGCATCATTCGGGCTTAATTGTTTATAGTAAAATATGTTTTATCAGTTGGTAGGGCAAGTCCCCAGGTAATTTTTTCCTACTTTTTCTGTTTGTCTTATTTCTTTTCATTTATTATACTATATATTCATAGTATGTTCAAGGGATACCCTTTAATACTCAATGCAAAGTAGCATTTTCATCAAAGTTGAGGATGAAAGGTAAAGCAAATAAGAACGACTCAACAGATGACGGTGAAATACAGAATCTAGAAGTAGTTTAAAGAGTAGAGTGATTCATTCCGATAATGAAAAGATCAGAGGGCTTTACAGAAAAGGATGACATCTGGGTGGACTTTGAGGGACAGATAGGAGTGGGGAGGCAGAGAAAATTGTCGAGGAAGAGCAGTCCAGGAAGAGGAAAGCCTTTCTTGACCTTCCTAAGAAGAAAAAACATGACCTCTTTTGTGCATTCCTCTCATATCCCCATTACAATCAGAGTTAACACTTATAGAGATTGTATGATGTGCCAGAACTTTCTTAAATAATTTATAAAGATAAAATAGTTTAATTCTTCCAACCACCTGTCAGATAGGTACTATTATTAGCTCTACTTTGCAGATGAGGAAAGTGAAGCCCAGAGATTCTACATAACTTTGCCAAGCTGGTAAGTGGAGAACAGGATGTTCACTTAGCTGTTTGGCTTCAAATTCTACACTGAACAGTATTATTAAGCCATACCACCTCTTAGAACTTATCAAATTTAAGATTTTTAAAGAAAACTCATATATTTACTATGCAAAAAAAATGTAATTAGGTTTATGTCAATTATTTACTGTCTGTGCAAACTTTAGCAGTCACACAAGTCTTGGCTACTGACTGGCCCTATGAATTGCATGAAACCATGGCATAGTGCCTTGAGTGACTGTCATTTATATTCAGTCTCTGGACCTACGAAATTTTGTCTCTCAGGTGGGACACAGCACCTAGGATAAACCTTTACTTATTCTGATATGTACTCGAGCCCAGCTTCCTCAGAGAGCATTTGAACACTTATTTTAAAAGGCCAACTATTAAAGCAGCTACAGAGATGAAATAGGAGTGGAGTTCACAGTCACTGAAAAGTCAGTTTTGCCACCAAATTGTGATTTGATTTGACGTGTTTTACACGTTTTGCATAATACAATTTCATTAAGAGACTGGGCGAAGCCATTTTCTTTTACAATTTCCTTAGCAATCAATCTAAATTTGGAAAAATAATATTCTTTAAATGAAACTATCCCAATAATCTTTAGCTATAGTGTTCATAAATATATTTTCATATTTTAAATTTTTTGATAATAAGTAACTTGTGTAACTAATGTTTTATGTTTCTAAACGTGAATTTAAATATAAAAATAATTAGAAAATAATAAGAGCTAACAATGTACACAACTTACTATGTACTGGGGGTTTTTTTGGAGGCAATTTTACATATATACTTACTTATTTAATATTCATTATAACACTATGAGGTAGGCAAGATTGTTATCTGCAGTTTATCAATGAGTAGCTGGGGAATAGAAAGATTATGTAAATTTCCCAAGTTGCACAACTAATGACCTACAGAGCTGCAGTTCCAACCCAAATTGTCTCATACCAGTATTCATGGTTTTAATGACTGCAACAATGTCTTATTACAGAGTGAAGGTTAACATAAAACAGAAAATTCAATGCAACTGCTTGGTAAAAAAACAAAAGCAAACAAAAAAATTAATATTTGTTTTATCCTAGTTGCCTGAATAATTTAATAGCTAAGTATAAAAAAATGGTACCCAACCAAAATCTATTGTGATGCTCTAAATATATAGGCAAGCATCATTAAATGTATAGGAAAATAAATTTAGAAATCAAAACATACATTGAAATATAAAGCGCTAGGTGGCTGATAATGTTAAAAAAAAAAAGGTAGTAGTAGATTATGTGTTTTTCACTTAATGCTTAATTAATGAATATATTTGTGTTTGCACATGCATTCAGAATCTAGATATTACAGGTACCTTTCTCCATTGTTTCAAGAGTAAATGTGGCCTCAACAACTGACAAATTTGGATCTAAAGCCCTGTTCTCTGACCTGACTTCTGATTTCATATTGCAAACAAATAGACATGTCCATGCATACGGCTCAGAGAACCGCATATTGATTTCCAACATTAAACTTGTTATTAGCCTCCCTAAACTTGCTCCTCTTAACTGTTTCCTTTTCTCAGTTAATGCCTCCATCATCCTCTGTGCTGCATAAACTAGAAATCTATGGTCATTCAAGACTCATCTCCATTTCTCATATTCCCTATGCATTGGCTGTAGCTAACTCCTCAGCCTACTAGGGGAAAAGTTCATGATGTTACTTTACTATCTATGGAGCTTGGAATCTCCTTGGCTGCAGAGTATGTGCTCTGGGCTTAATTGTTTCCTCAATGAGTGGGAGGTGTTCCACAGCACCCACTTTCCCTTGTCTTCCTGCCAGATATGGTTGGAATAGACATTTCTCAGTATTTTAACTAACCTCCCAACCCATGATAGTCATGGTACAAAAACCTCATTAATTCATCCAATACATATTTATTCAGTTCATACTATGAAGCATTGCTTTAGAAGCTGTGGAAAGCTGTCATTGTTCCCTTAAATAAGAAGGAAAAAAGAGTATTGTGACAATGGAGAAGGTATAGAACAATAGCTCAAGAAGTCTTGGTGAATTCCTTGCTCTACTATTTTATTAGTTATGTGACTGCAAGCACATCACTTATTTTAACTATATTCCATAAGTAGTTGAAAGAAAGAATGGCATAGCAGCTGTGAAAGTGCTTAAGTTATTATTACCAAAGAACAAAGAGGCAATGGCCCAACAGTTGGTAAACACCCCCTCATTTCTCCTCACTCTACAAGCACATCATTACACCATGATTTTCTATAGAAAGTTGCATCTCGGAGGCCATAAATAATAATAAGTATAATATTACCAACACTCCAGAAAAACTTTATTATATCCCAAGGCACTACATTTAGAATAGCGTTTTTTTAAAATCTTACAACATCCTGGTGAGGTATGTAGCACTCTCCTCAATACATCTATAAATACTCAAAATGAATGTCATATTCTGGGAAATTCTAGTATAAGAAAAAAACTTCTACTCCCCTATTCAGGTCCTAGGCACAAAAGAGGAAAAGTATCATGTATTGAATTTGAACTCTTGGACATGAGACTAAGTGGTTCAGTTGCAGAGCCAGAGGCATGCCATTCATTGCTCGTGTCCCTTTCTTTCTGTGGGATGGCTGGCTTCTCCAATGTCTACTTTAGTTTTCTCAACTACCAGACAATGTTAGGATAAATGATCCCAAGCTTCTTGGGGAATACAGCCAGTAAGTTTCCAGAATGCAGTGAAAAAAATGCCTGCTCGTGCTTTAAGAGAAAGACCATATTTAATTCTAAGGTTAGCAACAATCATAAATATTTGAGTCCATACAAGTTTCCAAAAATGTTCTGTAAATGTGGAACCAATTTTAAAGCAAGAAATAGGACTAGTTTATAAAACTATTAACCCAACATCTGTGATCTATAATAGAAGGAGAGCAAGACTTGGGTAAGACAGATGATAACATATGTAGGAATGGAAACACAGTGGAAGATAAACAATGGTAATTTGGAAGGAGTGTTTTGTCTTCTGAGGGGTTTTGACTTGTTTGAGTATTTATTTATAAAGACTACGGAGTCTGTCTTTTTATATTGTCTTCCAGACAGACACTAATAAAAAATCCATGACAGATTCCTCCTTGTTGGGACCACTAATGGACTAGAAAATAAGTATTTGGGTTATTTCATAATTTCTATGATCCCAATTAATTCAATAGCTTCTGACTCAATAGCTTTACGTACAAAGAATGGAGGACATAGAGATGATACATTTGTATCTCATAATAAAAACTGATCCTCTTGGGGCCAAGGTGCCTTTCAAGATGGAAACCTAGATAAAGACACACACACACACACACACACACAAAAGATCCAGTTTGTTTATGATGAATGAGTATGAGCTTTATAAATCTTCCTGCAGAAGAGAGGGCAGAGTCAGGAGATATAATCCTAAATTTGCTTCTAACTATGCAAAAATTGTGACAGAATTTGCCTAAATGTCATGATGGTACAAAAAAACATATTTCCTCTTCACTTGGAGACCTATCTAATGTGTTCTGAGGCTCCAATCATGGTTGCTGGATATATTTTTACTTGTGTAATAGATTGAGGGCATATTGGAGATAAAAGGAAAATTAGAAAACACAGACTCTTACCTCTTCTTTATGCAGATGAGGAAACCACAGCATTCAAAGGAAAAGATGCTCTAGGTTATATGGTGTGTTTGTTTCAGAATAAGGACTAGATATCAGGGGTTTTGACTTCCAGATTAATATGCAATAACTTCTACAAACATGTACATTTATTCATTCAAATATTAAATAATATCAATATTTGTACCACCAAAGACTATGCTAAATTACAGTTCAGAGGAAAGCAAAGAAGATTTGACTCCTGTTCTCATGAATTTTATAGTCTACTAAGAATTTCAGAAAAAAAGATAATCATACAAATAAATAATTTAAAACTGTGATAAGCACTACAAAAGGAAAAGAAAAGAATAGGATGCTTGAAAGTGTATAAAAGAAGGACTTAATTTAGATCAAGGGGACATACACAGTCAGGAAAGATCTTTCTGAGTAAATGAACTTAAATTGTGATTTAAAGAATGAGGAGGGACTTCCCTGGTGGCACAGTGGTTAAGAATCCACCTGCCAATAAGCAGCCCATGCAGCTCAATAACAAAAAAACAAACAACCCAGTCCAAAAATGGGCAGAAGACCTAAATAGACATTTCTCCAAAGAAGATATACAGATAAGAAGATAATGCTCAACGTCATTAATCATTAGAGAAATGCAAATCAAAACTACAATGAGATGTCATCTCACACCGGTCAGAATGGCCATCAACAAAAAATCTAGAAACAATAAATCCTGGATAGGGTGTGGAGAAAAGGGAACACTCTTGCACTGTTGGTGGGAATGTAAATTGGTACAGCCACTATGGAGAACAGTATGGAGGTTCCTTAAAAAACTAAAAATAGAACTACCATATGACCCAGCAATCCCACCACTGGGCATATACCCTGAGAAAACCATAATTCAGAAAGAGTCATGTACCAAAATGTTCATCGTAGCTCTATTTACAATAGCCAGGAGATGGAAACAACCTAAGTGTCCATCATCAGATGAATGGATAAAGAAGATGTGGCACATATATACAATGGAATATTACTCAGCCATAAAAAGAAACGAAATTGAGTTATTTGTAGTGAGGTGGATGGACCTAGAGTCTGTCATACAGAGTGAAGTAAGTCAGAAAGAGAAAGACAAATACCATATGCTAACACATATATATGGAATCTAAGAAAAAAAAATGTCATGAAGAACCTAGGGGTAAGACAGGAATCAAGACACAGACCTACTAGAGAATGGACTTGAGGATATGGGGAGGGGCAAGGGTAAGCTGTGACAAAGTGAGAGAGTGGCATGGACATATATACACTACCAAACGTGAAATAGATAGCTAGTGGGAAGCAGCCGCATAGCACAGAGAGATCAGCTCGGTGCTTTGTGACCACCTAGAGGGGTGGGATAGGGAGGGTGGGAGGGAGGGAGATGCAAGAAGGAAGAGATATGGGAACATATGTATATGTATAACCGATTCGCTTTGTTATAAAGCAGAAACTAACACACCATTGTAAAGCAATTATACTCCAATAAACATGTAAAAATAAATAAATAAATAAATAAAATTAAGGGTTTAAAAAAAAAAAGAAAAAGTCTTAAAACCTGTCAGTTGACACTGGATTTGCAGCAAAAGGAGTTAAGTCCTGACTAATGCCTTTTACATTTAGCGTGTATCTTAACTCTATTTGAATAAATACTAGCCATTACATTCCTAAAATAAAAAAAGAATCCACCTGCCAATGCAGGGGACACGGGTTCGATCCCTGGTCTGGGAAGATCCCACATGCCATGGAGCAACTAAGCCCATGTGCCACAACTACTGAAGCCTGTGCGCCTGGAACCTGTGCTCCGCAACAAGAGATGCCACTGCAATGAGAAGCCTGTGCACTGCAACAAAGAGTATCCCTCACTCTCTGCAACTAGAGAAAGCCCACGTGTAGCAACTAAGTCTCAATGCAGCTGAAAATAAATAAATAATTTTTTTAAAAAAAGAAAAACAACAACAACAAAATCCCTTAAAAAAATAAATTAAAAAAAAATAAAGAATGAGGAGATGTGAGTCACATGAATATCACAGGAAGAGGAACCAGTATGTAGAAAGGCTCTGAGGTTGACACACTGGAGCAACTGAGAGAGGCCAGTGCTGTGTAAGAGTGCAGAGAAGGAGGGAAGGAAAAGAGAGCCATGAGATGAGGTTGGAATGAGGGCTGATAAGAGAAGGACACTATAATTTATGCTGATAATTTATCTTCCAAAAGTCAGAAGGAAGCCACTGAAGTTTTCTAAGCAGAGAATGGTGACATGGCTTCATTTCCATTTTTAAAAGATCATTATCTAACATTGTTGATATTAGACTCAAGGGAGCAAGTTGAAAAGAACTGACATCACTGATTTAGAATATGTTAATGGTGAGAATGGTGGGCAGTGAACAGAGTTGAGACCTTTTTGGTTGATACATACTCAAGAGGACTTGCTTATTGACTTGATGTAGAAAGTGAAGGAGGTGAGGGTGAGCAGATATCATTGCTGGTTTGGGACTCAGGTATTGGATTACATAAAGGTGTCATTATTGATTTGGGGGAGACTGGATAGAAATAAGTTTCTCTGAAGAGGTGGAAGATGGGCAGAAAATAAGAGTTCAGAGATCAATGTTTGACCCATTAAACTTGCACTGGCATGTGACAATATAAGAATGGCAGTTGTATCTGAATTCAGAAGAATGTTGTGGAAATAAAATATTTATGAATTGTTGGCATATAGGTAAAATTTTAATTCGATGTGAATGGATGAAGTCATTTAAGTAGAGTGTGAGGTGAGAGAGAAGACAGGCCACAGCTGAACTCTGAGAAATTCCAACATTTAGTAGCCAGACATGGGATGATGAACTGGCAAAGATATAGAAGAGACAATATCAAATTAGAAAGGAAAAAATATATATTATATTGTTATGGAAATCAAGAGAATACAGCCATTTTAGCCTCATGCTTCCAATATTTTTGTACATATTGAAAGCATAGAAATTCACATGTTTTCGAGACACTTACTTATTACGAACCAAATGTGTGACTTTGGGAAGTCATTAAAACTTTCTTATCCATAAATGGGAGTAATAGTCTCCTCTCACACTTTAGATTATGATGGACATTAGTTAAGATAACATATGCAAGACACACTTTGTAAACTATTAATCATTCTGTATATGTAAGATTTTTCCATAAATAAGGTCAGAAGTTTTTATTTGTTACTGATTGCTACTGATTTCTACTGAATTTAGTTATTATTAAGGTACCTAATGCTACTAAGATATCTAATTATATGAGTATAAATTACATTATCAGGATTTATTTATTATATTACTATATGAGTTCACATGGTGGATTTAAGTGACCAGTAAATATAGTATTACACCAGAGGAACATCTCCATGTTGGGTACCCCAAGGTGAAAACAGGAAAGAAGAAGCTGGGTAAATGAAAAAAATTTTCTGTTAAAGGGAGAACTGATCCACCATGACAATGAACACTTGTTAGAGGCCTCAAATTAAATTAAAAATAATAAATTTATATGTTCCTCTCCACACTTGCTCCTCTCTTCAGTGGATAACTAAGTCACGTTGAAAACAGTCTTTACACTGCTACAACATTAGCTGGTCCTTCTGCTCAAGACTGGGGTCTTCTTTAATCCTTGGACTGTTTTCTTCATCTTCCCCTTTAACCATGATGGAAAATTTCTCAGGACTCTAGTCACTTTGAACAACAGTTCGAGTTTGTTCCGCAAGTATGCAATCTTATCTCCTGGGGCGGGGCAAGAGAAGGCACACACCATGTATTATAGTAAAAGAGAGGTCCAGAATCCCTGGTGGTTGTTGGGATCTGGGGTGGAAGGATGGGAAAGTATATAGTTACAGATTCCGGGTCAGATTTGATTTGAAGTAAGAGGCTCATTCGTTGACAGGCACAGTTTAGGAAAACTCTCTATTCAGGGATATCCATTTTAGGCTTATAGACCAATAAAGATTAATTTTATTAGGTCTTGAAAGCTGTTAAATTTTGTGAGTTCCCTATAGAAAGGGTTTGAAACTTTTGGAGCTTTGAAGTCATTATTAAAGGTAATCACATTATTGGATGGGGCAGGGAAGTAAGTAGAACCATGCAATATGGTGTGAAGCAGGGTGAAAGACATTGAAAGAAGTAATGAGAAACATCCAAGAAATGCAGAAGGCAGCATGATCAGGAGCCTGGATTCCAGAGTTGTAGCTCCAGCTCTGCCCAAATTAGCTATACAAATACTTCAAGGCCTTCTGGGTACAATGTAGATGGTATTCTTCTTCTACAGAGTACATGTGAAACCACCTCTATATCTCCCACCTGTCCTCTCTCTGACCTGTAGCCATTGGCCACATGTCCTAAATTTTAGGGGGATGCAGATCAACTTGAAGTTCCCAGGAGAGGCAGAGATGAAGATAATGTGATTCAAACCCAATCCTGTCCTACGTTAATTGATGTCATCCTAAGATTATTTTGAATAAACATAGATTAAGCTGATATTGAGAATATAGTTCCTTCAAATGTAGAATTAGTAGTTGACTAGCTATGCTTAGGGCTTTAATTTTTTATGCCAGGAGCTTTTAATGGTGTAATCTGAAAGGTAACTCTTTTTATAAGTCATTCCTCCAGGATGAAAGAAAAAAAATGTGTGAAAAGAAGAAATAATTTAGTGAAAAAAATAGAAGGCTGTGAATTCTCACCTTGTGGAAGTGGGAATTGTCAGATGACATAAAAAAGCAGCCAAGAGGAGATAAATTCCCATTTGAATACTGCTGCCTTTGTTGTCATTTAAATTCTCAAGAAAATAATCATAAGTGGTTTCCTAGCCCTTATGGAAAATAAACACATATATTTAGTGGTTTTGAATCCTCTGGAGCTTCTGATGACCTGGCCAATTGCTTCATTTACTCTAAAAATGGCCAAATGAAAGGCCTCAGCCAAGACAGGAACTTGGAATAGCGGTTGTCATATTAAAATAGTTGAAAATCTGCTAGTTTATATCATCACATCGTAGCATTTTCTGGTGATAGTTGAGGTTATCTGAAGGGAAGAATCATGAGAACTGAAAAAATAGTTGCGCACCCTGGTTTAAACAGCAACAGCTTGAAGATTAGTTGGTAGACGACATATTCTAAAACAGAGGTTCTCAAAGTGTGATTCCTAAACCGACATCATCAGCACCCCCTGGGAACTTGTATAAATGCTAATTCTCAGGCCTCGACCGAAAACTTTGGAATCAGCACCTCTGGATGTGGGGCCCAGCAACCTGTGCTTTAACAAGCACAGGTGAATGAGATGCCAATAAAGTTTGAAAACAAACTAGAGGAACACATTTTCCTCTTAGCTGGAAAGAAGTTCTTCATCTTTGTTGCCAGGAAATAGCATTCTGTTGCTGTTCATCTTCAGTTTTCTGTTCTTGGCTGTTGAGTTTTTGGATTTTCTTCTAAGATCATCAAGTTACATGTGGCACAGGCAGGCCTTGTACTCAGGGCATCTGAGTTCAGGCCCGGTATTGTCCTATTCCATGTCCATCACTCACTCCCATGGGTTTACATCAGTCCCCAATGTACTTTGGAAAGACACTTCCTGAATTCTCACTCATCACATGGAAAAACTAGGTGCAGAGTGGTTTAGTGGCTTACCTCCAAACTATAAAGAGGACAGTGATGCCAGAAACATTATGACAGCACAAGGGACCTAAGAAATAGATGTATGTATGAAATTCCACTGGAGGGATTTTGAGAATCCACACAATCTCCACTTTGCATTTGCTTTTTATTCTGCCTGAAACACTTTTCCTGCTCTTCTCCACCTGGATAAAGTCTATTTATCCTTTAGGTACCAGTTTTGATAGCACTTTCTTTGGGAGGTTTAGCCCAAGCATACTAGACTAGATTAAACACTCCCTCAAAACCCTACTTGTTTCCCTGCATCCTTTACTATTATTGTTTATTTAATTGTCTGATAGGAGGCCTGGAGCTCAGTCTATCATCCTCAACAATGTATCACCAGAACTACTAAGCATAGCACCTGGCATATTACTGTTTAATTAATATTTTATGATTTAATCCATAAGTATAATTCATATCATCATACATGTGCATATATAAATGTACATATATATGTATAAAATATCTTCTCTTGTTCTGAGAAAAGATTACACATAAAGTAATTCCTTTGGAAATATTAAAGAGCTCAAAACATCTTTTAGTTATCAATTCCAGCATACTGCATGCAGGCCTATGTGCTGGGAAATCCAGCCTTCTGTTGGACACCAGTATCTTATGTTAAGACTTAGTTAATTTCCCTTTTCTGACATCAGCAAAGATAAAGAATATCTGAGTACTAGTGTCTGTATGCCCTCATATTGTCACATTTATTTGTTGGCCTTCTCTTCACATAGTTCATCCAATCTCTATTCTGTTCTGGATCTTTCCAAATCTTCTGTTTCCTGCAACATTTAGGAATTACTTGCTGTAGAACTCAAGAGCAGTCACTTAACATTTGATCTTCAATTTCTTCATCAGTAAAGTAAGTATAGTAATAATGTTTTTATATATTTGCCAACACTAAATTAGACCTTATATATGAAAGTAATTTGCAAGGTGATTGGCACATAGCAATTGTTCAAGAATTATTCATTGTAGTTTCTTTCTTTTACTTATTCCTTGTAGTTGTATGTCCAGAGATATTAGGTAGAGGCTACATGGAGTCACTTAGTGCCTTACTGAATCTTCAAGGTAATGCTCATAAATCATTTTCTATTTCATGGTTGTATTTAAGTGAAATTTGCTGATCCAATGTCCTTAGCTTGTCCTAAATTGATCTTTTCTGAGTTTCAAAGGATGTTCCTTAGTCCTGTATCCTAGAATTTTGAGATTAAATTTTTTACCTTTATCACTGAGAATAGAATTTGGGGATGAAGAAAAATCCAGAAGTTATGAGGAGTCAATCCAGGCAAGCCAATTACATGTTTGATCCCTACTCTGAGGCCAAAGTCTTGGTTGATAGAAAGGCCCAAAACAGGAAATGTATCTGGAAAATATCAAGATTCATATTCCATGATAGAAATTATCAGGAACCAAAAGGATAAGACATTCCAGTAGAAAAGCTTTAATCCAAACAAAGAAGCTATCAGAAAACAAGAGCAACTAATGTTCCTAGTGACAAGAAACAGAAAAATAATATAAAGGAAGAGTGAATGTCTTCCTGCAGCTTGATTGAGTCATGGAAGTCATACACAATTGGAAATATGAATTATAGCTTTGTACTTTCTGGACACCAATTCAGTGTTAAACAAGGTCACTAATCTAGTAAGCAACCTCAGTGGCTGGTCAAGTGACTTAGCTGAAATTAATCAGAAATTACTACCTAGTTCTTAATTCATAGTCATGATTCATATTAAAACCCACTAACACAATGGGAACATTTGATAGCAGGCTCAACAAAATCAAAGTGACTGACTAGCGAATGAAAATGGGGCATGAACTAGAATCCAACATCCTTCTCTTTCCTGATTATTCCTTTCAATTTGGTTGAACTCCAGCTACTGAGAAGGCTTATCAACAGAATTTAGCAGCCAGAGTGACAAATTCTTGGATTCATTCTTTATTCTATCCTATGATATTACAGGTCACAGAAGGTCCAATGTAAACTGGGTAAGACTAGGACTCAGAAGTAGACACTCCTACTGCACTAGAACAAGTTCTAGAACTGCAGTGTTCTATATGGTAGCTGCTAGCCACATGCAGCTGTTTAATGTAAATGTAAATAAATTGAAATTAAGTAAAATAAAAATTTAGTTCCACAGGTGCAGAGGCTACACTTCAAGTGCTTAATAGTCACATTTAGCTAGTGACAAATATTTGGACAGAAGACATAGAACATTTCCATCATGGACAAAAATTCTTTAGACAGCATTATTCTGGAAAGAGGTAGAAATGTGTAATAATACAAGGAAGAATTCCATCCAGGCACTTTGAGCGTGGTGTATAAGTTTACTAATGCTGCCATAGCAAAGTACCACAAACTGAGTGGCTTAAACAATAGAAATTTTTTAGTTAACAGTTCTGGAGGCAAGATGTCAGCAGGACCATACTCCCTCTAAAGATGCTAGGAGGGATCTCTTCCAAGCCTCTTTCCTCACTTCTGGTAGTTGTTTGGCTTGTGCCAGCATAATTCCAATCTTCATATATCATTTACTCTGTGTGCATATGTCCATGTCCAAGTTTCCCCTTTTTTATTAAAAGAATAATTATGTTGGATGAGGGGCCCAGAGTACTCCAGTGTGGCCTTATCTTAACCAATTGCACCTGCAACAACACTATTTCCAAATTAGGTCACTGTCTGAGGTAATGGGGGCTAGGAGTTCAACCTATACATTTGGAAGGAAATACAGTTTAACCCATAATACATAGTATCCAGCATATATGATGACATTAATGAAGTGTTAGCAAGGCAACAAGACCCAACATGACCTAAGAGCCCCAGAATGAAGGATAGCTAGTGAAGAGTCACAGCAGAAACTTTAGGATAAAGTAATATGAAAAGGTTCTGGTAACAAATTAGTGACCACTATAATAGCTCAATTGAAAAATGAGTATTTGAATGAAATGAGTGTATGAATAAATTACTCCATCAATATCTATCACTAGGTACTCTACCCTACTTTAATTTGGATTTATTCCCTACCACTCTATTAAAATTATAATTTTAAAACTAACCAATAACTCTCAAATTGCCAAATCAAAAATCTTCTACTCAATCCTCATCTAGATTACTGGTACTGTAAGTGAAAACATCAGTGTAAACTTAGAATAGAATTCCTGGTTCAGCCCACTGAAGCCAAACCGCTCTGCATCACCTCCATGATGCAGAAAAACAACAAAGAAATATTCCAACTTTCTTATGGTAAAGCATGGCAAACAATCATACTAAGTCACAATTCAACCAATCAAACCAAGAAAAATGGGGAGTCAAAGGCTTTGAGGAGAGAAAAATAAGTCAGCTTTCTGCTCTCAAAAAAAAAAAAAACAAAATCCAACCTAAGGAAAAATAACAAAACAAAATTCAAAAATATATGTGGCTCAGATTAGAGTTCTAGTATTACAAACTTTTGTAAAATATCTGAGAAAATATCTAAGATATGAGAAAAATCAAGGAATGCTTAAGAGAGGAAATGGATGTAGAACTGAGCTTTAAAGGAAAGGTTGAAATCAAATATGTGGAGATTATGGGAGAAAAAGTTCTAAGTCAGAAAGGCATGGAGGTTGAGATGAAAATGATGTATTCTAGACACATATAAGTGTATTCATCTGACTGTGATGAGAGTTCCCTTTTGGTAAAGAGGAAGATGAATGTTGACTAGACAAGATAACCCAAGATAAGAAATACCAGTACTGGTATTTGAATTTATTGGATTAAGTTTGAACTTAATCCAATAGGCAGAGGTGGTTTAAATTTTAAGAAGATTAAATTGAAAGGACATATTCCAGGTGGAGACAAGCCAGAAATTTGGAAATCAGTTAAGGGATTAATGATTAAACTTCTAGGCCAATCTAGAGTAGTGACTGTGAGAGTAAGAAGGGAAGATAGACACTTAAAATAACCTTATTTTGAAATAAGAAATAGGATATTTTCGAAGTGAGGGGAAAAAATCTTCAAATACATTATATAAAATATAAAATTTGAGAATTTTTCTGATTTAAAATTTCTATGATATTCTACACCTGTGGCATAAAAGATTGAATCATTCCACAGTTACAGGCTTAGAAAACATCTTGGAAGGTCTATATTTTTATTTGAGTTTTCTTTCTCTTTGTTTAAAAGAAGAACTACAGTAAAATGGTTTGCTTCTCACATGGAAGAATATTGTTCTGCTTATTAAATAAAAAATCCATCTTGAAATTTAGAAGCCAGGTATGTAATTTGAAATTGGTAAAAATTCTTTCATTTTTTTTGGCTGTATTTATTAATAAGTGACTCTTATTCTGTGCTACTTGAAACCCTACATGTTTGTCCAAGGTTACACAGCAAGTTAATGAAAGAAATGGGATTAGAACATGAGTCTCCTGGATCTCAGTCTGATGTTCTTTCCACTATGTGCTCACATCAGAAAGTGTGCCAATTTATCCCTTGGCTGAAATGAACTGGGGAAAAAAAAGTGAAGTTCATTTGAAGGCCCCTTAGGAAAATTTCTCTCTCATCTAATGGCCAAGCTTTCAAATGAAATGATGAGACAAATAAATACATTGACATTAACCTAATGGGAATTCTCTTGGGACCTAAAACAATGGTTTCAGTTGCACAATTAATCTGTGTCTTGACCTAGGACATAAATTTAGTATGAAGATATTTGAAAATGTAAGAATTCAAAGATTGTTATCTACTGGAGAAACGCTAGAATTAATGTAAAAAGTGTATCTGCCTTTTTTGGTCAATGGTTGGGGTTGAGATGTTAAGAGTGGGATTCCACTGTAGTAAGTCATGACTCAATATTCCAGAGTCTATCAATAGTCCTTGTATCTCATCTAACATATCAATTTTTCTATCAAAATTTGAAAGAGAAAGATATACTAATGTTGAGAGACAATTCTCCATGCTTCTGCTCATGTTTGCCTTTCTCTGAGACTATTTTTTCAAGGATATTGGTAGAGTGAACAGCCTTAGATAAAGATAATGTCTCCCTCTAGAGCAGAGGGCAAGTTTGTTTACCGTCAAGTGTAATAAAGATAACGTCTCCCTCTGAAGCAGATGTCAAGTGGATTTGCTTGAGGTCCATCGAATGGGGTTTTCTAAGGATGCACCCAGGTGACTCCATCTCACTCCCATTGAAATTGGATGGCAAGGGGGACCAGTGCAAAAATAAAGCTCAGGCTATGTGCTATGCTATGAAAAATGCACTTTTTGACCTAAAAATATCACGTCTTCTGCCAGCATCCATGAAACTGTAGTAAGCTAACTTGTTAGCTTACAAGTAGTGTGAAATCGTAGACCCTTCTAAGAGTTACAGTTCTTGAAGCAATTTATATTTAGACCTCAGAATAACCATGTGATAAACTATTTCTTGGTATTCATTTATAAATAGATTTTTATTCCAAAAGATATTTAAAAATAAAGAAATTAGGGATTAAATAATGTCTCTGGGTTGAGTTACTAGACCTCAAAATAAACATCTATATTGGGAAGCCAGACTTGAAGTTTCTATTCTGGGTTCTGTACGACTAGCTCTGAGTAGCTGGCTACATATGGTTCTAAGCTAGTATGGTCATGTTATTACTCTAATTGCATTTACTCCATGGGCCAAAAAATCAGTATGAGAGTTCTACCAGCTACATGAATAGGAGAGCAAATGTATATTCAGAGCTACAAATATATATTCAGAAACCAGAGAAGTGAATACTGGTGAGACAGGCCAATACTAGAACTCCATTTATTACCTGACTTCCACACACCTCTACTCTAACAGAAGAGGCACAATGGCACTTTGCTTCCCTGGGTATTCATTTCAGCTTGGACCTTATATCCAAGAGATCTTTAAAATCTGAACTTTTCCTTTTCCTCATTATAAATGGTCATAAGTTTGGAGAAGGACTGGGGAAATCACCACTTAAGGAGATGGGACCTCTATTTTAACTGATGGGTCCTGAGGATTAGAACTGACCCGAGATTCGAAATTGGGCAATGGATCATGACTTATTATTAAGGAGCTGACTCTTTTTGGCTACCCATCTTTTTTTTGTAGAACATCATGTTCTATGAAGCATATACATAGATCCTTATGGATCAGGACTTTCTGGAGGCCATTATGACCATGCTGCCCATTATGAGAATTATGCCTTGACTCTGATGGTTAAGTGTTGGCACCTGGTCTCTGTTGTTCCAGAATTCTATCAATCCCCTTGCAACTAGGGATCTCAGCATCTTCTACCATCAAAACAAGGTTCTGGGGGACTTAATATACTTGACTTTAAGCATAACTATAAAGCATGTAGTACCATCATAAGAATAGACATATAGATCATAAAAATCCCAGAAATATACTACTCATATAATCAAAAGATTTTTGAAAAAGTGACCAAGATATCCACTGGGGAAAGGAAGAGTTTTTCAACAAATAATCTATAATCTCATACAGAAAAATATTGAACATTTATTTCCACCTCAGACCATAAATTAACTGGATTATATATGAATTATATACCCAAGCTTAAAAATTGAAATTATAGAGGAATCAGGCTCCCAGACTTCAGACTATACTACAAAGCTACAGTTATCAAGACGGTATGGTACTGGCACAAAAACAGAAAGATAGATCAGTGGAACAGGATAGAAAGCCCAGAGATAAACCCACGCACATATGGTCACCTTATCTTTGACAAAGGAGGCAGGAATATACAGTGGAGAAAGGACAGCCTATTCAATAAGTGGTGCTGGGAAAACTGGACAGCTACATGTAAAAGTATGAGATTAGATCACTCCCTAACACCATACACAAAAATAAGCTCAAAATGGATTAAAGACCTAAATGTAAGGCCAGAAACTATCAAACTCTTAGAGGAAAACATAGGCAGAACACTCTATGACATAAATCACAGCAAGGTCCTTTTTGACCCACCTCCTAGAGAAATGGAAATAAAAACAAAAGTAAACAAATGGGACCTAATGAAACTTAAAAGCTTTTGCGCAGCAAAGGAAACCATAAAGAAGACCAAAAGACAACCCTCAGAATGGGAGAAAATATTTACAAATGAAGCAACGGACAAAGGATTAATCTCCAAAATTTATAAGCAGCTCATGCAGCTTAATAACAAAAAAACAAACAACCCAATCCAAAAATGGGCAGAAGATCTAAATAGACATTTCTCCAAAGAAGATATACAGAGTGCCAACAAACACATGAAAGAATGCTCAACATCACTAATCATTAGAGAAATGCAAATCAAAACTACAATGAGATATCATCTCACACCAGTCAGAATGGCCATCATCAAAAAATCTAGAAACAATAAATGCTGGAGAGGGTGTGGAGAAAAGGGAACCCTCTTACACTGTTGATGGGAATGTAAATTGATACAGCCACTGTGGAGAACAGTATGGAGGTTCCTTAAAAAGCTACAAATAGAACTACCATATGACCCAGCAATCCCACTACTGGGCATATACCCTGAGAAAACCATAATTCAAAAAGAGTCATGTACCAAAATGTTCATTGCAGCTCTATTTACAATAGCCCAGAGATGGAAACAACCTAAGTGTCCATCATCGGATGAATGGATAAAGAAGATGTGGCACATATATACAATGGAATATTACTCAGCCATAAAAAGAGACGAAATTGAGCTATTTGTAATGAGGTGGATAGACCTAGAGTCTGTCATACAGAGTGAAGTAAGTCAGAAAGAGAGAGACAAATACCGTATGCTAACACATATATATGGAATTAAAAAAAAAATGTCATGAAAAACCTAGGGGTGAAACAGGAATAAAGACACAGACTTACTAGAGAATGGACTTGAGGCTATGGGGAGGGGGAAGGGTAAACGGTGACAAAGCGATAAAGAGGCATGGACATATATACACTACCAAAAGTAAGGTAGTTAGCTAGTGGGAAGCAGCCGCATAGCACAGGGAGATCAGCTCGGTGCTTTGTGACCGCCTGGAGGGGTGGGATAGGGAGGGTGGGAGGGAGGGAGACGCAAGCGGGAAGAGATATGGGAATATATGTATATATATAACTGATTCATTTTGTTGTGAAGCTGAAACTAACATACCATTGTAAAGCAATTATACTCCAATAAAGATGTTAAAAAATAAAAAAATAAAAAAAAAATTGAAATTATAAAGCTTCTAGTAAAATATCTTTGCATCTTAGGGGCAGACAATGAATTCAAGTTACAGAATGTTGTAAGTATAAAGAAAAAAATGATAATTTAAGTGTAATTATTTAGTGTCATTTAAAGATAATAAATTAGATCCATGTATTCCTATCCTCTCCCTCTGGAGGCCCTACTAAAATTAGTGTATGAGAACTTTTAAAGTTTTAAAATTCTAAATAATGAAGGTAACGGAAAACATCAGCAGCAGATAAGCAATTCAATAAAACTCTGACAAAAGCAGTGGTACTGTTGGAGCAGGCCAAAGGTTAGAGTGTTCGCAAAAGAGAATACAGAGAAAAAAAGAATAGACAACACAGAGTGCAGAAAGCCATGGAATCCAGCAAAACTAGATATAGCTGTGGAGAACAGGAATGAGATGTGAAGCTGAAAATAGGGGGAGGAAATTTACCACGAAGTGTGATAGACATCAATAGCATTCACTCATATTTCTGTTTGTTCCCTCCTAGCCCCTGTTAGGATTGTACTGCCTGCCTCTTTAAAGTCAGAGGGGCCATTAAGATTTGTTTTGTTAATTAAATGTTAGCTGAAATGATATGTGTCGCCTCTTTTAACATCTGTGACACTTTAACCTCTATGACATTTTACTCTCCTGCTTTTGTCCTAGCTATATAGCTACACAAACTTACTGTGTTCAACAGGCATCTCTCTGCTTATCGCTTAAATCACATGTTCTTTGTAGTTCTGTCCTAGGCCTCTTATTTTATTACTACGAAGTCTCCAAGGCTGATCCCATCCATTCTACGAGTTTATTAACACCTGCGCTTCTGACTCGCAAATGTGCATATCCGGCCAAGATATCTCTGCTGACCTCCAGACTCACACACTTAACTATTTACTGGATACTTTTACTTAGATATCCCATAGACAAATAATGCTCACTATTTAAAAACTTAACTAAATTTTCAAAACTTGCTTCTTCTCCTGACTATTCTATTTCTATGAATGATGCCACCATTAATGACATCGCTATACTAGAAAAAAAATCATAAACTGGAAGTTATTTTTGAGTGTCTCTTTTATAAAGAATTTTCCCATATCAACAAACACACGAAAACAAAGACAAAATTAATCTCAAAGTATTGTTCATCTAAATTTTTGACCATTTTGGTCCATTTTCAAATCAACTTTACTGAGGTATAATTTGAATACAATAAAATACACACATTTTAATTGGACATTTGGTTGAATTATAACAAATGTATACACTCATATAACCAACACATCATTCACAAAGTAGTAAGTCTCCATTATTAAAATGTTTTCTCTTTCTCCTAGTTAATCACCTCCCACCTCCAACCCTAGGCAACTATTGATCTGATTTCTGACCCCATAGATTAGTTTTGGTTGTTCTGGAACCTCATTTAAATAATTATACAGTGTGCCTGTCTTATTATAGAGTTGAGGGAGTTTCCTTTATATTTTTTCTCAAATTTTAAAAACATTTATGTGTTGAAGTTTATCTTGGTCCATAGCAACAGTATTAACCACATTGAAAAAAACATGGATGTGGTTGCATTAAATAACATTTCGTTTCTATGCAGTTTTTCCTTACAATATTTCCTTAAATCTAACATCATTCTGTTAAATGCCCATTTAATGACAAAGATACTAATCTAGCTGGTAATCTTTTTTGTTTGTTTTATTAACATATTTATTGGAGTATAGTTGCTTTACAATGTTGTGTTAGTTTCTGCTGTATAATAAAGTGAATCAGCTATATGTATACATATATCTCCATATCTGCTCCCTCTTGCATCTCCTATCCACCCTCCCTATCCCACCCCAATAGGTGGTCACAAAGCACTGAGCTGATCTACTTTTGCTATGCAGCTGCTTCCCAAGCTATCTATTTTACATTTGGTAGTGTATATATGTCAATGCTAGTCTCTCACTTCATCCCAGCATACACTTCCCACTCCCTGGGTCCTCAAGTCCATTTTCTACATCTGCGTCTTTATTCCTGTCCTGCCCAGCTAGGTTCATCACAGCCATTATTTTATTTTATTTTATTTTTAGATTCCACGTATATGTGTTAGCATACGGTATTTGTTTTCTCTTTCGGACCTACTTCACTCTGTATGACAGACCCTAGGTCCATCCATCTCACTACAAATAACTCAATTTCGTTTCTTTTTATGGCTGAGTAATATTCTATTGTATATATGGGACACGTCTTCTTTATCCATTCATCTGTCTATGGACACTTAGGTTGCTTCCATGTCTGGCTATTGTAAATAGTGCTGCAGTGAACATTGTGGTACATGACTTTTTGAATTATGATTTTCTCAGGGTATATGCCCAGTAGTGGGATTGCTGTGTCATATGGTAGTTCTATTTTTAGTTTTTAAGGAACCTCCACACTGTTCTCCATAGTGGCTGTATCAATTTACACTCCCACCAACAGGGCAAGAGGATTCCCTTTTCTCCACACCCTCTCCAGCATTTATTGTTTCTAGATTTTTTTGATGATGGCCATTCTGACTGGTGTGAGGTGATACTTCATTGTAGTTTTGATTTGCATATCTCTAATGATTAGTGAGGTTGAGCATCCTTTCATGCGTTTGTTGGCAATCCATATATCTTCTGTGGAGAAATGCCTATCCAGGTCTTCTGCCCATTTTTGGATTAGGTTGTTTGTTTTTTTGATATTGAGCTGAATGAGCTGCTTATATATTTTGGAGATTAATCCTTTGTCGGCTGCTTCGTTTGCAAATATTTTCTCTCATTCTAGGGTTGTCTTTTTATCTTCTTTATGGTTTCTTTTGGTGTGCAAAAGCTTTTAAGTTTCATTAGGCCCCGTTTTTTTATTTTTCTTTTTATTTCCATTTCGCTAGGGGGTGGGTCAAAAAGGATATTGCTGTGGTTTATGTCATAGAGTGTTCTGCCTAGGTTTTACTCAAAGAGTTTTATAGTGTCTGGCCTTACATTTAGGTCTTTAATCCATTTTGAGTCTATTTTTGTGTATGGTGTTAGGGAGTGTTCTAATTTCATTCTTTTACATGTGGCGGTCCAGTTTTCCCAGCACCACTTATTGAAGATTCTTTCTTTTCTCTGTTGTATACTCTTCCTTCCTTTATAACAGATAAGGTGACCATATGTGCATGGGCTTTCTATGCTGTTCCATTGGTCTATATTTCTGTTTTTGTGCCAGTACCATACTGTCTTGATTACTGTAGCTTTGGAGTATAGTCTGAAGTCCAGGAGCCTGATTCCTCCAGCTCCATTTTTCTTTCTCAAGATTGTTTTGGTTATTTGTGTTTCCGTACAAATTGTGAAATATTTTGTTCTAGTTCTGTGAAAAATGCCATTGGTAGCTTGATAATGATTGCATTGAATCTGTAGATTACTTTGCGTAGTATAGTCATTTTCATAATGTTGATTCTTCCAATCCTTGCACATGGTATATCTCTCCATCTGTTTGTGTTGTCTTTAATTACTTTCATCAGTGTTGTATAGTCTTCTGCATACAGCTCTTTTTTCTCCTTAGGTAGGTTTATTCCTAGGTATTTTATTCTTTATGGTGCAATGTTAAATGGGAGTATTTCCCTAATTTCTCTATCAGATTTTTTGTCATTAGTGTATAGGATACAAGATTTCTGTGCATTAATTTTGTATCCTGCTACCTTTCGAAATTCATTAATTAGCTCTAGTAGTTTTCTGGTAGCACCTTTAGGATCCTCAATGTATAGTATCATGTCATCTGCAAACAGTGACAGTTTTTTTTCTTTTCTGATTTGGATTCCTTTTTTTTCTTTTTTGTCTCAGATTGCCATGGCTAGGACTTCCAAAACTATGTTGAATAATAGTGGTGAGAGTGGGAAACCCTGTGTTTTTCCTGATATTAGAGGAAATGGTTTCAGTTTTTCAACATTGAGAACAATGTTGGCTGTGGGTTTGTCATATATGGCCTTTATTATGTTGAGGTACGTTCCTTCTATGACTACTTTCTGGAGATTTTTTTATCACAAATGGGTGTAGAATTTTGCCGAAAGCTTTTTCTGCATCTATTGAGATGATCATATGGTTTTTACCCTTCAATTTTTTGATATGGTGTATCACATTGATTGATTTGCATATATTGAAGAATCCTTGCATTCCTGGTATAGACCCCACTAGATCATGGTATATGACCCTTTTAATGGGCTGTTGGATTCTGTTTGCTAGTATTTTGCTGAGGATTTTTGCATCTATGTTCATCAGTGATATTGGCCTGTAGTATTCTTTTTTTGTGACGTCTTTGTCTGTTTTTGGTATCAGGGTGATGTTGGCCTCGTAGAATGAGTTTGGGAGTGTTCCTCCCTCTGCTATATTTTGGAAGAGTTTGAGAAGGATAGGTGTTAGATCTTATCTAAACGTTTGATAGCATCCACCTGTGAAGCCATCTGGTCCTGGGGTTTTTTTTGTTGGAAGAATTTTCATCACAGTCTCAATTTCAGTGTTTGTGATTGGTCTGTTTATATTTTCTATTTCTTCCTGGTTCAGTCTTGAAATGTAATACCTTTCTAAGCATTTGCCCATTTCTTCCAGGTTGTCCATTTTATTAGCATATGGTTGCTTGTAGTAATCTCTCATGATCCTTTGTATTTCTGCAGTGTCAGCTGTTACTTTTACGTTTTCATTTCTAATTCTGTTGATTTGAGTCTTCTCCCTTTTTTTCTTGATGAGTCTGGCAAATGATTTATCAATTTTGTTTATCTTCTCAAACAACCACATTTTAGTTTTATTGATCTTTGCTATGGTCTTCTTCATTTCTTTTTCAGTTATTTCTGATTTGATCTCTATGATTTCTTTCCTTCTGCTAACTTTGGGTTTTTTTGTTCTCCTTTCTCTAATTGCTTTAGGTGTAAGTTTAGGTTGTTTATTTGAGATTTTTCTTGTTTCTACAGATAGGATTGTATTGCTGTAAACTTCCCTCTTAGAACTGCTTTTGCTGCATCCCATAGATTTTGGGCCGTTATGATTTCATTGTCATTTGTTTCTAGGTATTTTTTGATTTCCTCTTTTACTTCTTCAGTGATCTGTTAGTTATTTAGTAGCATATTGTTTAGCCTACATGTGTTTGCATTTTTTACAGTATTTTTCCTGTAATTGATATCTAGTCTCATAGCATTGTGGTCAGGAACGATACCTGATACGATTTCAATTTTCTTAAATTTACCACGGCTTGATTTGTGACCCAAGGTATGATCTATCCTGGAGAATGTTCCATGAGCACTTGAGAAGAAAGTGTATTCTGTTGTTTTTGGATGGAACGTCCTATAAATATCAATTAAGTCCATCTTGTCTAATGTGTCATTTAAAGCTTGTGTTTCCTTATTTATTTTCATTTTGGATGATCTGTCCATTGGTGAAAGTGGGGTGTTAAGGGTCCCTACTATGATTGTGTTACTGTCGATTTCCCCTTTTATGGCTGTTAGCACTTGCCTTATGCATTGAGGTACTCCTATGTTGGGTGCATAAATATTTACAATTGTTGTATCTTCTTCATGGATTGTTCCCTTGATCAACTGTATGTAGTGTGCTTCTTTGTCTCTTGTAATAGTCTTTATTTTAAAGTCTGTTTTGTCTGATATGAGAACTGCTCCTCCAGCTTTCTTTTGGTTTCTATTTGCATGGAATAACTTTTTCCATCCCCTCACTTTCAGTCTGTATGTGTCCCTACATCTGAAGTGGGTCTCTTGTAGACAGTATATATACAGGTCTTGTTTTTGTATCCGTTCAGCCAGTCTTTGTCTTTTGGTTGGAGCATTTACATTTAAGGTAGTTATCGATATGTATGTTTCTATCACCATTTTCTTAATTGTTTTGGGTTTCTTATTGTAGGTCTTTTCCTTCTCTTGTGTTTCCTGCCTAGAGAAGTTCATTTAACATTTTTTGTAAAGCTGGTTTGGTGGTGCTGAAATCTCTTAGCTTTTTCTTTTGTGTAAATGTTTTAATTTCTCCATCGAATCTGAACAGGATCCTTGCTCGGTAGAGTAATCTTGGTTGTAGGTTTTTTCCCTTTCATCACTTTAAATATGTCCTGCCACTCCCTTCTGGTTTGCAGAGTTTCTGCTGAAAGATCAGCTGTTATCCTTATGGGGATTCCCTTGTATGTTATTTGTTACTTTTCCCTTGCTACTTTTAATACTTTTTCTTTGTATTTAATTTTTGATAGTTTGATTAATATGTATCTTGCTCCTTGCATTTATCTTGTATGGGACTCTCTGCAGTTCCTGGACTTGTTTGACTATTTCCTTTCCCATGTTAAGGAAGTTTTCAACTATAATCTCTTCAAATATTTTCTCAGACCCTTTCTTTTTCTCTTTTTCTTCTGCGACCCCTATAATTCAAATGTTAGTGCATTTAATGTTGTCCCCGAGGTCTCTGAGACTGTCCTCAATTCTTTTCATTATTTTTTCTTTATTCTGCTCTGTGGTAGTTATTTCCACTATTTTATCTTCCAGGTCACTTATTCATTCTTCTGCTATTGATTACTTCTAGAGAATTTTTCATTTCATTTATTGTGTTGTTCGTCATTGTTTGTTTGCTCCTTAGTTCTTCTAAGTCCTTGTTAAATGCTTCTTGTATTTTCTCCATTCTATTTCCAAGAGTTTGGATCATCTTTACTATCATTACTCTGAATTCTTTTTCAGATAGACTCCCTATTTCCTCTTCATTTGTTTGGTCTGGTGGGTTTTTACCTCACTCCTTTGTCTGCTGCATATTTCTTTGTCTTCTCATTTTTTTAGCTTACTGTGTTTGGGGTCTCCTTTTTGCAGTCTGCAAGTTCATGGTTCCTGTTGTTTTTGGTGTCTGCCCCAAGTAGGTGAGGTTGGTTCCATGGGTTGTGTAGGCTTCCTGGTGGAAGGGACTGGTGAGTCTGTTTTGGTGAGTGGGGCTGGATCTTGTCTCTCTTGTGGGCAGGGCCGCATCCAGCAGTGTGTTTTGGGGTGTCTGTGAACTTAGTATGATTTTAGGCAGCCTCTCTGCTAATGGGTGGGGTTGGGTTCCTGTCTTGCTTCTTGTTTGGTATGGGCTATCCAGCACTGGAGCTTGCTGGTCGTTGGGTAAAATGGGCCTTAGCTTTGAGATGGAAATCTCTGGGAGAGCTCTCACCAATTGATATTACATGGGACCGGGAGGTCTCTGGTGGTTCAGTGTCCTGAACTCGGCTCTCCCACCTAAGAGGCTCAGACCTGACACTAGGCCAGAGCACCAAGACCCTGTCAGCCATGCAGCTCAGAAGAAAAGGGAGAAAAAAAGAAAGAAAAAAAAATAAAAATATTAACATAAATAAATATTAATAATTTTTAAAAAGAGAGAGTAACCAAACCAATAAACAAATCCACCAATGATAACATACAGAAAAAACTAAACTATGATAAGCATAAATATCAGAAACAAATCCATCACAGACAGCAAACCCCAGTTCTACAGTTGCTCCTAAAATGTCCACCGCCTCAATTTTGGGACGATTCATTGTTTATTCAGGTATTCCATAGATGCAGGGTACATCAAGTTGATTGTGGGTATTTAGTCTACTGCTCCTGAGACTGCACTGAGAAATTTCTGTTTCTCTCTTTTGTTTGCACAGATCCTGGTGTTCAGCTTTGGTTTTGTCCCTGCCTCTGCATGTATGTCGCCTTCAGGCATCTTTTCCCTGCCCAGACAGGAGGGGTTTTAAGCAGTGGCTGATTACGGCGCTCTGGCTCACTCAGGCCAGAGGAGGGATGGGTATGGTCATCATAATTGGAATGTGGTGTGAGCCTGCAGTGGCAGAGGCCGGGATAACGTTGCAACAGTCTGAGGTGCACTGTGTGTTCTCCCGGGGAAGTTGTATCTGGATCATGGAACCCTGGCAGTGGCAGGCTGCACAGGCTCTTGGGGGGGCGGGGGTGGATAGTGACCTGTGTTTCCACACATGATCCTTGGTGGCAGAGGCAGCAGTCTTAGCGTTTCATGCCTGTCTCTGGTGTCCGAGCTGATAGCCGCATTTCGTGCCCCTCTCTGGAGCTCGTTTAGGTGGTGTTCTGAATCCCCTCTCCTCACACACCCTGCAACAATGGTCTCTTGCCTCTTCGGCAGGTCCAGACTTTTTCCCGTTCTCCCTCTGGGCTAGCTGTGGCGCACTAGCTCCCTTCAGGCTGTGTTCCCGCAACCAACCCCAGCCCTCTCCCTGGGATTTGACCTCCGAAGCCTAAGCCTCAGCTCCCAGCCCCCGCCAGCCCTGGCGGGTGAGCAGACAAGTCTCTAAGGCTGGTGAGTGCTGGTCGGCCCTGATCCTCTGTGTGGAAATCTCTCCGCTTTGCCCTCCACACCCCTGTTGTTATGCTCTCCTCTGTGACTCTGAAGCTTCCCTCCCGCCCACCCCCCATCTCTGCCAGTGAAGGGGCTTCCTAGTGTGTGGAAACTTTTCCTCCTTCACAGCTCCCTCCCAGAGGTGCAGGTCCCATCCCTATTCTTTTGTTTCTGTTTTTTCTTTTTTTCTTTTGCCTACCCTGGTACGCAGAGATCTTCTTGCCTTTTGGGAAGTCTGAGGTCTTCTGCCAGTGCTCGATAGGTGTTCTGTAGGAGTTGTTCCACATGTAGGTGTATTTTTGATATATTTGTGGGGAGGAAGGTGATCTCCATGTCTTATTCTTCCACAGTCTTGAAGGTCCCCTCTCTATATTTTTAATACGAATCCTTTTTCTGATATATGTGTTGTAAAAATTTCTCCTTAACTGTATTTTGCATTTTCATTATTTTATTATTTTAATTAATTTTTATTGGAGTGTATTTGATTTACAATGTTGTGTTAGTTTCTGCTGCACAGAAAATTATTGTTATACATATATTCATTCTTTTTCAATTTTTTTTCTATATAGGTTATTACAGAATACTGAGTAGAGTTCCCTGTGTATACAGTAGGTCCTTGTTGGTTGTCTATTTTACATATAGTAGTGTGTGTATGTTAATCCCAAGTTCCTAATTTATCCTTCTCCCCCACTTTCCCCTTTGGTAACCATAAGTTTGTTTTTGAAATCAGTGAGTCTGTTTCTGTTTTGTAAATAAGTTAATTTACATCATTTCTAAAAAATTAGATTCCACACATTAGTGATATCATAAGATATTTTTCTTTCACTTAGTATGATAAGGTCTAGGTCCATCCATGTTGCTGCAAATGGCGTTATTTTGTTCTTTTTATGGCTGAATAATATTCCATTGTATATATGTACCACATCTTCTTTACCCATTCCTCCGTTGATGGACATTTAGGTTGTTTCCATGTCTTGGCTATTGTAAATAGTTCTGCAATGAACATTGGCGTGCATGTATCTTTTCAAATTATGGTTTTCTCCAGATATATGCCCAGAAGTGGGATTGCTGGATCATATGGTAGTTCTATTTTTCGTTTTTTAAGGATATATTTCAAGTTTATATATAAATAGCTGATACTTGAACAACTGAACAACACATGTTTGAACTGCATGGGTCCACTTATAGGCAGATTTCTTTTACTAAATGCATACTACTGCCCTATTCAATCTGCAGTTGGCTGGATCCGTGGATGCAGAAACTCAGATACAGAGCGCTGGCTGTTAAAAAGTTAGACATGGATTTTTTTACTCCATGGAGTGTCAGCACCCCTAAGCCTTGTGTTGTTCAAAGGTCAACTGTATATATATCTTTTATGGTTAGTGTATTTGTGTCCTATTTTTAAAACTTTTTGCTTATCCTCAGGTCACAAAGATTCTCTCCTAGAAGTTTTAGAGTTTTAATTATTATATTTAGATCTACAATTATTTTTACTTATTTAATTATTTTTGTACAATGTGAAGTAGGGATCAAGGTACATTTTGTCCATGTGGATAAAGTTATTGCTGCTTCATTTAAAAAAAAACCCTGCTTCTCTACAATGAATTATCCTGTTGCCTTTGTCAAATGGCCATAAGTGTGTGGGTCTATTTCTATACTCTCTTTTCTGTTTCATTGATCTATATGTATGCCTTTATGCCAATACCTTGATGACTTTATGACTGTTGCTTTTACAGTAAGGTTTGAAATCAAGTAATGCATATCACCTAAATTATTTTGTTTTTCTTATTTTTTTCAAAATTGTTTTGGTTATTCTAGGTCCTGTGCATTTCCATATCGATTTTTAAATCAGTTTGTCAATATTTACAAATAAAATAAGCCATCTGGGATTTTGGTTGCTAAATCTATATATCAACTTGGGGAGAAAGAGCATCTTGGGAAAGGTGCTAAAAATTACAGAGCCTCTGATTCTTTACCTGAAAATCTGAAAAAGAAAAATGGTTTACATGTGTGTTGTATAGTTTAGGTAAAAGATTTTATGCCAAATTCTTAACTTTGCCTGGCACATAACAAATGATTATCATTATAACTATTATTATTATTATCCAAATAGTTTTATATGTGTCAGCTCATGTGATTCTGGTAACCATGTAAGATAAAAGGGGAAGCACTTAGTACCATCAGGTATTTACTGAGAACTCTTTATTAGATGTTAACTTTATGGATAAAGAAAGGAATATTCAGGTAGGGAAGTATCTTGCTCAAAACCACACAGCTAGGAAGTGGTGGACTCAGGTCTCGAATCAAGTAAGTCTTCTAATTCTGACACCATTTTTACTACAATAGGTATTCAGAGAAAGATGGGAGGAGTCAAGGAGATAGAGGACTCAGAACAAGGATTCGTTCTAAGCAGAAGCAGGATAGGGGCTGACAAAAGAAGAAACTCTGGCTCCTTAGTTCTTTTCTGTCTCTACCCCTGAGCTCACCACACTTTCATTTTCCCTGTCCTCACTGTCCCCTCAGTCATCCAGATAATTTTTTCATCAGCTTTTCTACAATGGACCTAAAGTCTTAAGCGCTGGTGGTGGCCTGGCTTCCCTGACACTGGGTCAGCCAAAAAAGCTGGGATCTCAGTCAGCATTCCCTCTGCAACTGTGTCCCAAGCACTTCCCCTGCTGCAGCCACATGTGGTTGGTCCCCAGGCCATTTCCTGACAGCTGGCATGCAGTTGACGGAGACCAGGGATGTATGTTTTGGTGCAAATAACCCTCCTGCTTGGCTATACTTGCTTAGTTTGATAGTTTCCACTTTCCAGGATGATCTCATGTTGGAAGCTTCTGGGTAATTAATAAAGTTTCTCTCTCTCAGCCCTTTATTGGCATCCTGTCCATTTTGGGTGCTGCTTTTTAGCTTAGTTTAGTCATTGATAGAATAGCACAACTGAATTAGCTGAGAAAGGCTATGAATTGAGAATGTTCATGCCTGGCACACCTATCATCTTATAGAAACAACTGAGTTAATATTTGAAGAGATATGTAAACATTTACTTTATGGTTTGGTGCCAGTTTTCAGTGGAATATTAATTTTTATGGACATACTAATAAACTTGGGCTACTTTAGGGTAAAAAAAGAAGGGGTGTAATGGAAACACTGACATATCCCTGAATGATTCTATTTTACTCAAGTCAAAGCTATAAACACTTCACTGGCTAAAAGGCCTGGAATGAACTGGGTAAACTGTGGGAGATGTTTTCTAATGAAAGATTTCGGTAGAATGGGTTTTGTTTCATAAACCAGTTACTGGTGCTAAATGTCATGCTGAAATAATGCCTTTCCCTGAATCTGACACACACCAACCAACACACATATAATTCAACAGTTCCCAGATGCTAAGATTCATGCAAAAGCAATGACAATTGTAAATCACAGCCCCTGCTTTCAAAAACCTTCATTCAAGGAACTTCTTCTTTTTAAAAAATTTTTATTTTATAAAGGAGTATAGTTGATTGAAAATGTTGTGCTAATTTCAGGTGGACAGCTAAGTGATTCAGTTATACATGGACATGTATCTATTCTTTTTCAAATTATTTTCTCATTTAGGTTATTACAGAATATTCAGCAGAGTTCCCTGTGCTATCAAGAATCCCTGTCAAGGAGCTGCTTCTGAAATCCTGAGAGGTTCCCAAGAGCTTCAATGTTGGAATAATGTTCATAACTACACAGAGGGCTGGCCTTTCTACAAAAGGCCTCAGTGAAGAAAATGTATACCTGAACTTGAGGTAAACTAGAGCTTGCTTCTGAGACACCAGGAAAGTCCCAGGAACATTCTTTAAGTGTTTAGCAAATAGAGCATCACAAGAAACATATGGCTTATATAGAGTGGTTCTGTGACACTTAAGCCAGGTATTTTGGTTTAGTTCAGTATCTAGGATTCAAAGAAAAGGAATAAAGGTTTGATTAAAACAAGTATTCATTTTTAAGTTAAGCCTAGATTTGAAAAGATACTAAGAACACCTTAGGGATTTTCTTTTAAAAGCATATTCTGGAGAGAAAAAAAAATGTAATATATTTCCATTATTTAGGAAGCCTACATTTACTTAGTTCAATTTGCAGCTATTCACATCACAGACCCATTTAACAGTTATTTAAATTCTTTGAGTTTTTAAAAATTTTTCATGGAGCACTCTCAAGCCATCTTTATCCTACCCCAAGCTATGCTTAGAAAATGCAGAGAAGGCCACATTTGCAGAATCCTGGAAAGCTAAGATTTTTGAAGCTACTTTAAAAAAAATCAGATATCCAGGCATATCTGATACAAACTATCATCATATGTGGACCAAACATCTGGGAACATCTGTTGGAACCCAACCCTTCATTACTGTGTGAGGATGTTTTACATGATGGTTGAACATGAATTTAGTTATGAGCACATATCATTTCAGTGTGGTACTTTCTGTCATCTTTTAAATCAGAATGAAAATACAGATATAAGCACCAGAAGGAGGTTAAGAAATGTAATTCCTTGGAGCTACAGCTTCTCTAAAAATAAAAGATGTAACACAGTATCCTGTGGGGGAGCATCATGAGAACAAAATAAGATAACAAATATTTTGCTTAGCACAGTACATGGCACATCATTAGCACCCCAAAAATGCAGCCATTTAATTAAAACAAATGGGCTGGACTATACTTTACTGTCATGAAGATAGGTGTATGGGGTCTCCCCCACTGAGATTTTATCCCCCAGATGTCTTGTTGAGGCCCAGATGGGATCCCAGATCCTGTGTATGGAGACATTGAAATCTCTGCATCCTCTGTCCAGCCCACATCTATTACACACATATGGGGACTTAATCTCTAACTTCTTTCTCCAATTTTGATCTCACAACAGAGCTTCAAACTCACTTTTCCCCCTGGACTTATACCCTTTCTTCCAGACCAAAGGAACTGTCTATACTCTGACCCAAACTGCCTACATGCCATATTTCTGGTCCCTTTGGCAACATGTGAAAACTATTATGAAGTAGAGCCTGAAATGAAATTGCATAGCTGCCAACTTAACCGACAGATTGTTGCCTCAATAGTCCCCAAATTGGAGTATTTTCCACTTTTTATGAAGGTTTGGTTAGGTAGAGATCTCTCTGGGGGCAGTCTGTATGAGAGTGCAGGATGGCAGAGCCATAGAGCAAATGTAGCTCTGGCAAACATCTCAATCGTGTGAGGAGACATAGACGTTAAAAGCACAGGAAGGCCTGAATTTGAACCTCAACTCCATTCTTTACTAATTACGTGATGCTAGTTTAAGTGATTTGACCTGTAAGCGGGACTTTCTCAGCTATAAAATGGATAATTGTGGTCCCTATGAAATAGGGTGTTTGTAAGGATTAAAGGAGACATGAATATTGCTTAGTAAATGCCAGCTTGAAACTGCTCAGGGGCTATTCTTCAGGTACTAACAAAACTCCAAAGGTATGTTTTTGGTGATTGGTCGGGTGGTTACTAGGGTCATTCGGTATGGTATGGGGAACTCCCCACAAAAAGGCAGAGTTTCACGATGCTGTGACTAAGGCCCTGAGAATCCCACATGATTCTAAGCTGGGGCAGGAACATTGCTTTCTTTCTCTGAGATGTGTAGAGTAAAGACAGCTTTGGGGGGCAGAGATTGAGAAGAATAGTGAAGCAGGAAAAAGACAGTCTGGCTGTCAGACCAGGGAGCTATTTCGCCTACTTAAGTCAAAGACCTGCTGACTGCAGAAGAGAAGGTCTGTCATGGCTCCAGTGAAATGAAGTTCTGTTTTGTAGATGTAGAAAAGGAAAAGGAGTTTTGAAAAAGACCCACCTCAAGTCTACCAGAGAACTGAGGGTGTTGAAAGCTATAAAATCTGACAGCAATTGAAATTAAAGCTCACTTAATCACGTTGAGGGAGTGAGTCCATGAACTTCATAATGGAGGGTTGTTTCATAATTTTCACAAGCTTCCTCTGGCTGCATGTCAGGCTGTATGTGCATAAGAGAAAGTTTCTGGGTCAACCTTTCATTACTGCTAAGGGAGCCAGTGTTGGTTGGAGTAGAAGCAGAAGATTGACTGGCATTTTATTACATAAGATTAGTGTCAAATCCAACTCCAATTATGCAGTCCTATATCAGACTCTGTCCACTTCACAACCATTTTCACATGTTGCTACAAATAAAAACCTGAGTTTTTCAATGTGCCGAATATGGATCTTTACTGCAATACCCAGCAAGAGCTCAAAGGTTGCCCATGTGAGCTGTGAGGTTTGGAAGCAAGACAAGTAGATACTTTATGTTTGATATAATTTATGTGTACATTCATTTCAATTCAGTCCTAATTGACTTCATGAAATTTACAATCTAGAAGTTGGTTCCAACTTTTCTTACCCCCAGCTAGGCTATTTCTATTCACATCCTGCTTTTAAGAATAAATATGATTCTTTCTGTCTGTGTGCTTAGAATAACCCCCAAACTAGTCTCTCTTCAGCCAACTTGACAATTGAGATAGTTGCTTATTTTCCTCGGTTCTAAGCCTGTAATCTTTTGAATATGACATAAGTTCTCTTTTTCCTTATATCTATTTTACTATTTTAATTGTTAGGAGGCATTGAGGTGCAAGTAACAAAAATTAAAATCATCAGCCATTTAAACCATAGAGACATTTATAGCCTCAGATGGAATGAATATCAGGAGATGAATGGATTCAGATTCATTTCAGCAACTCAGTCAAGTCTTCAGCCTTGTCACCTCTTGGACCCCAGATGGCTGCTTCTGCTTCTGGCAACTTTTCCTCTTACAACTGCATAGAAAAGTATAGAGGGAAGTTATTTCTTCTTCTGCATCTCTTTTAATAAATAGAGGAAAAATAAAGGAGAAAACTTTTCCTAAAAGTTATTGAGTAGACTTTCCCTGAGGTCTATTTTCCAGGATTGGGTAACTGACCATTGTAGAGGTCTGAATAGTAGTCTCCAAAAGATATTTCCATACCCTAATCCCTGGAACCTATGAATCGTACCTTATGTAGAAAAAAGATCTTTGCAGAAGTAACCATGTTAAGTATCTTGAGTTTAAGAGATCATCCTGGTTTATCCAGGTGGGTTCTAAATACAATGGCAAGTGGAGGAGGAGGCAAAGTGATGAGGGAAGTGACTTAAATAGGAGTTACGTGGTGATGTCCACAGCTACAGAAGTTGGAAGAGGCAAAGAACAGATTCTCCCCTAGAGCCACCAGATAGAGTGCAGCCTTACTGACAAACCTGATTTCGGATTTCTGGACTCCAGAACTGTGGGAGAATAAATTTCTTTTTTTTTTTTCTTTGTTTTAGTAGACTTTATTTTTTAAAGAAGTTTTAGTTTCACAGCAAAATAAGCAGAAAGTACAGAGTTCCCATATATCCCCTGCCCCACACATTCATGCCTTCCTTATTATCAATATCTTGCACCAGATACATTATTCGTTACAGTCAATGAACCTACATTGACACATCATTATCACCCAAAGTCCATAATTTACATTAGGGTTCACTCTTGGTGTTGTACATTCTATGGGTTTTGACAAATATTTAATAACATGTATCTGCCATTATAGTAACATACAGAATAGTTTCTCTGCCCTAAATATCCTCTGTACTCCCCCTTCCATTCCTCCTTCCCCTATGACCCCAGGAAACTACCAATCATTTTATTGTCTCCATAGTTATGCCTTTTCCAAAATGTCATATAATTAGAATCATATAGTATTGTATTCATCAGGGTTCTCCAGAGAAACAGAATCAATAGTGTGTGTGTGTGTGTGTGTGTGTGTGAGAGAGAGAGAGAGAGAGAGAGAGAGAGAGAGAGAGGGAAAGATTTATGATAAGGAATTGGCTCACATGATTATGGAGGGTGGAAAATCCCAAGAGCTACAAGTTCAGCTGGTAAGCTGGAGACCCAGGAGATATAATGGTTCAGTTCCAGTCCAAAGGCTGGCGGGCTCAAAACCCAGCAAGAGCTAATGTTTTCAGTTTGAGTCTGAAGGCAGGGAAAAGGCCAAAGGCCCAGTTCAAAGGCCATCAGGCAGGAAGAATTATTTCTTAGTCAAGGAAGGGTCTGAGGTGTCCACATACAATGGAATATTACTCAGGCATAAAATAGAATGAAATAATGTCATTTACAGCAACATGGATGCACCTAGAGATTATCATACTAAGTGAAGTAAATCAGACAGAGAAAGACAAATATATGACATTGCTTATATGTGGAATCTTTAAAAAAGGTACAAATGAACTTATTTACAAAACAGAAATAGAGCCACAGATGTAGAAAACAAACTTATGGTTACGGGGCAGGGGGGAGTGGGGGAGGGATAAATTGGGAGATTGGGATTGACATATACCCACTACTATATATAAAATAGATAACAAATAAGGACCTACTGTATAGCACAGGGAGCTCTATTCAATACTCTGTAATGACCTATATGGGAAAAGAATCTGAAAAAGAGTGGATATATGTATATGTATAACTAATTCACTTTGCTGTATAGCAGAAACTAACACAATACTGTAAATCAACCATACTCCAATAAGTTTTTTTTTTTTTTTAATGGAGGGTCAGCCTTTGTGTTCTATTCAGACCTTCAACTGATTGGATAAGGCCCACCCACACTCTGAAGGGCAATCTCCTTTACTCAGCCTACCCATTTATATGTTAATTTCATCCAAAACTATCCTCACAGAAACACCAGATTACTGTTTGACCAAATATCTGGGTTCTCTTTGGCTCAGTCAAGTTGGCACATGTAATTAACCATCACATATATTAATATGTAGCCTTTTCAGATTGGCTTCTTTCACTTAGTAATATGCATGTCCATTTCCTCTATGTCTTTTCATGGCTTGATAGCCCATTATTTTTAGTGTTGAACTACATCCCATTGTCTGAATATACCACAGTTTATTTATCCATTCACCTATTGAAGGACATCTTGGTTGCTTCCACGTTTGGGGAATTATGTATAAAACAGCTATAAACATCTGTCTAAAGGTTTTGGGGTGGACATATATTTTCAGTTCATTTAGGTAAATATCAAGGAATGGGATTACTGGATACAGTAGTAAAAGTATGCTTAATTTTGTAAGAAAATTTTCTATTGTGTTAAGCCAACCAAATTTGTGCTAATTTGTTGCAGCAGCCCTAGGAAACTAATACAACTATCCATATTTGCAATGAAAGAAAGATAGATATTTGTATCTACCATTTTTATCTTAACAAAGGAAATGAGATCAGCCTGTAATGAAGAAAAATTTTGGAGATCATCCTTGACTAGAGAACCAATTCTTTAAGTAAGATGGATTTGCAGGATTTTTAACTACATTAATTTTCCCTGATATTAGTGTAAGTTTTACCATAGCTTCAGAGGTCAGTCCTTTAATTAAACTGATAATAACCAACACATGTTCAGCTTTATAGTATAGAAAGTATTCTTTTTCTGCATTAACACATTAGCTCCTAATGACAGTCCTGAGAAGCAAATGTAACTAGTGTGCTTATTTGGTGGAGAGGAGTATTTGCAGTATCTAGAAGCATAGACTGTGAACACGAGCTCTGATGTCTACCTGTGCCATGCTATGTGATCTCTTTGAGCCTCAGTTTATCATCTATAATGTAGATCTAATACTAATACCAACCTCATCATTGTGAGTATTAAATTGGATTATAATTATATGTGGGTTAGGGCAGAGTAAGCTTTCAATAAATGTTCATGACAATTATCATTATTGTTATATTTATTATGGTAATAATAATTTATCATTATTATAGTTATTGTATATATGAGAAAACTAAAGCTGAGAAAGATTAAATTACTTCCATGGATTAAACAGTTATAAGGGCAGGTATTCTGGCTCCAAATCCTTTTATTATGCTCTCCACTATATAAAGAGGGTAGAATATGTATTTAAATGTTTGCAAAAATTGGAATCTTTGTCTCAAGGGGAAACTTGGTATCAAGGGGAAACTCATTGCGTGCTATACATGAAAAGAATATAAATCAGTACTCAAGACTGAGTAAGGCTCTGATGTGAGCTTTCATGTACACTTATAAATATTCCATGAAAACAATATCATTTTGATATAGTCTGTGTGAAAAATAAGGAATTGGCCTGGGACAAGTCATAGCATGTGTTGTTTTATTTCCCTTCCCCAAAGACATTTAATACTTTGGGCAGAAGACTAGGAAAAGATTGTGCAACTAAATTATAGTGGAGGAAAACACATGAACATGTTTAAATACATATGTCTAGCCATATGTGCAGAATTATAGATGTATTTTATTTTGGTTTTCAGGACTGCAAGTACTATCATTTTACAAATACCACGGAGATCCACCATGGTGACATTTAGGAGGAGGAAACTAGCATATGCTGAGGCATTGTGCTCTGTGCTTTTCATATACATGTTCGTTTAACTTGCATAATAATTCTGCAAGATATTTATTATTATTCATTTTATAAATAGGGATATTGAGACTCATAGAACTTCTGTGAATTTTCTGTAAGCTATTCAGCTCTTATTAGCAGAGTAAAGGCAGACTCAGGTCTGTCTTGATTCAAATCTTTTATTATGTTGACAGTACCATTTTCATCGGAAAGAAATGTGGGTGTTTTGTCTAACAAATTTATCCTGTAGAAAACCTTAGTTAAACTGGAATGAGAATGAAGATAGACCTAATTGCTCCACAAAGCCATACTTTCATTCCTGAACTGAAGTCAATCCTGCAGTTGCACTTAGCAGTCAAGGTTTCAGGTAATGCGCCAATAGTGAATCTGGGCTTTGTTTCTGGATGGCAGCCACAGGGAGTCTTGCTGGAATTTTTCTAGTATTTTATGCCAACTTTAACAAACTTTGGAGAAGAGTATTCCATGGACCTGAGAGCAGAAATGGAAAGCCCATAATGCTAAAAAAATTTTTTTAAAGGAACTTTACAGAGGACAAAATCAAAATATGAAAAATTAAATTTTCTACTATTTTGTGTAGTAGATGTTGTCCCCCAAAAGGGGAAAGACATATAGAGCTGGGAGGACCTACACAGATTTTTCATTATAAACAAATGATCTAAGTTATCATTTTAACAACTTGTTTTATGAAGGTTAAAGATAATTATCACCTAATCATTTGCACGAAAATGAAAGATGTTGCCATGCCCAAAGAAGTAAGAAGTAGGCTAGAAAAATTATTTCATCCATTTGTGTGGATAAGTTCAATGATATAGTTTTCAAACCTCAAATTATCAGATATAGAAGAAAATTACTAGAGTTTTATTGATTAGTTAGTCCTTTAATATAGTAATTTGATTTGTATGTTTTAGAGAGTTTGATTATAACTTTCCAGAGACCTAAGTATATCTGAATTAAAATAATTTGACAAAAAGTGAGTTTAATTAGAAAACACACACACACACACACACACACACACACACAGAAAGTTAATGGAGCTAAAACAGCTGATACCCAATTGACATTCTGTGATTCCAAAGAATAATTATAATGAATGAAGTCCTGGTGGGACACATACAAAGATCTGCCCATAAATTGATTAATGCTGAAGTTGGAGTAAAGAGAATGGAAAGGATTTGAGAAGATAGCGGAAGAGTAAGACGCGGAGATCACCTTCCTCCCCACAGATACATCAGAAATACATCTACACGTGGAACAACTCCTACAGAACACCTACTGAACGCTAGCAGAAGACCTCAGACCTCCCAAAAGGCAAGAAACTCCCCACGTACCTGGATAGGGCAAAAGAAAAAAGGAAAATCAGAGACAAAAAAAATAGGGACGGGACCTTCACCAGTGGGAGGGAGCTGTGAAGGAGGAAAGGTTTCCACACACTAGAAGCTCCTTCGCGGGCGGAGACTGCAGGTGGTGGGGTTGGGAGCTTCGGCGCCATGGAGAAGAGCGCAGCAACAGGGGTGCGGAGGGCAAAGCGGAGAGATTCCTGAACAGAGAATCGGTGCCGACCGGCACTCACCAGCCCGAGAGGCTTGTCTGCTCACCGCCGGGGCAGGCGGGGGCTGGGAGCTGAGGCTCGGGCTTCGGAGGTAAAGATCCCAGGGAGAGGAATGGAGTTGGCTGCGTGAACAGAGCCTGAAGGGGGCTATTGCACCACGGCTAGCCGGGAGGGAGTCTGGGAAAAAGTCTGGAGCTGCCAAAGAGGCAAGAGACTTTTTCTTCTCTATTGGTTTCCTGGTGCGCATGAAGGGGGATTAAGAGCGCTGCTTAAAGGAGCTCCAGAGATGGTCGCGAGCCGTAGCTAAAAGCGCAGACCCCGAAGACGGGCATGAGACGCTAAGGCTGCTGCTGCCGCCACCAAGAAACCTGTGTGCGAGCACAGGTCACTATCCACACCCCCCTTCCGGGGAGCCTGTGCAGCCCACCACTGCCAGGGTCCCATGATCCAGGGACAACTTCCCCGGGACGATGCACGGCGCGCCTCAGGCTGGTGCAACGTCACGCTGGCCTCTGCCACCACAGGCTCGCCCTGCATCCGTACCCCTCCCTTCCCCCGGCCTGAGTGAGCCAGAACCCCCGAATCAGCAGCTCCTTTAACCCCGTCCTGTCTGAGCGAAGAACAGACGCCCTCAGGCGACCGACACACAGAGGCGGGTCCAAATCCAAAGCTGAACCCCGGGAGCTGTGCGAACAAAGAAGAGAAAGGGAAATTTCTCCCAGCAGCCTCAGAAGCAGCGGATTAAATCTCCACAATCAACTTGCTGTACCCTGCATCTGTGGAATACCTGAATAGACAACGAATCATCCCAAATTGATGACACGGACTTTGGGAGCAAAGATATATTATTTTTTCCCCTTTTCCTCTTTTTGTGAGTGTGTATGTGTATGCTTCTGTGTGAGATTTTGTCTGTATAGCTTTGCTTTCACCATTTGTCCTAGGGTTCTGTCCATCTGGTTTTTATTTCTTTTTTCTTATTTTTTACCTAAAAAATATTTTTTCTTAATAATTAATTTTTCTTTTAATAACTTTATTTTATCTTTCTTTATTTTATTTTATCCTCTTTCTTTCATTCGTTCTCTCTTTCATTCTTTCTTTCTTTCTTTCTGTTTTTTCTCCCTTTTATTCTAAGCTGTGTGGAGGACAGTCTCTTGGTGCTCCAGCCAGGCGTCAGGGCTGTGTCCCTGAAGAGAGATAGACAACTTCAGGACACTGGTCCACAACATACAATATAACAATTGTAAATATTTATGCACCCAACATAGGAGCACCTCAATACATAAGGCAAATACTAACAGCCATAAAAGGGGAAATCGACAGTAACACAATCATAGTAGGGAACTTTAACACCCCACTTTCACCAATGGACAGATCATCCAAAGTGAAAATAAATAAGGAAACACAAGCTTTAAATGATACATTAAACAAGATGGATGTAATTGATATTTATAGGACATTCCGTCCAAAATCAACAGAATACACAGTTTTCTCAAGTGCTCATGGAATATTCTCCAGGATAGATCATATCTTAGGTCACAAATCTAGCCTTGGTAAATTTAAGACAATTGAAATTGTATCAAGTATCTTTTCTGACCACAATGCTATAAGACTAGATATGAATTACAGGAAAAAAGTACAAACACTTTGAGGCTAAACAATACACTACTTAATAATGAAGTGATCACTGAAGAAATGAAAGAGGAAATCAAAAGCTACCTAGAAACAAATGACAAGGGAGACACGATGACCCAAAACCAATGGAATGCAGCAAAAGCAGTTCTAAGAGGGAAGTTTATAGCAATAAAATCCTACCTTAAGAACCAGGAAACATCTCGAATAAACAACCTAACCTTGCACCTGAAGAAATTGGAGAAAGAAGAACAAAAAACCCCCAAAGTTAGCAGAAGGAAAGAAATCATAAAGATCAGATCAGAAATAAATGAAAAAGAAATGAAGGAAACGATAGCAAAGATGAATAAAACTAAAAGCTGGTTCTTTGAGAAGATAAATAAAATTGATAAACCATTAGCCAGACTCATCAAGAAAAAAAGGGAGAAGACTGAAAACAATAGAATTAGAAATGAAAAAGGAGAAGTAACAACTGACACTGCAGAAAAAAAAATGATCATGAGAGATTACTACAAGCAACTCTATGCCAATAAAATGGACAACCTGGAAGAAATGGATAAATACTTAGAAATGCACAACCTGCTGAGAATAAACCAGGAAGAAATAGAAAATATGAACAGACCGATCACAAGCACTGTAATTGAAACTGTGTTTGATAGAAACGAATTTTATCAAACATTTAGAGAAGAGTTAACACCTATCCTTCTCAAACTCTTCCAAAATATAGCAGAGGGTGGAACACTCCCAAACTCATTCTAGGAGGCCACCATCACCCTGATACCAAAACCAGACAAGGATGTCACAAAGAAAGAAAACTACAGGCCAATATCACTGATGAATATAGATGAAAAAATCCTCAACAAAATACTAGCAAACAGAATCCAACAGCACATAAAAAGGATCATACACCATGATCAAGTGGGGTTTATTCCAGGAATGCAAGGATTCTTCAATATATTCAAATCAATCAACATGATACACCATATTAAAAAATTGAAGGAGAAAAACCATATGATCATCTCAATAGATGCAGAGAAAGCTTTTGACAAAATTGAACACCCATTTATGATAAAAACCCTGCAGAAAGTAGGCATAGAGGGAACTTTCCTCAACAAAATAAAGGCCATATATGACAAATGCACAGCCAACATCATCCTCAATGGTGAAAAACTGAAGGCATTTCCACTAAGATCAGGAGCAAGACAAGGTTGCCCACTCTCACCACTATTATTCAACATAGTTTTGGAAGTTTTAACCACAGCAATCAGAGAAGAAAAGGAAATAAAAGGAATCCAAATTGGAAAAGAAGAAGTAAAGCTTTCACTCTTTGCAGATGACATGATACTATACATAGAGAATCCTAAAGAGGCTACCAGAAAACTACTAGAGCTAATCAATGAATTTGGTAAAGTAGCAGGATACAAAATTAATGCACAGAAATCTCTGGCATTCTTCTACACTAATGATGAAAAATCTGAAAGAGAAATTAAGGAAACACTCCCATTTACCACTGCAACAAAAAGAATAAAATACCTAGGAATAAACCTACCTAAGGAGACAAAAGACCTGTATGCAGAAAATTATAAGACACTGATGAAAGAAATTAAAGATGATACAAATAGATGGAGAGATATACCATGTTCTTGGATTGGAAGAATCAACATTGTGAAAATGACTCTACTACCCAAAGCAATCCACAGATTAAATGCAATCCCTATCAAATTACCAATGGCATTTTTCACAGAACTAGAACAAAAAATTTCACAATTTGTATGGAAACACAAAAGACCCCGAAGAGCCAAAGCAATTTTGAGAACAAAAAATGGAGCTGGAGGAATCAGGCTCCCTGACTTCAGACTATACTGCAAAGGTACAGTAATCAAGACAGTATGGTAGTGCACCAAAACAGAAATATAGATTAGTGGAACAGGATAGAAAGCCTAGAGATAAACCCACACACATATGTTTACCTTTGCCTCCTTATAAAGGAGGCAAAAATATACAGTGTTGAAAGACAGCATCTTCAATAAGGGGTGCTGGGAAAACTGGACAGGTACATGTAAAAGTATGAAATTAGAACACTCCCTAACACCATACACAAAAATAAACTCAAAATGGATTAAAGACCTAAATGTAAAGCCAGACACTATCAAACTCTTAGAGGAAAACATAGGCAGAACACTCTATGACATAAATCACAGCAAGATCCTTTTTGACTCATCTCCTGGAGAAATGGAAATAAAAACAAAAATAAACAAATGGGACCTAATGAAATTTAAAAGCTTTTGCACAGCAAAGGAAACCATAAACAAGACCAAAAGACAACCCTCAGAATGGGAGAAAATATTTGCAAATGAAACAGCTGACAAAGGATTAATCTCCAAAATTTACAAGCAGCTCATACAGCTCAGTAACGAAAAAACAAACAACACAATCCAAAAATGGGCAGAAGACCTAAATAGACATTTCTCCAAAGAAGCTATACAGATTGCCAACAAACACATGAAAAAATGCTCAACATCATTAATCATTAGAGAAATGCAAATCAAAACTACAATGAGATATCATTTCACACCGGTCAGAATGGCCATCATCAAAAAATCTACAAACAATAAATGCTGGAGAGGGTGTGGAGAAAAGGAACACTCTTGCACTGTTGGTGGGAATGTAAATTGATTCAGCCACTATGGAGAACAGTATGGAGGTTCCTTAAAAAACTAAAAATAGAACTACCATAACACCCAGCAATCCCACTACTGGGCATATACCCTGAGAAAACCATAATTCAAAAAGAGTCATGTACCAAAATGTTCATTGCTGCTCTATTTACAATAGCCAGGACATGGAAGCAAACTAAGTGTCCAACATCGGATGAATGGATAAAGAAGATGTGACACATATATACAATGGAATATTACTCAGCCATAAAAAGAAACGAAATTGAGCTATTTGTAATGAGGTGGATGGACCTAGAGTCTGTCATACAGAGTGAAGTAAGTCAGAAAGAGAAAGACAAATACCATATGCTAACACATATATATGGAACCTAAGAAAAAAAAATGTCATGAAGAACCTAGGGGTAAGACAGGAATCAAGACACAGACCTACTAGAGAATGGACTTGAGGACATGGGGAGGGGCAAGGGTAAGATGTGACAAAGTGAGAGAGTGGCATGGACATATATACACAACCAAACGTAAAATAGATAGCTAGTGGGAAGCAGCCGCATAGCACAAGGAGATCAGCTAAGTGCTTTGTGACCACCTAGAGGGGTGGGATAGGGAGGGTGGGAGGGAGGGAGATGCAAGAAAGAAGAGATATGGGAACATATGTATATGTATAACTGATTCACTTTGTTATAAAGCAGAAACCAACACACCATTGTAAAGCAATTATACTCCAATAAACATGTTAAAAAAAAAGAGAATGGAAAACAGAGACATTTGAAAACATTTTTTAAATGCCTCAAGTATTTTAGATTTCAGGTATACAGATTCTCAACTCTTGTGTCTAGATTTCAAACTTTAAGGTGCATACGAATCACTTACAGGTCTTATTAAGATATAGTATCTGATTCAGTAGGTTTGAGGCGGGGCCAGGATTCTCCATTACTAACAAGTTCCTGGGTAATAGCAGTGCTGCTGGTCTCGGTCATAGAGTGACCAACCTTCCCTGTTTGCCTGGAATTGAGGGATTTCCTGGGACATGAATTTCTCAGCTAAATCTGGAAGAGCCCTGGGCAAACCTGGTTGTTTATTCATGCTATCGGACATTTTAAACAAAATGGAGTAGGTTATACCTGAGCTTCAACAAAAGAATTTCTGGTCAAGCTTAGATATTCATAAATGAGAGCACACCTATAGGTTATATAGTATTGCATTAAAATTCTTCTTTCTTTGAAGAAATGTCCTATATAAATATGAACACCCTGACTGGGTCTGGTCCAGCTTATGAGTCCATCTCTGACCTAGATCTAATTTTATTTCTTAACAGCCTTAAAAAAGAGATTCTCGTGTTACAAATAAATTAATATTTCTAGAAACTAATAGCTTTTTGTTCTTCATTATTTACCTAGGTTGCAAAATTTAATGTCCTAAAATAGAGGATAAATATTCTATTAATATTTGTATCTCCCCAAATCAGAAAGGATGTTGATATGCACATGGGGACCCTCAAGAAAGCATTATTCTGGGAGGAGTTTGGGATTAACACATACACACTACTATATGTAAAATAGATAATCAACAAGGCTCTACTGTATAGCACTGAGAACTCTACTCAATACTCTGTAATAAACGATATGGGAAAAGAATCTAAAATGGATATATGCATATGTATAACTGAATCACTTTGCTGTACACCTGAAACTAACACAACACTGTAAATCAACTATAATCCAATGTAAAATAAAAATTAAATTAAAAAATAATAACATTTGTTCAATATCAATAGCTTTTTGAAAGCTGTATTCTTTAAACTTGGGCTGAGATATATAGAAAGCTTTCCTAATTTATCAGAAGATCAGTTCTCTCTCAGTGTTCTGAATATATGTCATAAAGCAAAATAAAATAAATGGCAGCTTGCCTTCATGATGCTGAAAAAAGAAAAAAGAAAGCATTGTTCAATTTCTGCTTCCTCTTAAGACGAAGCTCTATCTACCTAGGAAGGAGAATCACTTCCAAATTCAAAATGAGAAGTATTCAAATAAACTATATCCACATGACTTTTCTTGAGCTCACTAGAGAGTTGAGGTTGTAAAATACTGTCAAATAATCTGAATGTCAAAGACCACCAAGCTCCTCCAACAAGAGATGATACATGCAAATTGTAGCAGAACACAGGGTAAATGGGGTGCTTGCCGTATAAGTGACCAAGAAAAAATCAGCTAAAATGTTACCACATTTTTGAAGGACAAATGTGACCTGCGTCAATCTAAAATAGCTGGGGCCCCAGACACAGGGGGAATTGACATTTACTCTCAGGCTCTTTTCCATAAACTCCTACTAATGAGAAAGATTAATGGCAGCACAGGCAAAAGATTGAAGCCCCTTTGGTAATGCAGACCTACGACAAGTAATCAGCTGCTGCTATAGGAGAGTTAAGAAACCCCATCTTTTCCCCCAGAACTTTTTCTCATATGAAGTCTCTGAAGGAGAAAGAGAACTCTGTCACCTGCAAGACACAGGCAAAGACCATTGCAGCTGGTAGAAGGATAGAATGAACTGTAATGTAAACTATGGGCTTTGGGTGATTATGATGTGTCAGTGTAGGTTCATCCATCTTAACAAACGTACCACCTTAGTGGGGGATGTTGATAATGGGGGAGGTTATGCAAAGGTAAGGACAGGATGCATATGCAATCCTCCCCTTCAATTTTGCTGTGCATCTTAAACTGCTCTAAAAAATAGTCTTAATCTTAAAAAGATTTATAAATGCATATAAAAAGATCAAAAACTACCATGCTGTAGTAAGATGGAGCCCAGTCAGCTTTGGTCTCAGGTACTGACAGAGTAGGAAATGCTTGGATCCAGTGTGATGGATCCCGGAGGTTCAGGAACGTTCTGCTTTGCATTTCCATTTTCTGCTTAATGAATGATGTCTAAAATGTCATCCAGAAGTCTCTTACTTATCTATTGCTGCATCGTAAGTTACTCAGAAATTTAGCAGCTTAAAAGAGCATACATTCACCATCCGCTGGTTTCTGGGGCTCAGGAACCCAGGCTTAGCTTAACTGGGGCACTGGCTCAAGGTCTCTCACAAGGCTACACTCAGGTATCAGTTGAGGTGGCAGTCACCTCTCAAGACTCAATAGGGGCGTATTCACTTCTGCACTCACTCGTGGCTCTTTGTCACGCCTTGGGTTTTCAGTGGTGCTTGGTCTTGGCAGACGTTACTTCCTTGCCATGTGGGCATTTCCATAGAGTCGTTTACAGCATGGAAGCTGGCTTCCCTCATGGAAAGTGAGGCAGAGAGAAAGAGGGGCCAAGCAAACTGGAAACCAGGGTCCTTTTGTAATCTAATCGCAGAAGTGACCTCCCATAACTTTTGCCATATTCTGTTCATCAGAGGCAAGTCACTAGGTCCAGCCTACACTCAAGGACAGGGATTATGCAAGCAAAGGAATACTGGTAGACAAGAATTATTGGAAACCATCTTAGAATCTGCTTACCACAAAAAGAGAGGGAGCTTGTAAAATAAGAGTTAGAAATAAATCTTAAAATAAGGTCCCTGGGAAGAATAACCATGGTGCTTAATTGTTCTCCAAGGTGCACATTGTTACCTAATCTATAAAACTTTTCTTGAACTTCCCTGCCTCTCATGACAAAAGGAAAAGCAAGTCATTCTCTCTTTATTTCCCATAGTACTCACTACCCTCTCTATCCTTTCCGGTACCTATTACGTTGAATTGCAATTATTTGCTGGCATGCCTGTCTCCTCCCCAGCTATGTGAGAGGTTCCTGAGGACAAGAGCTGTTACTTATTTTGCTTGCCTTTGTTCCGTGAGTATTTGCTGAACTAACTGAAGCTGTAACTTCCTGATCACTGAATAGTTCTTGGAGGACAGACCAAGGATATTGAGTGCCTGAAGTTAGGGTTAGAGGGTTTGAAGAAACACAGCATAGCAGTGGCAGATGGCCATATTCAATCAAGTGCTGGAAGTCTTCAATTTGCCCCCCCAGATCCAGTCTCTGTACTTCTCCATCCCCACTCTGTGCTCCAGCAGCCTAAATCTAAGGGACTATAGCCTATGTTCCTTAACCTCTAGCTCCCTGTTCTGCTCTGCCAATAGGAGGCACTGGCAGGAGCCCAGAGACAGGGAGACAGTGAGGTAGGAGAGTCATCTCCTTAGTTGGTTCCCTGCCAGTGTTCCACAGGTTGCTTGTGTCCTTCTACCAAGGCCACAGCTCCTGCCAGGCCTTTCCCTCCATACAGCTACCCTCCCTCTGGCTTCTAGTAACTCTTTTCTGTCCTGGTCTCTCCAGGTCAATGGATGGCCTCAGCTCTTATTGTCCAGCTGAATGCACTAGACCTTGTCGGGCTTATTGTCCAAGTGAATGCACTAGACCTTGTTGGGCTTCCTAAAGCCTGCCTACACCTTTCAAATTAGTGCATTTATTAATGTCTCCTCAAATTACCTACTTTGAGTTAGCCATCTATTTCCTGACGGAACGCTGAATGTAGAGAGCCAGACTATTCTGGAATTAGTCATAGCAAGCAACATTAAAAATAAAACTGTTTTTGTTAGTTTATATGTACGCTAAAATAGTGAATGAAACAGACTTGGTCCTTGGCCTCCTGGATCTTATGAACAAACAATTATCTCTTCAGTCATATCCAGATGTTGGTGGTTAGTTGGTTGGTTTTTTTTTTTTTTTTGCGGTACGCGGGCCTCTCACTGTCGTGGCCTCTCCTGTAACGGAGCACAGGCTCCGGACGCACAGGCTCAGCGGCCATGGCTCACGGGCGCAGCCGCTCCGCGACATGTGGGATCTTCCCGGACAGGGGCACGAACCCGTGTCCCCTGCATCGGCAGGCGGACTCTCAACCGCTGCGCCACGAGGGAAGCCCCTGGTTGGTTTTTTAAAGAACGGTTTTTTTTAAATGCTATTAGTAAGATTGAATGTGAAAAAGAAAACCTTTTTAACTGCAGGCAAATTATCTCAAGCTAAGTGAAAAGCAGGAGAAAGTTTGTTGTTACCTATGACTTGTGACAGCAAATGCCACAAGTGACAACAGGCAATTCACTACACCATAGGTAGGAAAGTAAGAAAACAGACTAAATGCCAGCCTAGAAAATTGTGTGTAGGTATAGATGGGTCAGACGAGTATAATAAAATATAAGAACAATAACTAAAAGTTACTGCACACTAAGTTCCAGGAAACACTCTAAGGCCTTTACATGTTTCTTTATACTTAATCCTCACAAAATACTCTGGGGTAGGTACACATTGCCCCAGCTTTAAAGATGGGGAAATTGAGGCACAGAGAAATTAAGAAGGCTGTCCAAGCAGTCAAGGAATGATGATCTGAGTATAAGCCCAAGATCCATCCTCTTAACCATGACTCTAAGTTAAGAATAAAGGATAATACTGAATAACCTAACTTGGAGCATCAGGTACTAACTTGTTCAAAAATACTCGCTCATATAGTCCAGAAATAATTTAAGGTAAAACGTATTTTAAAGCCTTGTAAACATCAACTATAAACCAAAGGGGCTTATTCACTGGAGCCAAGAGGTAGAGAGAACAACCTAGTTTTTATTTCTCCCTCACTCCAATTCCATCCTTAGTTTTGTAAGAGTTCATGCCAGCTCTTAATGTAAGAGCCCAAATTGTGTTTGAGAATCATTTTTCTTTTTTTTGACTCTATTTACCAGCCAGGAAAACACAAGGAAAAAGAACTTGCCCCCATGAACCTTCCTCGATTCTTTTCCTTACCTCTAGGTCTGACAATCATCTATCAGCAATACTGGGTCCACCCTGCCAGACCAAAACCTCAAGAAACCATTCCCTCTGGGCACTTCCAAATGGACCCAGTAATTGTTCCATACCTTTTCCACAGGTGGCATGCGCGGGGCTTCTTGTTGTCTCACCCTTTAGGATTTGCATATTTTGTTTTCATTCACTTCACGCCTGGCCAGAAGCAAAACCATCCTGCTTACCTCTTCATCTGTGTAGACCTCACATTTTTTTTCACCTTATGGTAGTGAGGGGGGAGCTCTGTTAATGTGTAACAAGTCCGGGTTGCCTATTACGCACCATGGCTATTGCCCAATTCTAGTTTATAAAGAGTTTAGAACGGTATTTTTTTCTTCACGGTACCAAGGGATTAATAACAAGAAAATTGGCAAGAAATTGCAGCCTGCAAGCTGCAACTAATATGATTTGATGCAATCCAGATGTGAAAATCTCCCTGCACCATCCTATGCCCACCACAGTATAGGTGCGTGAACTTGGTAAATGCAGAGACAGTAATTACATTTATTTGGAGACATATGGCCTCTGCCTTTCCCTCTCCTTTTCCCACTTTGAGGGAAAGAGTGATTTAGAAAGTATTTTTACACTTACTAAAAAGGATGTGGAAATAAAACTTTAAAAACTGGAAAAGCTCTTAAGAAGAAAATATATTTTATTCTTCCAGAACCATGAGTTTTTCAGGACAGAACTGTCTTAGACCTCTTCAGTTGCTACAACCCCAGGAAGCAACGGAAACCTCACAAATTGGACAACGTCCCTTACCCACCCATCACAGTGGTCACTTCGATTAAGGGATGGAATGTTCTAAGACATGGCTCATCTGTCAGACGGTTTGGATTGAACTGGCTGAAGAAATTTTTTTCCCAATTGTCCTGCTTCTGTTACTATGGTTGCATGACAAATCACCCTAAAACTTAGTGTTTTAAAACAATAATAATTATTTATTACTTCTCACAATTTTGTGGGTCAGGGATCCAGAAGCAGCCCATATGTGCCTCCTGACTTGGGGGACCCTAATGAGTGTGTAATCCCAGGACTGGGATCAGACTGAGGGCTTCTTCACTCACATGTTTTGTTACCTGACCTGGGAGGATTGGAGGCTAGCACAGCTGGGGCTCCTTGGGCACCTTTCTAGGTGGCCTCTTCACATGCTCTCTCAAGTATGGGGGCTTGAGGGTAGCTGGACTTTTTACATGTTGACAATGTTCTGAAGGTGCATGTCCAAAGAGAGACAGAGCCAGGCGAGAAGGACATAATGTCACTTCTGGTATGTACTATTGGCTGAGGCACTTACAATGGTTCATTCAGTTTCAAAGGGTCAGGGGAGGGCATAAACCCTGCTCCTTCTTGGAGCTCTATCAGTGTCGCATTGTAAAACAGGTGTATGGGATGGTCATCTATGATAATATAATCTTCCATATGCTCCAGGAGCTCTATCCCTGAAAACACATCAACAATATCCTACTCACGATGGCTGCTTTTTAATATCCAACATCAGAGCCAATTGATTGACTAAGGATTGTAGAATCAGTTGGAAGTAGAGGTTTAGATATTCAGTTTTGGGAATGCAGGGACAATCTAATCTTATACAGAGTCCTGTTCAACTGCCAACAAGGGATCCATGAGCTTGCATGGTCATGTATGTATAATGGTTATGAAAAAATGGGAAATAAATGCCATATATTAACTATCTAGTTATGGTAACCATTAATTGAGCAAACATTTACTAAATTTCTCATGTATCAACACTGAAATTGTTGTGGGGAAGATAAATAAGACTGTGTTTAATTCTCTAGAAGTGGAAAAACAGGGACTCGAATTTAAAAACCTCATGCTTTTTCCACCAATCAGCTTTATTTGTATGAATTTTACAAAATAATGTGTTGCTAAAACAAATTATTGGAAAGACTATAAGTCTTACATGAGTTTGGAATGGGGATTGGTCAGAAAAGAATGGGCACTCAGAGATAGCCAGCATTTTTTTTTTCTGTAGACCTGTGAGATGGAGCTTGAAACAGAAACTAGAATAAAGTGTAGATATGCAGAAAAGAGGAGAGGCAAGGAGATGGAATGCAGACGAGTGTGTACACAGTGCATTCCCAGAACAAAGAGTAGACACGAAGTAATCTTTTGAGTGTGATATCAGCATTTGGTGTTTTCTTTTCCAATCAATATTCACATATTTTTCATCAAAAATGGCATTCCTGTTTTAATTTATTTGGTAGTAAAAAGTACCTAAATCATTATGAGGGAAAATAGACAATGCCGTTCCCTTAGAAAACAAAATTAAAGGCTATAATGACGTTTTTGAACAAACAAGCATTGAAAAGTGCTTAGCTCTTTGTTTCCTCTATTTCTTAGTTTTCACAGTGATATCTGCTGCTATAAATCTATATTTGTTTAAAACACATACAATCTATTGCAGTAATAGAAGAGTAAGAGAGAAATCATAGAGAGTTTTTTTTCTATTTTATCTACATGTGAACATCAGGACCTTACTTCTATAAGATAAGAAAAATCTGTGCAAACTAGTTTGGATGAAAGTATATATTCATAATAACAATATTGATTACCACTTATTGAGAGTCTATGTTATGTCAAGTTATTTGCATAAAAATAACTCTCTTTTAAACTATAACCCTAAAAAGTAGCTATCCTAATTTCCTTTTATAGGTCAAACTAAAGTACTAAAAAATTAAACAGGCTACAAAACTACCAATTAGGCAGTGACAAGGCAATATTTAAACCTGAGTCAATTGGCTCACTCCAAGACTGTGCTTCAATATGGAAGAGTTGATGCTCTGAGTCATTGTTCCAGTGGGGAGATACTATTGCCTGCTAGCTAACATCAGTCCTTAACCCCTGACCCGGGCTTTTTCATTTACTAGTTGTTTAGACTTAGGTAAGTTAGTTAACCTCTCTGTTACAAAGTTTATCTTATTCAGATGAAATGAGATAATTCATATGAAATAATTGTGTAAGAGGCTGTCTTATAGCAAGTGATCAGTAAAGATGCTACTACTGTTAGTTACTCTTAGTGTACTATTGTTTTACTATCACTTTATATTTACAAGATAACTGACTTGTATTCGAGGTACAGCCTGGTCTGGGAGAAAATCAGAACCTTCCCAGGAAAATTGTTTGCATCATTAAAAAATTGATCTATTTGATGGACTATAGCTGTGGTGATGATCTAGCCAATGAACTATAGCGTTGTGACCAGCATTCAGCCCCAGCTCTTAAAAGTGCAGATGCTATAGAAAATAACTGTCCATAGAATTTGTAGTCCCTATTTTCAGTCTTATTTAATGGGCTGATTACCCTTAGAACCAACAATGATTCCTCATATTGCATCTCTCTTTCTTACTTTTCAAGTCAACTTGAAAGAGTGATTGTTCGCAGAAGATGACTTTTTGGTAAAGAACAAGAAAGATAAAGTATGACTGGGAAAAGGAAAATCCCTAAAATATTTTTCTAAAGTACAGAGAATTATAATTCTAACCAAGAGGAAAATATTTTAGACATCTTTTCTTGTCCTTAAACTTAGAGTTGTCAGATAACATACTGGATGCCCAGTTAAATTTGAATTTTAGATAAGCAGCAAATATTTTTAGTATAAACATGCCCCAAATATTTTATGAGACTTACTTATACTTTTTTGTTGTTGTTGTTGTTTCTTAGCGGTACGTGGGCCTCTCACTGTTGTGGCCTCTCCCGTTGCGGAGCACAGGCTCGGGACACGCAGGCTCAGTTGCCATGGCTTATGGGCCCAGCCGCTCCGCGGCATGTGGGATCTTCCCGGACAGGGGCACGAGCCCGTGTCCCCTGCATTGGCAGGCAGACTCTCAACCACTGCGCCACCAGGGAAGCCCCCTTACTTATACTTTTAAAACAGGGATTTTTTAAATCTGAAATTCAAATTTCATTGGGTGTCCTATATTTTTATTTGCAAAATCTGGCAACCCTGCTTAAAATGGTCACAGTTAGCTCAGGCATTTTCACACTTTCTAATTTCACATTGGAGTTGAAGTCAGTATGGGAAGCCACGTTTTGGAATATGGAGTCCCAGGCTGAGGGTGATACCAAGGAAACATTCATAATGAAGAGTGCATACTGAGTCCAACCTCCCACTCTTACCTCTTGCACTCTCTAGCAGGTATCCTGTATTGCTGTTGAAACGTGAAATGTTGTTTCTCTAATCCTAAACTTTCCTTCCTTCATCACTCATCTTTACTCTGGAACATCCCTGTCATATTTTACCCATCAAATTCTTAAATACTCTTTAAGACCTATTAGAAATGGCTAATTGCCCACCTATCCCATGGCATAAAGTTGTGGGACCAAGAATGGTTTTTATAGTGGAATGTCAGCAGAAGTGAGGTATTTTATTTCTGGGGCAAGGTGATCAAGAAGAAAGTGTGCTTTCTCCTGCCTTTTTCCCCTTCTGCTATTTGAAGCAGATGGGCATAAAGATATTGGAAGCCATGTGTTGTAGATGGGAGAGCCACATGATGGAAGCATCCTGGGTTTCTGTATTATGGTTTTGAGGAGAGATACCTGATGATCAGACAGATGTGTTTGAAATTTTACAGAACCAAGATATGAACTTGTATTGTTTTTTCTTATTTTGTTATTGTTTAGTGTTTTTCTAACATAGCCCATAATGAATCATACCCTATCCTATGAAGCTTTTATCCATGAATTAAATAAAAACATCATCAGACACTAAATATAAATGACACAGATTTTGCACTTGAGTTCACTGTCTAGTATGAAAAATAGGCATGCAATAATAGTAAGGTGTAAGATTTGTTGTGATCTATATGTCAAGTACTATGCTAGCCACTTTATCCCTATTATTTCATTTAATCCTCATAATAAACCTGTTAGAAAGATACTATTATTATTATTCCATTCTACTGATAAGGAAACTGCATAAGAATAGCGAAATCTCTTAACATCTTTGAGCCAAACATTCAAAGATGTAAAGAAATTTGCTGAAAGTCAGGCAATTAAGTGCAGAAGTCAGGTTTCAATCCCAGACAATCTGACTGTGGAGTCTAAATGCTGAATCAATACTGAAACTCAGCATGATACATGTTATTGAATAATAAAGTAAGAAAACAAAGAAAGACCAGCAAGTTTTATTAAGACAGGGATATCCAGAAAGTTTTCTCGGAAGACGTGATTCTTGAACTGACTCTGAAAGAAGAGTTATTGAATTGTAAAGGCCTTGTATGCCATGCTAAGGAGATTGTGTCTACCCAAAAGATGCTGAGGGCCCATTGAAGAGTTAAGAGGAGGGGTAAGGGGTCAGCCTCACATTCTTCCCAGGTTTCCCCAATAATTTTTTTTTTTTTCCAGAAAATACCCAGACCTGTTCTATGATGCCAAATACTTGGTTTTTAGAGCACTGAAGGAAGTGAATTCCTTTATGTAGACTTTTCTGGAAAGAATCTACTTGTTCTGAACACTTTGTGTTTTTTGTCATTGTTGCTTCCTTTTCACTGATGGCACTCAGAAAACATTCCAAAGTGTCACCATGTCAATACTCAAATCAGACCTATGATGAGAACAGCATTCTATATTAGTAATAGAAAAACAATGCTATAAACTCTGCTTCAGAGACTTCATGTTGCTCTTGGCTATAACTGGGGAAAAGGCTTCAAGCAGGAATATGAAATACAAAAGTACAAGTGCTGCTTCAAATAGAACAGTGATTGAGTAACATGGTTAAACCCGAAACAAACATTAAGACTGGTTCCCATAAGAGGGTCTGACGCATAGTAGGCACTCAATAAATATACACGAAATGAAATGAGACCAAGAGAGAGATTTTCCTCTCACTTGTACCACTACCAATGGATATGGATTGCTCAGCACATTATTCTTTTCCTTTTTTTTAAACAAATTTATTTATTTATTTTTGGCTGCTTTGGGTCTTCCGTTGCTGTGTGTGGGCTTTCTCTAGTTGTGACGAGTGGGGGCTATACTTCGTTGTGGTGTGAGGGCTTCTCATTGCGGTGGCTTCTCTTGTTGCAGAGCACAGGCTCTAGGCGCACAGGCTTCAGTAGTTGTGGCACATAGGCTTCAGTAGTTGTGGCTTGCGGGCTCTAGAGTGCAGGCCCAGTAGTTGTGGCTTGCAGGCTTAGTTGCTCCATGGCATGTGGGATCTTCCCAGACCAGGGCTCAAACCCGTTTCCCCTGCATTGGCAGGCATATTCTTAACCACTTCACCACAAAGGAAGTCCAGCACATTCTACTTAACTGAGTGTTTTAGGTTGAAGGGAATCAGGCAGGTGGGCAGGAATCAATAACTTGCTTATCCAAAGTTAGCTTTCCAACTCTCTCATCCACTAAACACAAAACTGGAAATAAAATCTAAAGGGTCTCCATTAGGCTGAAGGACAGCAATTCTGCTTTGTAGGAGAGGCTGCTTCACTCACATCCGGCTCACATTTGGCATCGCTTGTTCATTGCATGGACCACTTGATTTTTCTGTGCTTGGCACATTGTAGGCGTTCAATAAATTGTTTACTGAAATAACAGAGGAGAGAGGACTATGCAGTGCTCAGCTGAGACTAGCAATTTAATAAGCTTGACTGTGTAGTTTCTCTATAGCAGACAAGAGGCATGAGTAAGACAATTAGGGACAAGAGGAATGAATGAGATGGTCTGTTGTAGATGACATTGGTGTCAGACAAATAAGCAGTATTCAAATGTTGGCTTTGCCTCTTACTTGTGGTGTGACGTTAAGCAAGTTGCTTGGCCTTTCTGAACCCTTTTTCCTAAGTAAAATGTAAATGATTTTACCTATATCATGTCATTTGAGGATTAAATTAGCCAAAAAAAAAAAAAGTAAAGTAGATACTTGATAAAAGCCAGTTGGCTAGGGGTACTTAGTTTGAGGGCACTGACCCCCTAAGAACAGGGGTCATCATCTCCAAGGGCTCACTAATTAGACCACATGGGTTATTCATGGCCAGCACCTATTCTAATTGGTTAGTTCCACTATGTACCACTGTTAAGTATTTTGCCTCCCACCTCTGCCTAAACAAATCATATCACACCATGCAATAAATGCAATAAATCAATACATTTAATTATGATCTCAGGTCATTAAGGAAAGTGTAGTGTTACAGTCAAAAGTGTAATAAGAAGGAAATAGGTATTGCTTTTAAAGAAAGATCTTGATCCTCCCTGAATAATTTTTTTTCCCTGAAGATCAAGTGGTTAGTCATGATTTATTCAGACCGTTCACTTGCTAGAAGAGTGAAACCCCTGATGAGGCTAGGTCAACACAATATTCTGATAGTAGCTATGCCTCATTAACTCTTGGAGAAATTTGCTCACAGCAGCGCACAGGTTCAGATAAAACAAAGCCTTATAAATAGGAGTGTTTTGTTGAGATGAACAAAGTCTTGAAGTGCCAGGGCAAAGGCTCCTCAAAGCAGGACTGCGGTGTGGCCTTCAGACAGTGTCTTTGCCTACAGAGCAAGGCCAGCCAGGGCTTATGTAACAGAGGGCCTCTTTAATTCCAGCAGGAAACCCTACGTCCAGACGACACCCTGCTTCCAGACGCTGCCAGGTAACAGCCTGACTGCCTCCTTTCTTCTTCCTTCCCCATGAAAGACAGACCCAGAGCAGGTTTTTCCCTCACAGCCTGAATTCATTAGATTTATTTTTTTTCCTCCCAACCATGCTGTGGAGGTTGAATTGCCCTCATTCATAAGTCGACTCCAGACCAAGAGAAAGTGACAGAAAGATCCAGCTATCGCACCTCATAAAATGTGTCCACTGAAAATCACGAGCGAAAATTGCGTGAAATATCCTAAATAACAGGGTATTCAGGAACCCATACTGGAATACCAACACTTTTACAGGTTTGGGGGCATAAAGGTGCTTTGGGCTTAGCATTGAAAAACAATAACAACAGCAAACCCTCCTGATCACCCTTGATCATCATTTCATTCCTGGTTCCAGATGGTTCTCAAGGGTTTCTTTCACTCCAGACAAACCCCTTGCTCTTTAAGGAAAAAAAGTGTATTGAGGTTAAGTGTGGATCGGAAGCAAGGGTTTGGGAATCAGACTGGTTTCAGTCAGAGCCCCCGCTCCCTTCTTCTCTGAGCTATCTCTTCCCAGTAGTGCTCACTGGTACTTACTGTTCATAATTATCTGCTATCATGATGCTATTGATTTTGGCAATAAACACTTAGCACATTGCTACTGGTTTTTGCCAAGACAGCATGCCCCTCTCTGATTTATGGTCTAAAAGATGCAAGACCAGCTTTCATACCATACTTCATTCCATAAAAGAGATTATATAAAAAGCCAGCTCTCTCCCCAGGTCCATCTCCCCGCTTCTTCCCCAGATGCAGGACAAGCTGCAGAATGTACAACTGGCAATGAGAAGGGCAGAAGCTAAATGAGACATGAGCTTGAAATCTGATTTGAAGTCTGTTTTTCCTGCCAGAATATATTTCCCTTTGTTCTTCAAAAAAATAAACCAGAGGCAAAATCATAAAAAAGAAATTTCCCATTAACACCTGATCATTCATCCCCCATTTGTATCTTTTTTAGCACCTCTATTAATCCCCTCTATACCCCCCAAACATCCATCTTATCCAAGTCAACATGGCAGAGAACACAATAGGCTTTAGAATCAGATGTATGTGGGTTCGAATTCACTAAACCTCTTTGAGTCTCAATCTGTGTATTTTTAAATAAGTTAATAGTTGGCATAAGAAGATTTTTTGTGTGGCTAATGTGAGGGAGGGTTAAAGATAAACCTATGCTGAAGTCTCTGGGTGCAGGATTGGCACTTACTAAAATTCTAGCTTCCTTCTTTCCTTACCTTCTACACTTTTACTGCCCATCAGGTTTTCCCTGTAAGCTTGTGTATCCCTTTAGTAGCCACCTTCCTTCATACTGACGTATGTAAAAATACTATGGGTACAAAACCTTCCTATTTCTAATTTACCTCTTTCCTCTCCCAGCCTCTCAGAACATTGAGAACAAATGAGCAGTTACTGGTGGAGAGAGGGGCGGAGGGAGGGGCAAGGTAGGTGAAAGGGATTAAGAGGTACAAACTACTAAGTATAAAATAAATAAGTTATAAGGACGTAATATACAGCACAAGGAATATAGGCAATGTTTTATAATAACTTTATATGGAGTATAATATATAAAAATATCAAATCATTTTGTTGTATGCCTGAAACTAATATTATATTTTTAAGTCAACTATACCTCAATAAAAAAAGAACATTGCTCTGCCTTTTGTTGTTCTGATAACTTAACCATAGTTAGAGAAAAATGGATGTACTTGGTCAATGTGTTGCTATGTTCAGGTGACATCCTCATTTTAATAAAAATGGAGATAATACCTTAACCCAAAGTCCTGAGGCCCTCAAGTAATTTAACTTGGCAAACATTGATTAGATGCTTACTAATGTAATAGATGAAATAGAAATCTAATGAAATAGATGTAGGGAATGACAAAGAGAAAAGAATTGACCCTTGCCCTTGCAGAATTTAGAGTCTGGTATAGAAGACAGACACACAGAAATAAGTATTAAAAGATTGGATTCCAGTATGTTAGAATAGAAGTTGAACCAAAAGTCATGGGAGTATGTGGAAGAAGGAGACGAATTCCAGCTGGAGAAGTAAAAGAGCTTTCCATGCAGGAGGAATGTTTGAGCTAAATTCTTAAGGATGAGTTTTGAGAATGGCGTGAGTAGCTTGAGTAAAGGCCCAGAAGCTGAAGAATGAATAGTGCTTTTGGAGAATAGCAAGTAGAACATGGTGGCTGCGTGCATGAAGAAAGCCACTTACCATATCATTGAACAAAGGATGTTGTGGCCATCAAGCCACCAGCCACTGCAGCCGCCCCCAGCTATGCATCCTGTGGGGATTCAGGATGGAGAAAAACAGGATATTGTCCCTAGATAGTTAAGGTGCATATCAAAGGAATGATTTCAGTAAGTCTAGATTCTTGCATCTTTCCATACACAGAAAAGGGCTAAATCAATTAACTTGAGATGTCTGGTTTTCTTAATTAACAGTAATGTTTTGATGTTCCAACTACCTCAGGTTTTTTGTTTGTTTATTGTGCAAAAAATTACATATTCTGGCCCCTCCCTTACGTCATTGTAACAGTCCCTCAAAGCTATCTAAGAGGCTGTGTCCCAGGCTTAAGTCCTCAGGATGTCCACTGAATAAAACATAATTCTCAACTTTTAGGCTGTGCATTTTTTTTCAGTCAACAGCTGTAATACAAGTTACAAGTTGGGAGTGCATATTGTAGTAGAAAATAAAATTATAAATGAAGTTGGTAATACCGTTGAGAGCTCTGCTTCACAGCTTGAGCAATCTGAACTTTTCACTTGCAGTATAAATCTACTGTAGATTCTAAAGCAGGAAGGATCATGATTGTTTATATATGTTAGAGAGACAGGGTACTCTGGTAACAGATTTGTATAGAATCAGAAAGAAGCTGGTAGCAGGCTGACCAGTTGGAAAATGGTTACTAGAATTTAGGTCCACGGTAACATAGCAATAGCAGTCAGAGGGTGATGAAGTGACAGAAGGAAGGAACAGATGGCAAGGACATTTCGGACCAAAGACAACAGAGCTTGGCTTCTTCACAGAGTGTAGAAAGTTCCAGAGAAGGAAAAATTGAAGATTAATCTAAGCTATTTATCCTGGAAGACTGAAAGCATGGCTATGCCACCAGTGAAAAGGGTAAGTGGTAAGTTTGGTTTGGGGTTTGCAATAGAACAAATAGAACGCAGGCAGATTTTTTCTGATCTTGGACAGCTTTAAACTCACTGGGCCACAATTTCCTCATCTATAAAATAAACATCATAATCCATGTTGTTATTATCTCACTGGGTTACTGTGAAGATCAGGCAAGGTCATGTGTGTAGCTGTATTTTCTAAACAAACAAATACATTTCCAAGTGAGGGATCAATGAAACCATTCAAAGTCCCTGTGCTGCCTAGTAGAGACAACTCGGTATAGGTTGGCATGGGGCTTCCCACACATGAAACAACACCCTGACTTGTAAGAAGATGAGTTTTTAAAAAAAGAAATCTCAAGAAAATGTTCTCTAAATATCACATTTTTATATCTGACCCAGCAGTCTCTGGTTTTTTACTGCCAAAGTGTTCTGAATTGAATCAGCTCCATTTAGGGTTTTGACCAAAAAGGTTTTCAAAATAAAAAAGGAGAAAAAAAGCCATTGTTATGGAAGACTGAAAGCCTTCTCCTGTTCCTGAAGTTGGCTCACATGTGTGACTTCAGCCTTCCTGGAGCAGTTTAGGATATGAATGAGGCCAGGAACCAAAAGGGGTCTGGAATATGAAAAGGGATTAAATCTAGCAGCATGAAAGCTACAAAACCTTCTTTACTATCAAGCTATCCAGGGGATTTGATATGCCTTTACTTCTAAGTGTCACCTGTACGTGTCTTGGTGAAGTTGGTCATGATCTGTCATGCTCTGCCATGATTAGACTCTGCATAGATGCTAGGAATTCCGGGATTGGTAAGAGGATCAGAGGGATAGCCTTCTGAGAGGATGTGGTTTCAGTGCCTGATTCTCTGCTGAAAATATAAGAAGGTGGGTAAGAAAAAGGGGCATGTGAGGAGATGCTACCCACAGACATATGGTTGGAGGCTTTTTATTTGTTTTTAATCACAACATTATATATCTATATCTATACCTATATCTATCTATATAGATATATATGATTTTTTTGTCCATTATGGATGTGTGTATGAATGTATATATGTATTCATTCCATTTATTGGTTTCTTTATACCTGGCCTTTGATCTGGAAGGAATTAAAGCAGCCTTTCTTTTTCTTTCTTGTCTTTTCCTTTTTTCTTTTCTTTTCCTTTTTTCTTTTCTTTTTAACATCTTTATTGGAATATAATTGCTTTACAATGGTGTGTTAGTTGCCGCTGTATAACAAAGTGAATCAACTAAACATATACATATACCTCCATATCTCCTCCCTCTTGTGTCCCCCTCCTATCCTCCCTATCCCACCCCTCTAGATGGACACAAAACACCAAGCTGATCTCCCTGTGCTATGCAGCTGCTTCCCACTAGCTATCTATTTTACATTTGGTAGGGTATATATGTCCATGCCACTTTCTTACTTCGTCCCAGCTTATTCTTCCCCCTCCCCGTGTCCTCAAGTCCATTTTCTACATCTGCATCTTTATTCCTGTCCTGCCCCTAGGTTCATCAGAACCATTTGGGGTTTTTTTTAGATTCCATATATATGTGTCAGCATACGGTATTTGTTTTTCTCTTTTTGACTTACTTCATTCTGTATGACGGTCTCTAGGTCCATCCACCTCACTACAAATAATTCAATTTCATCTCTTTTTATGGCTAATATTCCATTGTATATATGTGCCACATCTTCTTTATCCATTCATCTGTCAATGGACACTCAGGTTGCTTCCATGTCCTGGCTAATGTAAATAGAGCTGCAGTGAACATTGTGGCACGTGACTCTTTGAATTATGGTTTTCTCAGGGTATATGCCCAGTAATGGGATTGCTGGATCGTTTGGTAGTTCTATTTTTAGTTTTTTAAGGAACCTCCATACTGGCTGAATCAATTTACATTCCCACCAATAATGCAAGAGGGTTCCCTTTTCTCCACACCCTCTCCAGCATTCATTGTTTGTAGATATTTTGATGATGGCCATTCTGACTGGTGTGAAGTAATAATTCATTGTAGTTTTGATTTGCATTTCTCCAATGATTAGTGATGTTGATCATCCTTTCATGTGTTTGTTGGCAATCTGTATATCTTCTTTGTAGAAATATCTATTTAGGTCTTCTGCCCAATTTTGGATTGCATTGTGTGTTTTTTTGATATTGACCTGCATGAGCTGCTTGTAAATTTTGGAGATTAATCCTTTGTCAGTTGCTTCATTTGTAAATATTTTCTCCCATTAGGAAGGTTGTCATTTCATCTTGTTTATGGTTTCCTTTGCTGTGCAAAAGCTTTGAAGTTTCATTAGGTCCCATTTGTTTATTTTTTATTTCCATTTCTCTAGGAGGTGGGTCAAAAAAGATCTTGTTGTGATTATGTCATAGAGTGTTCTGCCTATGTTTTCCTCTAAGAGTTTGATGGTGTCTGGACTTACATTTAGGTCTTTAATCCATTTTGAGTTTATTTTTGTGTATGGTGTTAAGGAGTGTTTTAATTTCATTCTTTTACATGTAGCTGTCCAGTTTTCCCAGCACCACTTATTGAAGAGGCTGTCTTTTCTCCATTGTATATTCTTGCCTCCTTTATCAAAGATAAGGTGACCTTGTGTTTGTGGGTTTATCTCTGGGCTTTCTATCCTGTTCCATTGATCTATATTTCTGTTTTAGTGCCAGTACCATACTGTCTTGATTACTGTAGTTTTTTAGTATAGTCTGAAGTCCAGGAGCCTGATTCCTCCAGTCCGTTTTTCATTCTCAAGATTGTTTTGGCTATTCGGGTGGGGGCTGACATTTGAGCATGGGGCGCAGCCTCTGCTTAGGACCTGCGTGGAAGGGGAGAGGCAGCACATCGAAAGGAGGGCCTCTGGAATGTGGAGTTCCAGAGATTGGAGGTAGGGCCCTGAGTGAGGGTGTGTGGGTGGGGTTTAGGCCCATTTTATTGGAGGTGGTCACAGAGCAGATCTCCGAATGTAGAGGTAGTGCTCTGGGTGGGGTATAGCGGTGGGGCTTGGGCTCTGCACAACAGGACGGAGGCTCCAAGGGCAGAAGGTTAGGCCCGGGAGCCCAGCAGTCTCCACAGTGCCTAAGTGGACAGGGAAAGCACTGGTCCTGTTCCCTTCCGTTCCTTCCTGCCCCTCCCCCACCATCTCCCCCAGGATCTCCCCCGTTGCCATTGGACCCCTAACTGTGGGTGTGTCCAGCTGAGTGTAGGAACTCCTTCCTTCCCTCCCACTCCCTCAGGGCCCGCGTAGCTGGAGGGGCCTAGGTGGGCAGAGGGTCAGGCCTGGGATCTCAACAGGTACTGGGGGTCTAAGTGGGCAGGGGAAACCTGGCCACACTCTCTTTTGATTCTCTGCCCTCCCAATGGTTCCCTGATTTCCCCCTTCAGGCGTGGGATCCTTTCCCCTCCCTCAGCCGCCCCTCAGGGGCGCCAGTCCCTTCCCGCCTCCACTTCTCCTCCCCCATCACTCCCTCCACGCCCCACATTCTACCCAGTCACTGGGGGTTCTTCCCATCCCCTTAGGTGTCCGTGGTTCCCCACCGGTGCCTGGCAGGTGACATAGTCGTGAGGAGACGAGAATTCCGCGTACTCCTAGTATGCCATCTTGACTCTGCCCCCCCACCATGCATCCTTGAAGAATTGCCACCTAATTCTGGCTTTAGATTTCTTGATAGCCAAAGTAAACATGAAAGCATGCCCAATGACCACGGGTATTCAAGAGGCACACATCTATTTCCGGTGGTAAGACTCGACTCAAGTTTCTGCTAAGGATCCTCATAAAGGAAACACCTTAAAATACAGTGGACAACATCTTCATCGTAGACATCATGGAAAGTTTCATCTGATTGTATTTATGATAATTTTCCTCAATGAATGAGGGTCAATGTCCTAACACTGAGATACCACAAATCAGTGTATATGAAGATCATTTTTGAGCTAATTAACAAAATTGAAATTCATACTATAGATAAAAAAGCAGTATATCAAAGTTAAATTTACTGAAGTTGATAACTATTCTGTGGCTATGTAAGGGATTATTTTTATCTTTATGAAATATACACTAAAGTATGTAAGAGTAAATGGACATGACATATGCAACCTAGGCTCATATGGGGGAAAAGAGAGAGAAACTGATAAAGCAAATGGGGCAAAATGTTAACATAGGTGAATTTAGGTAAAGGGCATTTGGATATTCAAGGTATTATTTTTATTCTTGAAACATTTCTACAAGTTTGAAATTATTTCCAAATAAAACATGCTTTTTTTAAAAAAAAGGAATAAATTTTCATTGAAATTCAAATGCAACACTCATTTGAAAAGAAGTATGAAACCCAAGTTAGTTGACACAAGAATTTTGTGAGATAGGAGTACATGAAATGACAATGACTTGATTAAAGCTTCATCAGTAGAAGAAAGATCTGTTCTGAGAAGATTGTTTCCCTAAGACACATACCTGTGGGGATAGCCATCTTGATCATGATCAGTGGGGAAAACATTTGGCCAAACTTATGTAGAGCTACAGCTTAATTCATTTAAATAAAAGTCTAAGGGGAAACATCATTCACATAGTCAAAAGACCAGCACTGTTGATCATTTAGCCTTTCCTGGTGGTGATAAAGGTGTTGATGTCAAACATACGTGTGAAGAATTTGAAATGTTTAAAGCGTAAGAAAAAAATATAGAGAAATAAATGCAAATGTGCATTCTAGGAAGTTACAGAAATAATAAATACTATTTTGGTTTATATATAAAAATTACTATTTTCGCTCCTTGATCTATTTGCTTAATTTATTTAAGACTATACTATATATAACGAAATATAAAATAGCTGAAAAAATTCACAACCATTGTAATGACCTTACTTAGCTTTTAAAAGAAAATGTAAATTATTTTATTACAAAACAGATGCATTTGTAACGCGGACATTTTAGAATACAAAACAAAATTAAAACCACTTTAATCTTACTATTCAAATGTTTTGTACGTATGTTATTTACAAAAATGGAATTATTTTATAATAGAGTTTTGAAATTGCCCTTTATAAGCTTAATATAAATTGCTTTCTATAAAATTTTATCCTTTAAACAGTTGCATGTTATTCTTAGCTTTAACAGTCCATTACTATTCATTTTCTCCAGTGTAAATAATTAGTTGAGTTGGTTGTATGTATAAAAAGAGACTTAGGATATAACCAACTGGTAAATTTTAGAAACTTCATATATAATGTAATTTAGGGGAAAAAATCCTTGCTGAATTACTCAAATCAACCATTATGGAAAGCCAATAAACTATAATAGACCAATTTAACATTGACACTTGTATTTAAGCAAAACAGCTTTTGGGTGATGGGATTTTACCTTACTGAGATTTTTTTCCCCCCAAAAAAGTTAAATAATAGCAATGCTGGAGTAATTAAAGGCAAGTCATATTTTCTTGGGAAAACTTTTCCAGTGAACAGAAACTCCAGTTTTCAGTTTGCTTTCCTGTCTGGTTTATAGGTGAATTTAGAAATTAGTCGTAGATGATGGATAGGAAATGAAAACATAAATGGAGAGAATTAAATCCTAAAAGTTTAATGAGTTCCCTGATTCCAGAATGCCTGGTTAATACTATAATGTGAATATGTTTGGCAAAGCAAGAAAGATTGAAAATAATCTAAGATTTCTATCAATGGTTCATAAATACTTTATCCATGGAGGGTTAAGAAAAGAAAACAGTAAGACCCCTTTTCAGTTTGAGGATAATTGCTACCTTCTCATACAAGCTGGCTGGACTTCAAAGTCAACCAAGCATTTACTATTACAGTCATTTAAGGTAAAATAGGCTGTTTGCTTTACAAGGAAGCCAGTTGGAAGAAAGCATGTAGTGGGAAGTTTCTTCAACACAATTTCATGCAATTTGAAAATAAAATGTATTCAAGAGAGTTCAAAGAGACATATTAACTTGGGCTGAAAATAAAAAACAGGGACAGAATGATGTGACTTTATTTTGGAGACAAATAATTTATCTAATTAAGGTAAGTGTAACTTTCTTGCTTTGAAGTTCGCTGAGATGAGCTTAGTGTTTGCAAAATTCCTAGTTCACTTTTCTTAATCTGATCTGCTCAGAGGCTTTCCCTCAAAAGTACCAGGCACCCTTGCTGACTTTTCTCGTAGACTGGAAAAGTTAGTAGCATGCAAAATTTTGAAAGAACTGGATTATCTTGCCATTTCCACTTCTTTTCAATAACATTTCTTATTAAATTCCATTTCCCCAAACATCACTAGGCCTGTCACCAGCCTGTCAATGCCTCATATCCTGGGTCTCTATTTACCATCAAAACATATTGGAGACTTCAGGGTCCCAAACTTATCCTTGGGGACAAAGAGGGGAGATAGCTTAATCAGAGAACTCATACCTGCTAAAATTCTAAGTAACTAATGAATCCTTTCAGAAAATGATATGCTTTGATCAGTTGATGTCCTTAAGGAACTTTTAGTCCCTAAGACTATAAGGAGAAATACTGTTTGTCCCAGAGTCCTTTCTGTGAACTAAATAGCTAATCATCTATTTCAACCATGGGAAAAAAACAGATCCAAATAAGGCCTTTATTTTTGGAGCCCTATTAATGAATACTGGTACCCTAAACAGGGAGATTATAGACTATGCCTTTAATTTCACGGTTGAAGAACCCAAGTTCCAGAGAGACTTGTCATATTGCCCAGGGTCAATGAGAGAGTGTGTGCCAGACTGGGTTTAAAATGCAGGTCTTTGGCTCCCCTAAAATAAAAGACCTCCAGTAATATCCTGCTGCTAAATTAGGGATTTCTTACAAGATTATAAAATATAAAGAATAGCCATAGAGAATTAGGAGATTTTAACAAAAAACATGTTACAGATGTTTGGAAACTAGCCTTCAAAATATTTTTCAATAGTCCTTAGATGGAAAACATTCTGATTGGTCTGGAAAATACATATCTATTTTAAATATGATTATCTTCCCTGAGAATAATTTGTTAATTGGATTTACTGTATTATTCAGTTTAATTGGGTTTTATGTAGACTTTGAAACAGTTAATTTAGAATGTTTGCCTGATCAATTGCTTATTCAGAATAGTATACAGTTGCCTAATTGCTTCCTTGTTTTATCCAGAGATACTGGCATGAAAAATGCACGCAAATATATGAATAATTTAAACAAATATATTTGTATATTTAGATCAATATTCAATATTTTAGGTGAAAGATTGCTACTGTCTGATATTATAAAGTGAATCAATTATCCACTTCATGTGTAGATATAAAGGAAAGTTTTTCTTTTTGCTAATACAGATATTTTGAGGAGAGATAGTACAATACATTCTTTTTTCTCCTAATTATTATGTATTTTACAAATAAGATTTAATAGTACAAAAGGAAATAATGAAGGAAGGAAAGAAGGAAGAAAGGAAGGAAGGAAGGAAGAAAGGAAGGAGGGAAGGAAGGAAAACTACCTATAATTCATACCTTGAACTATAACTGTCTTCAACTTTCTTACTGTACTCTTTTTATGAATAGTTTCATAGTTATGAACATGAATAAATACCTTTTTGATTACATATCAAACATTAAACATTTTGTCATAGATACAGGTATTGTAATAATTTTTGTGATTACATGTTTAGTGACTTTATAGTTCATCAAATTGAAGAATATGGGTCACCTAAATCACTCTACAGTTCAAAATTTTATTGTTTTTCAAGTTTTTTTAATGTAGATAATGCCACAGTAGATATATTGGAGCAAGTATCATGTCCTCTTATATAGGGTATACATTTCTAGAAGACTGAAAAACTGTTGTCCCATAAGATGCAGTTTTGTGACTCCTAATACATAGGTCAAATTGCTTTTAAAAGAGGTTGTGCCAATTGATAATAAGGTAAACTACTCTTAGAACTCTTTAAAATGACATCAATTATAATTTAAACACTTTCTATTATAGGGATAGCATTATATATAGGACTACATGACCCACTGATTATTTTCTATAAATAAACCTATGAAATTAGATATAAAGAAGGTCTTATCTTTTTAATCTTGAATTCCCAAAGTTCTCTTCACATTGGATATGAGTATGGTGAAGAAAGCGGGGCAAAAAAGGAAGGACACCTTTACTATACATCCAGATTAGGTGTTATATTTTTCACAAAATATACAATTAAAACTAAAGCTTGTTGGGACTTCCCTGGTGGTGAAGTGGTTAAGAAACTGCCTGCCAAAGCAGGGGACATGGGTTCAATCCCTGGTCCGGGAAGATCCCACATGCCATGGAACAACTGAGCTTGCATGCCACAACTACTGAAACTGTTCTCTAGAGCCAGCGAGCCACAAATACTGAGCCCACATGCCACAACTACTGAAGCTCGTGTGCCTAGTGCCCGTGCTCCACAACAAGAGAGGCCACCACAATGAAAAACCCACGCACTGCAATGAAGAATAACCCCTGCTCGCCACAACTAGAGAAAGACCGTGCACAGCAATGAAGACCCGATGTAGACAAAAATAAATAAATAAATTAATTAATTAAAACAAAGCTAAACTAAAGCCTATGGATTTAACATTGGTCTAAGTTGGTCTGAGGTGACTGTGATTGTCACACAAGAGCAGTTTCAGCAAAATTAGAAACTTAATTGTACCTCTATCCAAATACAGCAAACTGGAAGATTAAAGCAAATTAGGTACAGAAAAGTTAATTTCCAGTAATCCAAATATATTAGGTAAGGTCTTATTTTCAGTACATAATATCCAAATAGATTTCTTTATCCTTGGATATATTGCAACACTAAATGTCTATGAAATCATTCTATTTCTAAACTGTATTGTAAAAAATTGTTTTAGTCTCCATTCCACTAACCATAGGCATTATATAATTAGAGATTCATGAATTGTGATTATGGGATCATGTATCTACAGCGTAGCTTAACCATGGAAAACTTGAAAGTATTATATTGTTATTTATCAACTTTTACGTTTAATTAAATAAATAATGGTGGGGTTTGAAGAAAGAAACTATGAGAAAATCTAACAAGTTTTATTGAATTTGTCATTTTCAGTTGCAATAAAGAACAAAGTTTATAAAAGTGGCATTTCAGCTGCACTAACAGGTATTTTCAGTTTAGCACTAGACCAAAATTTAACTTCAGACTCCTCATATTTTGAAAGAAATCTACTAAATAAGAAACTGAGTTAAAGATTTTCTGATTATGTTAGCAAATTCAATAAATCTAGAAAAAGTAAAATAGCCACCTCATTTCACTTCCCACATTTCAACAGTAGAAAGTATAATTTTCTTTAGTCATGAGAAATAACAAAGAATTTTTTAAAAATCTTGTACATAAATGCAAGAAAAAAGGATTCTAAAAAGTCACTGAAGTTATTCTTAACCTAAAAAGTACAACAAAATGCAAATCTACACTATCTTTGATATAATTTGGTTAGCAAAATACATCTAATAGCTGCGTTAAGGCACTATCCTCTACTTAGAAATTAGAAATGTTTTTTTTCATGTATTGGTGATACAAAGGAAAAGTAGAAAGCTCTTTGGGGAAACAGCTGGCTACTTCCCATTATATACTAATTTGCATCTTCTGAATTCTTTTCCAAAACTGAATCTATTTTCCCCAAATAAATTCTTCATTAGTTGCTTTCTAGTTTACACTGCACCTTCTTCTTTCCCTAATTCAATTTATCAAAAAGCAACTTTATATTTGACTATCTCCCTGTGTTTTATTTTTATTTTTATTAAAAATATAATTTTTTTTTTCAGAATTATGTTTTATTTGGCAGACATTCTGAGGACTTCAAGCCTGGGACATAGCATCTCAGATAACTCTGAGAGACTGCTCCAAAGAGGCAAGATGGCGGGGGCAGGGGATCCAGTAAATATAGGGGTTTTTGCAACAAAGACCAGGTCGTCTGAACATCATAAAGTTACTGTTAATTAAAGAAAACCAGATATCTCAAGTTAAGGAATTTACTGCTTTTCTATGTGTGGGAAGATGCAAGAGACTGGGTTCACTGAAATCATTCCTTTGAAATGCACCTCAGCTCTCTGGGGCCATATCTGAATCCCCTCAGGGTGCACAGTTGGGAGTGACTTCAGTGGCTGAAGGCTCGGCAGTGAGCAGCTTGTTTGTCTCCATCCTGAGTTCTTTCAGGGTTCACTGTTTGGGCGGCTGTAATGTGATGGCTTGGTGGCTGCAACATCCTTTGTTTTACTGATATGACAGGCAAATTAAAATATAATTATTATAAGAATAGGTAACAAGGATTGAAGACTTACTATGACCAAGGCATTATGCTTTACACTCTCTATGTATTTTCTCATTTAAATTTCACAACAGTCCTATGACAGACACTATTACCTTCGTGCTACTGATTAGGAAAGTGACATTGGGACTTCCCCGATGGTCCAGTGGTTAAGACTCTGCCTTCCAATGCAGGAGGCATGGGTTCAATCCCTGGTTAGGGAACTAAGATCCCACATGTCATGGGGTGCAGCCAAAAACTTAAAAAAAAAAAGTGACACTGAGAGAAGTCAAGTGTCTTGTTCAGTATCATAGAAATAGTAACTAGTGAATCTGCAATTTGAACTCAGATCTGTAGCACTTCATAGTCGTCTGAATATGAATTATTGCATGAGACTGCCATCTGACTATTATCTCTGAGGTGTTACTGTCTTCAGTAAACCAGTGGAATAACAGTTTACTGAATACAAACCTGCGTCAAAGGGTAGAATCTTTAACGTGTCAAATAGCGAAGATTTGGGGAATTCTTTTCACACTATGAAAGCACATATTAATTTCTGGGTTGGTCAATTTAATGAAAAATATTTCAGGAGACATTGCTTGTAAACAGAATTTAAGAAAGTGATTCAGATACATTTAAGAGGGCCAGGAATCCCTGCCTAGAGTCAGGAGAAAGCTCACAAAGATAATCTTCAAAACATGTGGCTCAGACTTTGGGTCCATTTCTTAGAGCTATACTATAAAGAGACTGGGTATTCAGGCCAGAGAGCAGAGCAGATGTGTAATAGGTTCCTCTTGGCTCCTAATCCAGGGAAAATGAGCCACAGTGTTCTCCAGCTGGAGCTTCTGGGTGGTCTTCAAAGGTAGAAGAACCCTCATAGAGAGTTTCCAGATCCAATCTGAAGGTCCCACATGTGCAAGGGAAGTGTTTGGAGTATCCATAGTAAGCACTGCTCTCCTATATTCTTTTTCTGTTGTTCCCAGGGACTTCAAAGGGGCTGGTTTCTCATTAAAATGGTACATATAAAGTGACTGTTAGAAATAATGGGAATATTGCTACCATCAATTGGTGAAAGGGTTTCTCTTCACAACTCATGTTCTGAAATGCATATTGAGTGCCTACTATATACCAGTCACTGTTATAGATTTGGTTTTTTATTGAACACTTCTTTCAACCTCTGAGGTAAATAATAATATCCCCATAATACAGGAGAGAAAACTAGGGTTTAAGCACCATGTAACTTGCCCCCAAATCATACAGCTTGAAAGTGAGAAAGCAAAGATTCTTATCTAACACATCTTAAACCTGAATGCAGCATTCCGACTTCTTCTCACAGACTAGCATTACCTTTTGTAGCACAGAAGGACAAGGCTGAATTGCCAACTCTCATCACATTCATTTTAGTCACTGAGCATCTCTGACCCTTCCCATTAGCCTTCTTTGTGTCCTTTCCTTTTTTGCACTTTTTGGGGGACAGTACACCATCTTTATACTGGTTTTCCTTGTTGGCTGTGACAGCATTCTATGAAAACCACAAAGACAATAAAAAACCCAAGTCAAAACACCAGTAATGTCTTTGGGAATCATTCAACCCATGATAACAAAAATAACCACTTTCCCTGTGACATACTAAAAGAGAAATTTCTGTTCTCCTGAAACTGTTCGTCCAATACATGTTTCCACATACATATCAAAGGACTGATGCATAATTATTTTGTTCTTATTTGATGATTCTAAAAAGAATTTTTTAAACTATTACATATCTTTTGATAGAAAAAAATCCTGTAATTGAACATGTATTGGGAATTAAGTGAAACACATTAACTTTGTTTTATGAAGACAGTCCAAAAATTACATCATGCTGCTTGTTTCTTCATGAGTACAATCTCATGTGAAACTATTTGGCAACCATGAGCCATCTGCTTCCGAAGGCTTTCTATCAAGTTGCTAGAGTAATAGTGCAGAAAACAGAGCCATTTGTATTCAGACTTTGATAAATTTAGAATCATTATTATCCTTGATTGACAATTTATAGCTATTGTTTTCAATTTTTAATGAAAAGCAATGTTTGTACGATTTTCATGATCATCACAGGAAATGATCCAACAGTATCACACAATTAAGTAGTTTCCAATATGATTCTATAAATTGTCTTTCATTATTTTCTTCTAGTTGACTTACAAGGGTATGCAATTGTATACCAATGAGACTTTTCAAAATTACTTTCACATTTGTCTTCCTACTTCCTTTTCTATATGGTAGTTAGATGATGGTAGTATTGGTCTTATTACTACCATTTAAAAGTTGGGAAAATAGAAGCACAGAAAAGTTTAAGCAACTTGCCTAATTTCATATAGTTGCTTGGTGGCAGATAAATGGTGAGTGCCCAGGTGTTTTTGATTCTCAGCCCTTAAATCATTTCGCAGAATCAGTTCTGTGGAATACTAGTGTCCTAATAAATGTGAGTAAGTATTCTAATAAAAATAAGTGTCCCAAGGTCACATCAGTTTGAGAAACACTGCATGATATAATTTTAAGGTTGCCTTTAAATTTTCACAGCAGTCATGAGATATTAAAAGGTCAGTGAAGTCCTATAATTTAAAAAAAAATGTTTAACTAGAGTATCTTCAATTTATTGGCCCATGAACACCTTGAAAACCCACTAATATTCTGCAGTACATAGTTTAGAAAGTGTTACACCAACTATACATGTAAGTTTTACTTTGGACATCACTATAGCTAATTATTTTATTTTTCACAAAGTCTAGAAAATGCTAGAGCAAAGAGTAAGAGTTTAACGTTAGTTGACTGAGTGATAAAATCTATGCTATAGGTATTTACAAGTAGCAGCTTAAAAGAATGGATGTCAGTTTTTCTTTTTAATTATTTATTTTATTTATTTTTATTTTTGGCTGCGTTGTGTCTTTGTTGCTTCACAAGGGCTTTCCCTAGTTGCAGCTAGTGGGGGCTACTGTTCGTTGCGTTGTGCGGGCTTCTCATTGCAGTGGCTTCTCTTGTTGCAGAGCACAGGCCCTAGAGTGTGCAGGCTTCAGTAGTTGTGGCTTGCAGGCTCAGTAGTTGTGGCACATGGGCTTAGTTGCTCTGCGGCATGTGAGATCTTCCCAGACCAGGGCTCAAACCCGTGTCCCCTGCATTGGTAGGTGGATTCTTAACCACTGTGCCACCAAGGAAGGCCCTGGATGTCAGTTTATTGAAACCATAAACCAGTTTATTGAAATCCCCCCAAAGAGAGAGAGACAGAGGGAGAGAGAGAATTTACTGAAAATTCAGCAATAGATAGGAATACACATTGAGAAAGAATACAGTGACGTGATGAAATCAAATAAATTAATAAACATGTATTGTGTATATATTGAGTACCTACTATCATCTAGATACTGCAAATGCTTCCTCATTTAATCTGCCCTTACCTTTATGAAATAAGTAGTGTTGTCATTCAACAAACAAATACTTTTTTGTTTCTCATTGGTCATTGTCTAGCCATCCTAGTTGTTAAATATTTCAACTATCACCCTATGTAGAGAGAAATAGCAATGGAAAAAATTGGACTTGACATTCTAAGGTCCCAAAATTCTGTGAGTCAAGGACCACACCTTTATGAAGCTATCACTAGGCAGACATATACGAATAACAATTCTATATTCTAAATTCTAGTCTTAGGAGCCCAATCATGTAGTTAAAAAGCAAAACCATTCATCCCTAGTGCCACTGTGCTACAGAAATTACTCCTTATTGGAGCCTAAGGCATCTCAAGAAGGTGGCAGCACTTGGCATGACTGCAGGGTTAACATGAACCCAGATAATTTAAGCTTTTATACTTAAAGATCAATGTCAGGCTAAATATTATCCTCAGCTCATTTGGAGCTCAAGACGAAGTGATGGTTTGGCCCTGTGATTTGAAAAAAAAAAAAAAATCTCAAAAATTCAACAACGCTTTGAGATGCCAGGGTCATCTTGTTTCAGTTATCCACTCAATAAATATAACTAGATGTTCTGGGACCAAAGAATGAAAAACATTTGTTGCTATTCCCCAAAATACAGAGCCATACTCACAGGTATACTATGTCAGTTAGAACCCTTTCAACTAAATCAAAGCCCCATGGTCCCATAGGCCGTTCATCGTCGACCATTCACAGAGGTATCCCCTGCAGATTTCCCAGCTGTTGTAAAGTCGTTCTTGATCTCTGCCAAGATCGCATGGGGACTGAATTACAATGAGTCATGATTTCCCCAGAACTGGTCTAACTCCTTCTTCTACAACCAGGCCCATGTATTTCAATAACAGATTTTCTGCCAGGGAAAATCCAGGTAAACTTTGCAGAGACAGTCCTTGAAGTTTGATTTGGCACAAACTGACTCAGATTCTTCTGTTGTTTACTGTATGATTTTGAAATGACTTTCCATTGAGGGGAGAAATAGTCATTTGTCCCTTAAATACGCACATGCAATAATCTATTGCTAATACTCTTGAGACATTCACTAGCAAGATTTATGACTTGAATCAGGACATTCCATTTCTTTTAAGGCAGGAGGAAACTTCAGTGTCTTGTTTGAGCTTACTTCTACTGACTTTCTCTAACGGGTCAAAATAATTGCTAGGGCAAGGTTTTGTTTCTTTTCACCACTGAGGTCTGCCTCCGCCAAGTGGTAACACATCATGTTATCTGGTTGTTTTAACTGGTTACCTAAATGCTGGTTCTTCCCGCAGCCATCAGTTTGAGTCACTTCCTTCATGAAGCCATTCCCAGTTCAGACCAGGCTTCAGTGGTCTTTTCTGCCTTTGCAACAAGTGAAGAGTTTTAAGCATGAGGCCACAAAGTGTTGCTGAATAATATGCCTTCTTGTTTTTCTTACATTGTTTTCTTTATATTCTTTCTTTCCCTCCAAGTCTAAAATAGTGACCATTTTAGATGATCTATAGTATGTGCTCTGGAATCAGAATTTCTGCACTCAAACGCTAACTTTCACCTGCTAGTTATTTTTTAACCTTGGGCAAGTTTCTGGATTTTCTGTGCCTTAAATGCCTTATCTATAAAATAGTGGTAATAACAGAGTCAACCAAATAGGGTTATTATAATTATTAAATGAGATAATATCACAAGCCCTTAGCACAGTGCCTGGGATAGTAAGTGTTCACTTAGAGATATTGATACCACTGCCAGCTTCGAGAAAATGGGAAGCACATCTGTGCATCACCTATCAACCACAGAAGCCTAGGAGTAATAGAGTTAAAATTCAAGATCAAGCCTACCTGAAATCAAAGTCCAAACTATCTATATAGGTAGAGATAATACATGTTCAAAAGACCAAAAAAAATCATATAATAATTAATTTTTACATTCTACCTAGTAAATTTATGGCTGATTTATAATTAGTGCTAGCGTCCCAAAATTTTACATTATTTCGAGTTATTTTCTCAAAAGTTACCCCTAGTTTTCAACCTGATAGCCTTGGGTCTGTATTTAATTTTAACACAAACATACTTTTTTGGTTTTTTTGCTTTTTCAAGTCTGCCTACTACAAATCTTCCTAAGATATTACTAAGATAAAGGGAGACTACTTGCCTTTGAACTTTCATACTTCTCCCAGGACCTCCTCTGTTTCTTTTCCCACGGGAGACAACTGAGTGATTATACCAAGCATCCCAGATAATACAATGAGAGCCAAGAAGACATGAAAACCACCCTATGATCCCTATTTTACCAATATGGAAAATGATACCTTACAAAGCTAATCAGTTTGTCCGAGGACCCACAGCCAATGCATAAGAACTCAATTAGCATCCCACAACTATCACCCAAAAGATAAGCTCTGAACTGTTCAGTTATTATCTCCCAAAGCATTAAAACTCAAGAAGAGAGAATCTGAGCACTACTTGTAGATATTTCATTTAGAACCTTGAGGTTTAGTGTGCCTGTGGGAGCATATGTGCCTCTGTGTGTATCCAAGCATCACTATGGGAGCATAGCCCTGCTCACTCCTGCTTTGCTTGTCAGAGGATCTGTCCTTCCATGTTTTATCCCTCCCCACTGTTACATGTGAAAGAATCCCACAGCGCCCCTAGTGTCTCTCCCCAACCGAGTACCAGATTATTTATTTAGATGAGAAAAGAAATCAAAATAAATTACAAACCTGGTATATCATAAACATCAAAAACTCCAGAACTATAAGATTTTTGTTACTTGCCTGATGTATCTTTATATTTTGTCTTGTAGTTCTTGGCCTGCTTACGCTTTGAATGCCTCTTCATATGACAATAATAAAATAATAATAGTATGACAAATAATTGATAATTTTGTGATATAATTTTCTGGAGAGAGAATAGAAAGATAAGCCAAACTTTCTTCTCTCATTGTGGATCAAAACTTGTCTGTGTGCTGTTTTATTATTATTGATATTTTAGAGAAGTTTCTTTCAGTTTCTAAACAGTTATTGCTAGTTTCATGTAAATGTTTAAGATGACTGTCAAATTTGGAAAAAAACATATTTTTTCACACGTGCACTCTCAAATTTTGTGGAAGTTCAAATTTTCTTAGTCAGTAAATGGCATTAAAACTTTTTAATTAATGATAATCTTTAACCAGTTTGTTCTAGATGTTTCCACTGTACTATTGTAGTGTAAGTTTTATGTTGCTTTTGTCCATGTTAGTATTTCATTTCAAAATAATGGGTATCCACTTCTTTTTCTAATGAATTCATATGATTCATTCCACTTTGTTAATTTAATTATTTATCAAAATTATAGCCTATTCATTACTTATATTCAAAATGTATCTCTTCTTAATAAATTACTGCTTTAAATGTAATGAGAAAAAATTGTCACAATATACTTCTCAGTATCAGGATAATTTCTATTGATTGCATACAGTACACTATGAAAAATAATTTCACTGTATGAGGCATTCATAATTTTATATGCTACATTATTGAAAACATTCCCAATAGGAGAGAAATTCACTTGAATTAGATGTTATTAAGAGCTGACTATGCAGCATTAAATATTATAGTTGACAATTTAAAAAATTTCCTCAGACTAGATTCTGGTTCCATTCATTTCTAAGCTTGTTTCTCCTCTGCTACCTCCATTCTTCCATCGCCCAGGTGTTAGGAAAGTTCGTATCATCACACGACACCTGCGCCATTTAGACTCACTACTGCGTGAGATGGCAGCCTGGGAGTTAGGATTATTCCTTCAAGTCACTGCTACACTGAGATGGCAAGCAATAACTTAAGTATACACAGAGGTGACTGCAAGCCACTAAATGTATCCTTGACTCAATTTCCCTTTAGTTAGATCCCCAAAATACCCAGAGTCACACTGGCACCACCAGACAAGAAAGAGAGTAGACATGAGAATGGAAAGAGACAGCAGCCTTAAGTGATGATGCTTAAAAATGTCTTACTGTGTCAGCTTTACCAAGTGAGAGTCCTCAAAGCTGAACATCATTAGATTCACAGCCAATCCACCCCTGCTGTTCCCTATACTCTCTATCCTACCTCCCATCTGGATGCTTCATTCCACATGAAACTCGCACAGCTACGCATCTCTGTGTGCCTACTTTCCAAAACAACCTACACCTGCTTCCTCACATGAATTTCCTGAACCTTTTCCCTCATATGTTTCTGTTTTGTGCCCTAGGGTCTTGCTCCTCAAAGTGTGGTGAATGGACCAACAGCAACTGGAAATTTTTAAAAGTTCAAAATCTCAGGTCCCACACCAAATCTACTGAATCTGAATCTTTCTTTAAACAAGATCTCCAGCAGCATTTCATTCACTTATGGGTTTGAGAAGCATATCCTAGAGAACACCCCCCCCCAATCCCATGGAGAAGGAAAGAATACGCTTTTTACTCTAAATGAAGTTTTTACCCATTGCAAACTCAATGCCCAATCAAACCCAGGTTTTCCCTTAACCCAGGTTTTCCTGAAAACATGCTTATCACCACCCTTTCATAAAGAATGTCTCTACTTCTCAGTCTCTAAAAAGGAAGGACTGGCCTTCTTTCCAATTTGTGTCTTCTTCTAGATATCAAATCAGTTATCCACATTTAGTGACCAAGTGGGCATTCAGCTCAGTCTTGGAAGATTATCAATACTATTAATTGTTTTCATAGACACATTTGAACATTTATGGGTCCAGCACTGATAAGACATTTCTTATCCTGAGTCTCACTGTTGTCCACATTTTGATGATCTGCAAAATGGTTGACCTCATGTTTCCACTCAACCGAAGCCACATAAATATTATTTAATCATTTTGAGCAGATATTCTGGTCTCCCCAATTAGATTTATGTGTTTTGAAGGCAGGAACAATGTGGTTGATGCGTTTGAGTTCTCATAGAGCCGATCATAGGACTTGACACATTGTAATTTTCAATTAAGGCTTCTGGTTTAATCAGGTAATAGTTAAATATTTATTTGATGACTGAGGAACATTCAGGGTTGCAGAATTAACACTTTGAATTATAATTCTTACTGAATTTGATAGAGAACCCAATGTTTTATTATCATTATTGTCATCAAATGTGAATTTCCGTCACACATTTTTACTGAAAAGAATGGAGTTTCCTGTCATCGTAGTGGCAGTTTCATATTGTATTTTAATGCAGAATATTTAGTGTAGTGAAAAAGGTAAGGAGTCGGAAATGCTGTTTTCCTAAATAGTCATCTACTAGCTGTGTGACTTGAATCCAGTTACTGACCCTCATTCATTCTGTTTCCTTATATGAAAGAGAATAATAATAATGTCAACTTCATGGGGTTTTTATGACATTTAATGAGATAAAGTATATTTGAAAAACTTAAAAAACTAATACAAATCTTGACATTTTCCCCTCAATCCATTATTCTAAATTATGAATTTTGATATTGATATTGAAATCATTTTTTCTAATACATATGGTAGCACTTAGTATTAGTTTCAAAAGTAAATTAGTTTCAAAAGTAAAGTAAAAAAAAAAGTCTTAAGTTTGGAATTAGACCATGACTATATAGCTACTTGTACCTTCTAGCCTCCAAATGAACCATGAAAATTTCAAAATTAACAAGGGAGTAGTGCAATGACTCAGATGAATAAGAAAGATTAAAATTCCATTAAAAAATAGATGTAGGCAATGAGCCTTTCTCTGTTTCTTTTTCTGAGAAAAAAGTGTGCTGCTTGAGGTTGGGAATGATGAGGAGGCAATGCTTATTTTCAATTAGCCCTAGGCTTCTGGACTTTCCCAAGAAAGTTTATCAAAAATTGTACGTAAGAGTTTTAGAAGTTGGACAGTGGAAAGAAGCAAAGAAAGAAAAGAAAAAGCAGTGTACTGAATATTTATGTCCCACCAACATTCATATGTTGCAATCCTAACCCTCAATGTGATGGTATTGGGAGGTGGAGCCTTTGAAAGATGATTAGGAGCTCCAATGAATGGGGTTAGTGTCCTTATCAAAGAGAGCCCAGAGAGCGCCCTCACCTTTTCTTCCTTGTGAGGACAAAGCAAAAAGACAGCTGTCTATAAACCAAGAAGCAGGCCCTCACCAGACACTGAATCTGCTGACACCTTGATCTTGGACTTTTCAGCTTCTGAACTGAGAAATAAATTTTTATTATTTATAAACTACTCAGTCTATGGTATTCTGTTATAGCAGCCAGAACAGAGGAAGGAGGGAAAGAAGGAAGGAAAGAAGGAAGGAAGGAAGGAAGGAAGGGAGGGAAGAAGGAAGGGAGGGAGGAAGGAAAGGAGGGAGGAAGGAAGGGAGGGAGGAAGGAATGGAAGAAGAAAGGAAATAGCCAGTGAGGACCAAGTATGAGTGATTAGGCTCAATATATGTAATTTCAAGTGTTATAATGATATATAGTCAAACAATTTGCTGATTTGGTCACATGCAATAAGACACGTTTTAATCTTTATTCAAAAAGCCTTCCCTGAAAAGACTTGTATTTTTCAAAGATGTCCACAATATCTCCTGTCATACATGCTCATCTGACACATGACCTTGCTGCTCTGTAAAGAGTCAGAATCTGTTTGGCAAACCTCCCTGAATCTGACCCAACCCCGTGACTCTTTGAGCAATAGAATAAGGCAGAACTGGTGCTGTGCACAAGTTTTTGTAAAAGCTCTTAACACATCTGGCAGCTCTGCTTTCTGTCTCTAGGAAGACAGCAGCAATGTAAGAAGTACACCAGCCTCAGATCACCATCTGGGAAAAATCAGAAGACAGAGGTTTCAGATGAATGAGTAAAGAAGCCGCCTTGGAAGTAAATACTCCATCCCCAGACACCGCAGCTGGGGATCAGGTACAGACTTCCCAGATAAGTGATTATAAAATACCTCATCCACAGAATTGTGAGGAAAACAAAACTTTGTTTTAAGTCATTGAGATTTAGGGTAGTTTTTCAGATAGCAAAAAATAACTGAAACAGACTCATATCCTAGGATATACAACAAATTTCTACAAATTAATAAGAAAAAGACAGATAAATCCAAATTTAAAATGTGAAGACAGGTCTTCCCTGGTGGCGCAGTGGTTAAGAATCCATCTGCCAACGCAGGGGACACGGGTTTGAGTCCAGGTCCGGAAGATCCCACGTGATGCGGAGCAATTGAGCCCATGTGCCACAGCTACTGAAGCCCATGCACCTAGAGCCCATGCTCCGCAACAAGAGAAGCCACCTTAAGGAGAGTCCAGCACACCTCAACGAAGAGTAGCCCCCGATCGCTGCAAGTAAAAAGAAAAGCCCATGTGCAACAACGAAGACGCAACACAGCCATAAATAAATAAATAAATATATTAAATTAAAAAATAAATAAATAATGAAGACAACTTAAACAGGCACTTTATAAAAGAGGATATCCAAATAGCCAATAAACATATAAAAAGATGCTCAGGAAAAGCAAATTAAAATCATGAACAGATAGCACTACATACCTTCCAGAATGGTTAAAATTTAAAAGGTTGACAATACCAGATTTGGGGAAGGATGTGGACCAACTAGAACACACACACACACACACACACACACTGAAGGCAGGAATATAAATTGGTACAACCATTTGAGAACATTTGTCAGTAGCTTCTAAAACTAAACCTCTCTATGCTCTATGGAGGTCCTACAATTCTTCTCCTGAATACACCTAAAAAAATGTAGTTTTATATCCACCAAAAGACATCAACAAGAATATTCACAGCAGCTTTAGTCATAATCACCAGAAACTGAAACCATCCCAAACACATCAACAGTAAAATGAATAAAGGATCATGGTGTAATATTCATATAATGAAATACTACACAGCAATAAAATCACACATACATATTCACATTTGTATTATATCATATTATATCATTTTATATTTGTGTTATCATATATGTACATATATATGCACAGGTGAATCTCAGAGACAAATGTTGAAAGAAAGAAATCAGACTGAAAGAATATTTATACTGTATTATTTCACTCATATGAATTTCAAAAACAAGGAAAACTCTTCTGCAGTGATAGACACCAGAATAGTGCCATTGATGGGTATACCCAAGATGAGAAATGAAGGAGTCCATTAGGTCCCTCCTTTCAGTTAATGGGGTTTGAATTGGGCTATCCCACCCTTAGTTCCAGGGATTGGCACCATCAAATAAACTAGCTCGATGATCTTTACTGAACACCTATGAGATGTCCAGGTAAGTTCCCTACTCTCACAGAGTTTACATTCTAAAGTGGCATGTGACCCATCGCTGTTAATGTTGAGCTGAGATGCTATTCTAGGTCTTTTTTCTAGAACTGTTAGAAAAGGTATGCTGTCTTTCCACTGGAGTTTGTGTGATATTAGGGTGTAAGTCTGGAACTGCTGTCAACCATATTCATGGTACAAGGAACAGACTAGCTGAAAATTAAGTCAGCACAGAGGAAAGCAGATCAAAAAGGGGGAAAAAAATCCATTGAAGCCTCAAATCATGCCCTATTTCCAGCCATACTAGAAGCTGGCATAGCCCTGGACCTTTTGGTTATGCGAAGCAATCAAGTTCCAGTTTGAGGGAATTATTTTTCCAACTTGCAAACAAGAGTTTTGGCTAATTCTGTGCCCAAGCATAGAAGCACCTTGAAAGGAAGCACCTTAGAAATTAATTGACAAAGCCACACTAGACTCAAAAGTTTAATCCAACTTCAAGCACCCATTATACCATATAGCTAGGAATGAGAAAAACAAGCCACAGACACTGGGTTTTTACTCGTGCTAATCAGCTCAAATCAGATCCCCTTTGCTTCTTTTGTGCCCTTGTTTGGAGACCATAACACTGCCTCTCAATCCCTGACTCTGCTTTGTTTTTAATATTTGTATCCATTCCTTTTCCTCTTTAAATTATTGCATGGCCTTGATTTATCCACAGGAACATCAATTCTTTCTGAGAATGTGCATTTATACTCTTTTCATTCCCTAGAACATCCCTAGGACACCTGGAGAAGAAAATCAAAACACATTCCTGAAGCACAACCTAGCACTCCTTCTGGCCCTATCCTAGCTTTGCAGCATAAGGTGTGTTTCAACATTTATATTATTTCTTCTTATATCTTCTGCTTTTCCTTATGGTAAGAGAGAGGACATGGAAAAACTCTTCCTCTTTTTGTTCTAGGAGGCTGGAAGGCCAAAGAAGCCTCCCTTCTCTTTAGCTATCTGTTGCTGAGGGAACCCTAGAAGAAAAAAGGAAGTATTGGAAAGGAGATTCTTCCAAAGGATTTTGCTGTCAAACCACTTGGATCCTACAATTAGACACAGTGGTAGTTAAGGGATACAGTTTCCAATATCTTCATATTCCACAAAATCACTGGTTCAACCAAGTTTGGCAATTTTGTTAAATGTACTTGTATAAGAATTTTTCTGATTTTATTAACACATTGTGGTAGGTATTAGGGCTGTTCACAATTTGGGGCAAGGGCTGGAGGGCACTTTCCTCCTATGGGCCTTGGATGTGGCCAGATGACTTCCTTTTGCCAGTGAAATATGAGTTGAAGTGATACCTACCAAGGCTGAAGCTCTAAGGGGCTAGCAGATCTTGGCCACACCATGTTTTCCCTCTGCCACAGAGCCTGGGAAAATTAAAGGTATTAGCTGTTTTGTCAGCCTACCTACCAGAGAAGCATGACAACAACATGGAAGCAGCATTCCTAGATAGATAGCCCACAGTGATCAGAGAGCAGAATGCAGAAATAAATTCTTGTGGTTTTACACCACTTGGATTTTGTGGTTGTTGTATAAGTCAGGGTTCTCCAAAGAAACAGAGCCAATAGGATGTATACGGAAAAAAACTGTTTTAAGGAATTTACTCATACAGTTGGGGAGTCTCACAAGTCCAAAATCTGAAGTGCAGGCTGGCAGGTTGGAGATTCAGGTAAGAGTTGTTATTAGAGTCTTGGGTCAAAATCTATATGGCAGGCCAGCAGGGTGGAAACTCAGGCAGGATTTCTATATGAGTGGTGAGGTAGAATTCCATATTCTCCAGGAAACCTCAGTTTTTGCTTCTCCAGGAAACTTCAATTGATTGGATGAGATCTGCCACGTTATGGAGGATACTCTGCTTTACTTATATTCAACTGATTGCAAATATTAATTACATCTATAAAATATCTTCATAGCAACATCTGGAGTAGTATTTGACCAAATAGCTGGGCACCATAACGTAGCCAAGTTGACAGGTAAAATTAACCATTATGGTTGTTTTTTATTATAGCATAATCCAGCTCAAACTGACTGATAAATACAATTCTTGTAGAACTTTTAGAAGTTACAAAACAATATTTAAAAATAACAATTACTCCTATTTGCCATAAATATCTGCTATAAACATTTCAGTGTACTTTCAGTCATTTTCCTATACAAAAAATTTTTTCCCTCTACATTTAAAAAAATTAGTTGAAAGCAAATTATAGTGTATTAATGAATCCTTTGGTACCTGAATGGTTTATATGAATAGAAAGCAATTCAGTATTATATGACCTTTGTTAACATCCAATGTATTAATTAATAAAAATAAACATTTTACTAAATACATACATACCACTTGCACAACCAATAATATTCATTTAACACATTAGGCTTTTCCAATATTTATCCCTTGACTACAAATCCAATCAACTCTCCTAGTCACAAAATATACAAATTAAATATACTAGATTATTCTAAATACTTTAATCATCTTTTCCCTCAGACAAAATCCTCACGTTATTATAATCATAAAGCCAACAATACACTTATATTAAAACCATTTAAAAGTGCTAAACATAGTGAATGTCTATTTATTTTTCTACTATCTTTTTTTCTTATTCTGATTCTGATTTCTTATTCTTCCAAGAGCTACGATTTTATTTCACTGACCTAAAGAGAGGGTTTGATTTGGGGCAGATGATGAGTGAAGATTTAGAAGTGGAGAACAAGTCTTGGGTGTGTCTACCAAAAAGATTCTACCTGCACATATTATCCGACTAAGTTGGTCCTGCTTTTTGATTTTGTGCATTATACAGTCTGTTAGGATTATCACCTCTAATCAACCCTACAGCTTTTAATCTGTGTATGTGTCTGTGTGGGCAGGGGAGATGCACAAGTTTTATTATAATCATTACACAGTATAGCCTAGTAAAGTTCTACCTTACAAATATTTGTTTTCATATCTTGATATTTTTATACATTAGATGAAAGCCTTTTTTGCAACTGCTGCTTCTGAGTGGGTCCTGTTCAGCTAAATCCAAAGGTGTTTCTCAATTATTTCACTGGAATTGCAATTTTTCTTTCTTATCAGCTACTAAGACATACAATGTTATGTCATAAGCGTTGTTTCCATGGCTATTAACTTTTTTGAAACATAATTGCCATGACTGTATAAAATTATATGGTAAGAGCACAACATAGTTTTGACAAAACTTATGTATATCACAAAGCAGGTGATGTTTTTGGTGTGCTTTTGCTAACAATTTTCAACACAACTTTTTATGTGAAATAAAACATCAACTAAAAATATCCCAACAGAATGAATTAGTATCTACCACCAAAGGCTTTTTATTTTTTTGTCTGTAGAGTATTGTACATGTTTATTTTATTTATTTATTTTTTTTACTAAATTGATTGGCAGTTTGAAGTTGTTTAGGATTGACCAGTGAGTCTTCATTCTAATTCTATGTGTGTAGTAGGTATAAAAGTTAATAAATGGTTTTAAAAATTATCACTAAAATGAAAACAATGAAAAGTAAGAGAAAAACTCCAGATTTGAACAATTAGAAAGATTTATACATAACTGAAAACTAACTTCAAGATATGGAATAAATGTAAAGTCTTCTATAAAGCTATACATTTTAGAAAGTCATAACAAAAACATCATTAGGAAATATTTAGAACTTGATAAGATCTGAAATTGATCTAGAAGAAAAAAAGTAAGCAAAATAGACAGTATAGTACATTTTTCAATAGAATGTAACAGTATTAAAATATGGTATTAAGTATACAAATTAAAACAGTCTGGGAATGGTAAAGGAAAAGAAAAATAGACCAATCACAAAGGCACATTAAAATTTTATATAAGAGATGGATTTTTTAATACATAGCATTGGGACAAATGTCTGGATACCTGGAGACAACTGAGCAGATTATATTGCTACCTCATGATTTATAACAAAACAAATTCCAGGAAGAATAAAATTAAATGTATTTTTAATGAAGCAATAAAAGTGCTGTAAGATGTTATTAAATATTTGTATCTTGTGGCAGGGCATGACTTTCCAAGTGTTTTATATCTGGCACTAAAGGTGGAAACCACAAAGAGGGATATTAATGTTTTAACATAAACATTTATAAAAACTTAAGAATATCTATAAATAACATTTAAAAGTTAAAGGCATAATCTTCAAAAGTGTAAAGGTTGTGAAAGACAAGGAATGACACGGGGACTGCCACAGACAGGAAGGGACCAAAGAGATATGATAACAAAGTGCAATGTGGAATCCTGGAATGAAAAATGACACTAACTGAAAGTGGATAAAATCCAAATAAATTGTGTACTTTAATGGAACTGTACCAAAGTTAAGTTCTTGGTTTTGATTACTGTTCTGTGGTTATTAAAATAACAAAGGGGAAGCTGATACAGGGCGTATGGGAGTTCTCTGTATTATTTTTGCAACTACTCTATAAATCTCAACTTACCATAACAGAAAAAGTGGGGAGAAAAACATTAAAAGCAAATGACAAAGTATGAAAATTATTTTTAAATGAGTCATGAGAGACTAGTATCTTTAATGTATAAAGATCTCCTTTACAACCTAAGTGTCCATCATCAGATAAATAGATAAAGAAGATATAATATAGAAAAGTAAAAGAAACTGATCCAGTATGGAGTCAGATTTTTTCCTTCCCGATTACACATTGAGTTTCTGCAATGGACCAGGCATTGTAATAGGCACTAGATAAACAAGGATAATCCCTGTTCAAAAGAATCTTCCCTTCTGGTTTGTGAGTAAATGCGGTGTGGCTGACAAGGTCTTGGTGCTCCAGCCAGGTGTTAGGCCTGAGCCTCTGAGGTGGGAGAGCCGAGTTCAGGACATGGGATCACCAGAGACTTCCCAGCCCCATGTAATATCAATCGGCAAGAGCTCTCCCAGAGATCTCCATCTCAATGCAAAGACCCAGCTCCACTCAATGACCAGCAAGCTTCAGTGCTGGATACCCCATGACGAACAACTAGAAAGACAGGAGCACAATTCCACCCATTACCAGAGAGGCTGCCTAAAATCATAATAAGTTCACAGATACCCCAAAACACACCACCGAACATGGTCCTGTCCACCAGAAAGATGAGATCCAGGCTCATCCACCAGAATACAGGAACCAGTCCCCTCCACCAGGAAGCCTACACAACCCACTGAACCAAGCTTACCCACTGGGGGCAGACAACAAAAACAACAGGAATTACAAAACTGCAGCTTGTGAAAAGGAGACCCCAAACCCATTAAGTTAAGCAAAAAGAGAAGACAGAGAAACACACAGCAGATGAAGGAGCAAGGTAAAAACCCACCAGACCTAACAAATAAAGAGGAAATAAGCAGTCTACCTGAAAAACAATTAAGAGTAATGGTAGTAAAGATGACCCAAAATCTTGGAAATAGAATGGAGAAAATACAAGAAATGTTTAACAAAGACCTACAAGAACTAAAGAGCAAACAAACAATGATGAACAACACAATAAATGAAATTGAAAATTCTCTAGAAGGAATCAATAGCAGAATAACTGAGGCAGAAGAAAGCATAAGTGATCTGGAAGATAAAATAGTGAAAATAACTACCACAGAGCAGAATAAACAAAAAAGAATGAAAAGAATTGAGGACACTCAGAGAATTCTGAGACAATATTAAACACAACATTCAAATTATAGGGGTCCCAGAAGAATAAGAGAAAAAGAAAGGGACTGAGAAAACATTTGAAGAGATTATAGTTGAAAACTTCCCAAAAATGGGAAAGGAAATAGTCAAGTCCAGGAAGTGCAGAGAGTCCCATACAGGATAAATCCAAGGAGAAACACACCAAGACACATACTAATCAAATTATCAAAAATTAGATACAAAGAAAAAATTTTAAAAACACCAAGGGAAAAAGAATAAATAACATACAAGGGAATCCCCATAAGGTTAATAGCTGAGCTTTCAGCAGAAACTCTGCAAGCCAGAAGGGAGTGGCAGGATATATTTAAAGTGATGAAAGGGAAAAATCTACAACCAAGCTTACTCTACCCAGCAAGGATCCCATTCAGAGACGATGAAATAAAATGAAATGAAATTAAAAGTTTTACAGACAAGCAAAGCAAGGAGAATTTAGCACCACAAAACCAGTTTTACAACAAATGCTAAAGGAACTTCTCTAGGCAGGAAACACAAGAAAAGGAAAAGACTTACAATAACAAACCCAAAACAATTAAGAAAATGGTAATAGAAACATACAAATCCATAATTACCTTAAATGTAAATGGATTGAATGCTCCAGCCAAAAGACTTAGACTGGCTGAATGGATAAAAAACAAGACCCATATATATGCTGTCTACAAGAGACCCACTTCAACCTAGGGACACATACAGACTGAAAGTGAGGGGATGGAAAAAGATATTCCATGCAAATGGAAAACAAAAGAAAGATGGAGTAGAAATTCTCATTTCAGACAAAATAGACTTTAAAATAAAGACTATTAGAAGAGACAAAGAAGGACACTACATAAAGATCAAGGAATCAATCTAAGAAGAAGATATAACAATTGTAAATATTTATGCACCCAACATAGGAGCACTCAATACATAAGGCAAATGTTAACAGCCATAAAAGGGGAAATCGACAGTAACACATTCATAATAAGGGACTTTAACACCCCACTTTCACCAATGGAAACATCATCCAAAATGAAAATAAATAAGGAAACACAAGTTTTAAATGACACATTAAACAAGATGGACTTAATTGATATTTATAGGACATTCCATCCAAAAACAACAGAATACACTTTCTTCTCAAGTGCTCATGGAACATTCTCCTGGATAGATCATATCTTGGGTCACAAATCAAGCCTTGGTAAATTTTAGAAAATTGAAATTGTGTCAAGTATCTTTTCTGACCACAACGCTATGAGACTAGATATCAATTACAGGAAAAAATCTGTAAAAAATACAAACACATGCAGGTTAAACAGTACACTACTAAATAACCAAGAGATCACTGAGGATATCAAAGAGGAAATCAAAAAATACCAGAAATGAATGACAATGAAAACATGAGGACCCAAACCTATGGGATGTAGCAAAAGCAGCTATAAGAGGGAGGTTTACAGCAATACAATCTTACCTCAAGAAACAAGAAACATTGCAAATAAACAACCTAATCTTATATGTCAAGCAATTAGAGAAAGAAGAAAAAACCCCTAAAGTTAGCAGAAGAAAAGAAATCATAAAGATCAGATCAGAAATAAATGAAAAAGAAATGAAGGAAATAATAACAAAAATCAATAAAACTAAACACTTGTTCTTTGAGAAGATAAGCAAAATTAATAAGCCATTAGCCACACTCATCAAGAAAAAAAGGAAGAAGACTCAAATCAACAGAATTAGAAATGAAAAAGGAGAAGTAACAACTGACACTGCAGAAATACAAAGGATCATGAGAGATTACTACAAGCAACTCTATGCCAATAAAATGGATAACCTGGAAGAAATGGACAAATTCTTAGAAATGCACAACCTTCTGACAGTGAACCAGGAAGAAATAGAAAATGTGAACAGACCAATCACAAGCACTGAAATTGAAACTGTGATTAAAAATCTTCCAACAAACAAAAGCCCAGGACCAGATGGCTTCACAGGCAACTTCTATCAAACAGTTAGAGAACAGCTAACACCTATCCTTCTCAAACTCTTCCAAAATATAGCAGAGGGAGGAACACTCCCAAACTCATTCTACAAGGCCACCATCACCCTGATACCAAAAGCAGACAAATATGTCACAAAGAAAGAAAACTACAGGCCAATATCACTGATGAACATACATGCAAAGATCCTCAACAAAATACTAGCAAACAGAATCCAACAGCACATTAAAAGTATAATACAGGGCTTCCCTGGTGGTGCAGTGGTTGAGAGTCCGCCTGCCGATGCAGGGGACACGGGTTCATTCCCCGGTCCGGGAAGATCCCACATGCCACAGAGCAGCTGGGCCCATTAGCCATGGAGGTTGAGCCTGCACGTCCGGAGCCTGTGCTCTGAAATGGGAGAGGCCACAACAGTGAGAGGCCCGCATACCGTAAAAAAAAAAAAAAAAAGTATAATACATCATGATCTAGTGGGGTTTACCCCCGGAATGCAAAGATTCTTCAATATCCGCAAATCAATCAATGTGATATACCATATTAACAAACTGAAGAAGAAAAACAATATGATCATCTCAACAGATGCAGAAAAGGCTTTCGACAAAATTCTACACCCATTTATGATAAAAACACTCCAGAAAGTAGGCAAAGTGGGAACTTACCTCAACATAATAAAGGCCACATATGACAAACCCACAGCCAACATCATTCTCAATGGTGAAAGACTGAAACCATTTCCTCTAAGATTAGGAACAAGACAAGTTTGTCCACTCTCACCACTATTATTCAAAATAGTTTTGGAAGTTTTAGCCACAGCAATCAGAGAAGTAAAAGAAATAAAAGAATCCAAATTGGAAAAGAAGAAGTAAAGCTGTCAATGTTTGCAGGTGACATGATACTATAAATAGAGGATCCTAAAGATGCTACAAGAAAACTACTAGAGCTAATCAATGAATTTGGTAAAGTAGCCTGATGCAAAATTAATGCACAGAAATCTCTTGCATACCTATACACTAATGATGAAAAATCTGAAAGAGATATTAAGGAAACACTCCTATTTACCATTGCAAAAAAAAGAATAAAATACCTAGGAATAAACCTACCTAAGGAGACAAAAGATGTGCAGGCAGAAAACTATAAGACAACGATGAAAGAAATTAAATATGATACAAACAGACGGAGAAATATACCATGTTCTTGGATTGGGAATCAACATTCAGAAAATGACTATAATACCCAAAGCAATCTACAGGTTCAGTACAATCTCTATCAAACAACCAATGGCATTTTTCACAGAATTAGAACAAAAAATTTCACAATCTGTATGGAAACACAACAGACCCGGAATAGCCAAAGCAATCTTGAGAAGGAAAAACATAGCTGGAGAAATCAGGCTCCCAGACTTAAGTAATACTACAAAGTTACAGTAATCAAGACAGTATGGTACTGGCACAAAAACAGAGATATAGATCAATGGAACAAGATACAAAACTGGAGATAAACCTACACACATATGGTCACCTTATTTTTGATAAAGTATGCAAGAATATACAATGAAGAAAAGACAGCCTCTTCAATAAGTGGTGCTGGGAAAATTGGACAGCTACATGTAAAAGAATGAAATTAGGACACTCCTTAGCACCATACACAAAAATAAACTCAAAATACATTAAAGACCTAAGTGTAAGGCCAGACACTATGAAACTCTTAGAGGAAAACGTAGGCAGAACACTCTATGACATAAATCACAGCAATATCCTTTTTGACCCACCACCTAGAGAAATGGAAATAAAAATAAACAAATGGGACCTAATGAAACTTAAAAGATTTTGCACAGCAAAGGAAAACATAAACAAGATGAAAGGACAACCCTGAGAATGGGAGTAAATATTTGCAAATGAAGCAACTGACAAAGGATTAATCTCCAAAATATATAAACAGTTAATGCAGCTCAATATCAAAAAAAGGAACAACCCAATCCAAAAATGGGCAGAAGACCTAAACAGACTTTTCTCCAAAGAAGATATACAGATTGCCAGAAATGCATGAAAGGATGCTCAAAATCACTAATCATTACAGAAATGCAAATCAAAACTAAAATGTGTTATCACCTCACACTGGCCAGAATGGCCATCATCAAATAATCTACAAACAATAAATGCTGGAGAGCGTGTGGAGAAAAGGGAACACTCTTGCACTGTTGGTGGGAATGTAAATTGATATAGCCACTATGGAGAAGAGTATGGAGCTTCCTTCAAAAACTAAAAATAGAACTACCATACAACCCAGCAATCCCACTACTGGTTAAATACCCTGAGAAAACCATAATTCAAAAAGTGTCATGTACCACAATGTTCATTGCAGAACTATTTACAATAGCCAGGACATGGAAGCAACCTACATATCCATCAACACAGATGAATGGATAAAGAAGATGTGGCACATATATACAATGGAATATTACTCAGCCATAAAAAGAAATGAAATGAGTTATTTGTAGTGAGATTGGTGGATCTAGAGTCTGTCATACAGATTGAAGTAAGTCAGAAAGAGAAAAACAAATACCATATGCTAACACATGTATATAGAATTAAAAAAAAAGTTTCTGAAAAACTTAGGGGCAGGACAGGAATAAAGACACAGACGTAGAGAACAGACTTGAGGACACAGTAGGGGGAAGGGTAAGCTGAGACAAAGTGAGAGAGTGGCATGTATATATATACATTACCAAATGTAAAATAGATAGCTAGTGGGAAGCAACTGCATAGCACAGGGCGACCTGCTCAGTGCTTTGTGACCACCTAGAGGGGTGGGATAGGGAGGGTGGGATGGAGACTTAAGAGGGATGGGATATGGGGATATATGTATACAAAAACTGATTCACTTTGTTACACAGCAGAAACTAACACAACAATGTAAAGCAATTATACTCCGATAAAGATGTTAAAGAAAAAAGATGTAGTATATACACACAAAGGAATACTACTCAGCCATTAAAAAGGATGAAATTTTGCCATTTGCAGCAACATGGATGGACTTGGAGGGCCTTATGCTAAATGAAATAAGTCAAACAAAGAAAGACAAATACTGTACGATATCACTTATATGTGGAATCTAAAAAATACAACAAACTAGGGAATATAACGCAAAAGAAGCAGACTAATAGATATAGAGAACAAACTAGTGGTTATCGGGGGAATGGGGGGAGGGACAACTTAGGGGTAGGGGAGTGGAAGGTACAGTCTGTTGGGTGTAAGATGTAAGGTAGACTCAAAAATGTATTGTAGGGGCTTCCCTGGTGGCGCAGCGGTTGAGAGCCCACGTGCCAACGCAGGGGACACGGGTTCGTGCCCCAGTCTGGGAAGATCCCACATGCCACGGAGCGGCTGGACCCGTGAGCTATGGCCGCTGAGCCTGCGTGTCCGGAGCCTGTGCTCCACAACGGGAGAGGCCACAACAGTGACAGGCCCACGTACCGCCAAAAAAAAAAAAAAAAAAAAAAAATGTATTGTACAATGCGGGGAATATAGGCAATATTTAATAATAACTATAAATGTAGTTTAACCTTTAAAAATTGTGAATTCCAATATTGTACACCTGTAACTTACATAATATTACTGTACATCAACTATACTTCCAAAAGACTGTTTCATATCCATATTCAAAAAGAATACCATAATGGATAAATGATTCAATGAAACCACAAATAAGTCACAGGGGAAGAAATATAAATGAATAATAAATATATTAAAATATTTCATCTCAAATAAATGTCATTATTATATGCCATTTTCATCCATAATATTGGCAGATGTTTTAAAATATAAATATCCAGCCTTAGTAGGATGTGGATAAATACGAAATCTTGTATTCTGCTAGTGGAAGAAGAAATTAATATCTTTCTAAGTTTATTTTGGAATTATCTATCCAAGCCTTCATCATCTCAGTGATTTTTCCCAAGGCAATAACTGTTGATGGACAGAAAACTCTAGAGCCACAACAGCGTAGGATTGCTAAAAGAGCAAAAATCGGATATAGCTTCTAAATAGCTTCTAATATAAGACTGATAAAATAAATAATGATTGATTCATAAACGGAAAACTAGACAATCATTAAAAATGATAATGCAGAGTAAAAGTTAAGGATATAAAATATTAATAATATTTTGATATGTAAAAATTCTGATGTTAAGAATATCTTTACCTTCATTTCTGTTTTTCTGAAAAAAAATTCAACCTTTTATTTTTTAATTTAAAATTAATATTTAGAATATTGCGGCCAGAAGACAAAAGGACACAGAATTCCTATGACAAATCAAACTGGAAAATAGAGAAAAAAGAGCAAAACTTATGTCAACTGAGTTGAATAAGAGCAGTAGTGAGTGGATTAGAGTGATTCAGAACTGGTCCATGCCTGGAGAGTATCTGCCAGGTATGGTTGATACTTGATAACTGATATGTATTGATATTATGAGGAAACACAGCTGAAAGAAGTCAGGCTGTATAAGGAAGCAAGTAACTGGGGGTGTTTGGCACAGGGCATGTCACAACATGACCAATAACTTATAGACTTTTAAAAATTTATCATCATCGCCTTCATCATTGTCATAACTATTACAATCAAATTGAGGCCCAAAGAGGTTAACTGACTTGCTCAAGACTACCCAACTAGGAAAGAATCCCTGTGCTAATTTGAAGTCGAATCTATTCAAGTCCAAGGCCTCTGATGCCCATTTAGAAAATTTGGGGTGATGGAATACCAGCGTCAGAATGCAAAATATGAAGTGTTGCAACTCCACCCAGTTTGGGAATCTGGAATTCCTGTTCCAACACATTTTTTTATAGCAATTTCACAGATGTTGTTTAGTGCTAAGCATGGAGACCACAGGAAAGGGTGGCCAGTGGAAATAGCTTCCACTGAATAATCACATTTTTCATTTAGGATTTTTTATTTAAAATGCTGTCAAGGGACTTACCTGGTGGTGCAGTGGTTAGGAATCCACTTGCCAATGCAGGGGACACGGGTTCGAGCCCTGGTCTGGGAAGATCCCACATGCCACGAAACAACTAAGCCTGTGCACCGCAACTACTGAGCTTGTGCTCTAGAGCCCACAAGCCACAACTACTGAAGCCTGCACACCTAAAGCCCACGCTCTGCAACCACAATGAGAAGCCCGCGCACCACAACGAAGAGTAGCCCCCGCTCATCGCAGCTAGAGAAAGCCCTCGCACAGCAATGAAGACCCAACACAGCCAAAATTAATTAATTATTTAAATAAATAAATAAATAAATAAAATAAAATGCTGTCAACCTGTAATGTTACTAATCTGACCAAGAAGGAGGATCTCACACATATCATTTGTTTACTCAATAAATATTTCTTGAGCGTATACTATGTACTAGATTCTACTATTACCATGATAAGTTAGACCCATGATCACTACTTCTAGGTAAATCAATCTATTTCTAGTTTTGTTTCTTTTCGCTTGTTTTATTCATCTTTGTACTCTTGTTTATCTTATTTCTACTGGTTAGGTCAAATGGCTACTCATCTCTTCCTGTAATTTGGGATTTCCAGTGAACTCTCACTTTGATTTATAGTTAACTTCTTTTTCTCAACACAACAACCAGACACATATTTAATTTTTTTAAATGATGGAGGCTATTCCCTTGATCAAGATATTCTCTTTCATCCGTGAGTTGTCTCTTTCTCCAGCACAGCTAGACCATTTAAGATGTTTCCTTCCCCACATTCCCCCACTCCCTGAAGTCTGTAAGAGGCACTTACTTATCTCCCTTCATTTGCCTCCTCAAACTGTTGAACTTGCTGTTCTTTTAGTACTTTTAGCTTGAAACAAAATTAGGATTTCCTCTGCCATCTATCTCTTCTAGTTCAATAAGTTTCACTCTGTGCTTAAATTCCACATTCCCAGTCACTCTGATTATCCACGTAGATTTTGACTATAATGATTGCAAAATGTATCACCCTTGTTCTCTTTTCAACTCATATTCCACTGTCTCGAAGTCTCAATTCTGATTTATTTGCTTTTTGTTTGGGGTTCCTATATAAATATTCCTTCAAGTGGGATAGATGAGTGGTAAGTATTCTCTGATATCTTGAATATCTTGACATATTTTTTTCTTATCCATACAATTAAATGTTGTACTTGGGTTGCTGTCCTCTTTTCTAACTAACTATTCTGTACCTGCTACTCCACCAGTTTCTAGCTTCCAGTGTTTCATACGAGAATCAGATGCTGATTTGATTTTTTCTCTCTTCTCTCATCACCACTATCTAAAATTCAGTGGGTACTTTTCCATTTTCATAATAAATTGTTGATTTATTTGTTGTTTTTCTCCAATTATTTTGTTTTCTCCTTTGGAAAACTGGTTATTTTAGCATGCTGGATATCCTGGCTCCATTCTCCAAAACTCCTTTCCTTAATAATGTCCATCTCATGCTATGTTTTTATAGAAAGTAGAAAGTTCCTATGAAATCTTTCATAGGCAGACATGGCATGAAATGAAGAGTATCCCCCCCACTTTCCGAAAGTTCACTTAATGGCACTTTGTTTCTATGAAAGACCTATATTAGTATAATAACAGCTATTTTCATAAAAGTGAATATTCTCTTTGAATTTCTTTTGGTTAGAGAAAACAGGTACTAACGTAGATCTTTTGTGAAAGCAAAGTGGTGGGGACATGAACTTTCAGAAAAAGGGGGGGTACCTGTATTTATTCCAAGCCCTAACTAAGGTCTCAGCTATGACCCCCCTTTTCTTCTACTTGACTAGATGCTTTTTAGTTCCCAAGTCATGTTTATAAATATAAAAAGATTAAGGAATTTTTTTGTATTTGACTCCTTATATGTGATCTTTTACATTAAAAAAAAAAAAAGTTGTCTAACTTCTCCTGCAGTATCATTCCTCTGGGAGCCACCTGTTCTGTGTCTTCTGTTTGTTCTTTCTCTCTCTGTTTGCTGACTTTATTTGCCTGATCAGTGGATCTCAGGTAGAACCGTTCAGGTGCCCTAAGTGGCATCAGCCCTTTCACTGGCGAGAAGCGCAGAAGTCTCAGAAGCACAGAAGACCTGGGCCACACAAATGCCATCAGAAGGAGCCCTCTCTGCTTTACCATCTCCCAAGCTGCCAGGCTGCCAAACGCTGACAGATTGCAGCTGGCACCTGCCCAACTTCAGGGGAAGGGGAGATCAAAGTCACCTGTTGGATTTTGCCAAAGCTCTTGATACTCAAAACATGGTCCTTGGAGAAGCAGCGAATTGAAAAGTAAAAACTTGAGAGCAGGAGCTGGTTGGTGAACCTCAATGATCCTTAACATGTTTGACAATTACTCCTACCAATCAGATTGGATTGATTCGAGTTTTGTATTATGCCCCAGCACATATACATACACTTGTCACAGTTGAGCCCGATCTGCCTAAAATGGTGACTAAGGAAATAGCGTACAATTAGTGTAATATATAGTATACTCAGTGAGCCCCAGGATTATCAAATCATCATGTTCCACAGATAATTTGAGATTCACAATTGTAGTAATGCTTTCCAATGTCTGTAGGATTATGGGATTTATAATATCTTATAGATTTTTTGGAATGAACAGATTCTTAGGAAGCCAACTTAATAAAACTTTGTCATTATTCCTGAAATAATGAACCCAACTCAAATTTTCATCAATGATTGCCTTCAAATATAAACAAGTATAATTTTAATAGACTTAAAGAATCTTATGGAATTGAAATTGAGCTGAAAGGCACACAAAGGGTCAAAGTTCTAAAAATCAATGGAACTTCCCAAAACACATTCACAAAGTTCCTCCTTCCTTCAATCTTATAGTCAGACATTATAAAGCTCTCCATGATTCTGTTTTTTCTTCTCCATGGAAAGGGCCATTTAATGATGCACTTTAATTCCTTTTGTTTTAAGATATTTTAAAAAATCAAATCAGGATCCTTTTTGCTATGTAGATGTTAAATAATCTAATATCTTTCATCCAATGAAGGACAGAATGAAGGAAACTTATTTGAATACATTTAAATGTAAGTTATGTATTTAGTAAGAGGATGTTAGGTATGCTAGAACTGGAGCCTTTTGTAGTTTTCATAGACAGGTGCAAAATGTCGCAGGATGACAAGAGCCCACACAAGGATGATATAGTACCAGATAAAGCCTAAAAGAAGACACATTTTTAGTCTTCACTCTTCCCATCTCTCCTGATAACGCCCCAATCATTATTTTTCGTAGGATTTGGATTGTTTTGGTGATTGGAGAGGGACAAGTTAGAAGAAATTTGGATATAAATAGCAACTAAATAAAAAGAAAATTTAAATTGAAAAAAAACCTTCAAACTAAATGTGCTACATTTCTCTGCCTTCCACCATAAAACTGGTATGTGAACATTTCCTAAGATTTCTCAAGCCACCCTAGTCCATCATTTCTTTTATACCATGTGGCATAAGAAAGACATTTAGCAGGGCTTCTCTTGGCAGTAAAAACATGATGCCTCTGAATTATCCATATGGTCCCTTAAACCATGGGACAACTAGTACCAGCCCATTCCATGGTCTTTGCAGTGCTCGAAATCAAGTGCACCATAGAACACTCACTACACCTCCAGAATTACACCTATATTATATTTTAGTCCCTGATTCTCTGGATATGTCTTACTGTTCAAGTACAGAAATCACAGTTTCCATGGGTGGAAAATAAGATAAAATAGAAAGGTAGGAGGGCAAGTTTGGTGACATACCCTCTCCCCGTGTCTCTAAACCTAAAATTTCTCTCTTTTGTTATATGAAAATAGATGCCTCAGGCAAAACTGAACTGTGCTTTTACACAACCTACTTCTTTCTTTTGCTCCTCCATTCCTGATCTTCAGGCTCTAGAAACATTGCCATGATCCCCAATTTACTTCCTGTTTCTTCTTTTCTCAGTCACTATACTTGGTGTACTGTACTCATTCAAAGTGAGGCCTCAGCCTATATATTCTAAAGTATCGAAGCTGGGAAGACCTATAGAATTTATCTGAGTCCAGATTCCTCTTCCTTCTATGAGGAATTTGTAGTCTGGAGTGGAAAATTCATTAGATCAAGGTCACAAAACCATACTTTAGCCAGCACTACACCCTGGGTCTTCTAACTTTCATCCAGTTTCTTCTTCTATTAACTTCTTGCCTTGTTATAATGGAAAAAATATGAGTTAACATATGATCTGTTATATAAAATAATTTTTCATTATACTCTTATAATTTTTTAAAATTAGGACTTAGGGATCTGACTCCCAGCTCCCTGCTTCCTCTCTCCAAAAGGCTAGTATAGAAGTAATGAGACGGAAAAGTACCCTTCTGATCTTCAATATTTATTGACATTTAGAAACACTTGACTGAGAAGAAAGATGTCATTTTCTCAGGAACACAATCCATATAGTCATTTGAACCCAACAAAGATGTTTGAAGGCTTAATTCAAATATCAAGTCATGCGCACTGAAGATATAAACAGAAAGCGAACAACTTGAAAAGGGACAGTTCTCTTTGAGGATTCAACTTCTGTTAATGGAAAAGGCTATCTCACAAATAGGAGCTTTTTGTTACTAAGGGAAGCCAATGTTAGAATGAAGTCCTTGGGGATGAGAAAGAATGAGTGGAACAGTTCTTTGGCAAGGCTGCCTGAGGGATTTGGCTTCTCGACAGTGAAAATAGGCCTCAAGTAAATAAATTATGCAGGTTGGGACAGCCTGAATCTCAGCCTTCCTTGATAGAGTCATGTGGGAAAGAACATCTAGATGTCAGAAATCAGGTCATTGCTTTTATAACTCCCTATTTAAAAACTGCTAACAGTAATACCTGCAGTGGACTCTAATGTAAAGCTGTGGGACATCAGTCAGGTTGACTTCAGCAGTTGTAGAACACAGATGTTTTGACCAGTTGAAAATGACTAATGATTTCAAATAGCAACACCATTTGGAAAAATACTACTTCTTGTTGATTAGAAAGCACAGTTACTCATACTTTTAAAAAATGCTTTGTAATAGGGGAAATTCAACAGCCAATAAACTTGCATCTGCTATGCATAAGTTCTACAGTGATAAGCCTTCTCAGGGCCTCCAAGATGGGGCAGGGGGGAGGGGAACCCTCCTTTTAAAAGTTTCTGGTGTCTCAATTTATAGTTAAGGAACATTAAAGGAACACATTAAGCAAAACCATGAGCTAGTATTAGTTACATGGCTAGCTGTAATCAAGAAAGATAGTAAATATTTTAGGTTTCAAAACTCTGAAACATTGGACCAAAAAAATGTCAACTGTAGTAAGAATCGATGTAAAGTCATGCAGTTTGGTTCTAAATGTTAATTGTTCAACTATAGTTTGAGGGAGTCTTCAGATCCTAAAGGAGTTCTTTGTAGGACAGTCAGTTTAGTACAAGAAAAATATAATCTAATAATATAGTGAAATACCTAAATTAGGCAATGGAGTCTTTATTTCTTGGAGAGAAATAAAATTTCTGCAAGAGAAGAAGTGATATTTCCATTTTTATTCCTGAACTTGTCTAAACTATACCTCACACATTGCACTGATTTTTTAACAGGTGCAAACATTTTACATACATTCTCAATTAATTCCCATGAAATCTATTAGGTAGTATTATCTCTAGTCCCATTTTACAGATGAAGAAACAGACACTAGAACGTTGAACAACTTGCCTGAGATTACACAGATAGTAGATACCAGAGCTGGGATCCAACTCAAGTAAGACCACTTCTAGAACCTGTAATTGGAAGGCAATAATTTTAGTCTCAAATCTGCAAAAGCAGTTATATAAGGAACAGTAGAAAAGACTGAAACATTGTATTCTGGCTAACGTAAGGGGAAGAACTATAACTTTCTTCAACCATCTGAAGCGATACCATAGGAAAGAAGAAATTGCTTCGGAATATAGAACTAGAATCAGTGGGTAAAAGTGACAGAAGTTCAGATTCTGAATGAAGGTGATTCTTATGGCAATTTGGCTTATCAACAAAGAATGATGGACTATCATAAAAAATAGTGATATTAGCAAATGGTTTCAACCAGAAATTACTGTTAGGCTCTCAGAGAATCACAGCAGAGGAAATTCTGGTATAGGACATTTTAATATTAGAGTTGATGAAAAAACTGGGGGAGAGAGAGTGTTCCCTTAAAAGTATAATTTATGATAGATGATTCCTAAGCTTTCTGGTTGAGAGCAAACTTTCAGTTGGCTACCCAAATATTTCTTCTCTGTACTGCTAGTTTTCAAAAATGCAGATATGTTAACATTGGGATGGGTATCTGTACCAAGAAAAACAATCTGGAGGAAAATAAGAAACACTACAGTTGTTAAATAAATACCTTTCCTCTAACCATAGACCAATCCTGTTGTGGGGTCCTGAGGAGCAAAGGCTGGTAGAGTCTTTTACCCAAAACTTACACGGATGCAGAAAATAGCAGAGTTAGGATGAATACAGATATCAGTCCTAATTAGGAACCTGCACTGGAGAGTGAATTTTGAATGGGTTTTCAAAATCATGGGATCAGAAGCAGACAAACCTGGGGGCAGCAGTGGAGAGAAGAGCCAGCCAAGGAGTGAGCAAGAAAGAGTAGATTCAGAGTAGAGAGAGAGCAGAACTACGCACTACTGGTTTTCTAAGTGAGGCTTTTTCTGTGTGCAGCTACGTGAGAAATTACAGCATTTCTGGACAATGAGTCAGGTAGTAGTGTTGTCTTTGGCTTTTTTGTCCAAACGACGGGAGTAAACCTAGAACAAGTGATCTACAGGGGCTTGTAAAATGATGAACCAATTAATTTATTTATTTTGCAACCAATTTGAGGCATTACAAGAGATATAAATGCAACTCAGCCTCCTTTGCCTGCTCCCTTCTTTTTTTCCTGCAAAATATGTATAAATTATTCCAAAATATATGGAATTAAAAATTAATAAACAGAAACCTCAATTAAATAGAGTCGGGAGACCAGAAGGAAGAGCTCTCATGCTCTGAGACAATAGCAGAGCCCAAAAAGAAGGGGAAAGACTCCCATCCTGGCAACAACTCAGCCAATGAAAAGCCAGACTGTTTATTTCCAACTTCTTTTCCCCCTCTATAAAAGAGTTCTCCTTCCCTTGCCCTGTGGGATGTGTGTGTGGCTCACTGTGATTGCAGACCTCGAATTACAATTCTCTGCTGATCCTGCATAAACCCATCTTTGCCGGAGAAATATATGACAGTCCGTTTGTTTCGGGTCAACATAAGAAAGTCCCAATTTTTTATTTTTAAATTAAATCCAGATTGATACCCATCAACAAGATTAGCAAAAAAAAAAATGTTATTGTTAAGAATCATCCTCCCTCATGCCCAGTGTGGTATAAGAATATCCAACATTAAGTCCCAGAAAAAGAAGAAATAAGCTAATTCTAGTTCTCAGTCCACTGGGATCACACTTATTAATAAATCTTTATAAATCCCAGTACCCCTGTGAAAGTGGGGAGCTCTGCAACAGTCCCATTACTCCATGAAGAGAAACACGAGAAGCTGCCCAAATCTCCTAAAGCTTAGTGCCCAAGTGCCATAGGGCAGTGCCTTCCAATCCCTTTTGCAGGGGAAGTCTACAGTAGAAATTAAACACAGACAGCAATATTTCTTCAATCAGTATGTTTCCTGCCTACCTTTCCTCTTCTTTTCCTTCTGTCCTATCTAATTTCAAAAAGAATTTATAATCCCCAGGGACTTCCCTGCTGTCGCAGTGGTTAAGAATCCACCTGCCAATGCAAGAGGACACGGGTTCGAGCCCTGGTCCAGGAAGATCCCACATGCCATGGTGGAACTAAGCCTGCGTACCACAACTACTGAAGCCCGCGTGCCTAGAGCCCGTGCTCTGCAACAAGAGAAGCCCGCACACCGTAACAAAGAGTAGCCCCCGCTCGCCGCAACTAGAGAAAGTCCGCGTGCAGCAACGAAAGCCCAACACAGCCAAAAATAAATAAATTAAAAAAAAAAAGAATTTATAATCCCTTAAGGAAAAGACACAGATGTAGCAAGACCAAATTTCTTTAAACCAGAGGAAATTGCAAAAGACTTGTTATGAAGGATTGGGTATGAATGAGGTATTTGAATACAAGTAAAGGGACAGAGGGAGTGATGGCAAGGCACGTATCAAAATGGGAACAACGTGGCCTCTGTCTCAAGGAACTTACATTTTACCAGAGGAAATACCAATAATAATAATCTGTTGAGTTTTTACAGTAGGTAAGCTTATGAATTGTTCTAGTAACCAAGTCCTTCGCTAGCACCTACAAGTACCCTTAAGCAAATTACAAAAAAGTGCCCCTTCCAGGTGTATACATTATGAAAGTGTCTCTCTTCCTCCCAACCTGTCTCAAACAGAGTTCCTCACCCGAACAACAAAACAATAAAAATGATTTCAGTGACTCTTTTCTCAGTTCTCCCAAGAATGGTACATGCATGGTACCATTCTAGATGCATAGCAGATATGTTAGTTTATTGCATACAACGGATGTCTTAGGGCATAGAACTTGATTTTTTCATGGAACTCCAAATGAGAAAGATTGCTAGACTCGGATTTAGACTGGATTTAGCACCTACTCTCTTCCTCATCAACACAGTTGAATACAGTGGCCCTAAGAGTTGCTTTGGTTTAATAGTATTCTGACTTGAATTCAGGTTATTAACTAGAAGTTAAATCATGACCCTCTCATTGCCTCTTATGTAATAAGAGCCAAAAGTAAGTATAAAGTGCTACGTATACTACCGAAGTTAAAGAATGTTTTTAGTTCAAAAGCCAAAAAATACTTCATAAAGAAGATGGTATTTAATATCTTAGCCCTGACTCTATGATATGATTAATATATTGAGATGGGGAAGGACAGTCCTGGTAAAAGGCATTGAGGTTTGGATGTATCTAAATTGGGCAAAGGTGGAAATTTAGTGAAGGAGGGTACAGTGTGACCATATGGTGTGGGAGTTCAAATGCAGCTGAGACATTTGGGAGGCAATAAAGACATCATCAGAAATGAGCGCTGGGAAAAAAACTGGCACTAGAGTGTATAATAGATTCAATGACTTAAATGCTTATAATATCTTTAAGGTCATGTACCTGTAGCATACTAGTTAAGGTTATGGTAAGCAGCAATAAATCTGCTGAGATCCTAGTAAAAATTAATGTAGACTCAAAGGAAGAGAGATGAGTGGGAAAGCACTGGTTAGGAGCAACATCTGTAATCAGACAGACTGGACTGACATCTCTGCTTCACTCCTTATTACTAATGTGAATTGACAAATTGTGCTTTCAGCCTCAGTTTCCTAATGTATTTAAATTTTTTAAAATACCTGACTCATGGTTGTTTTAAGGTTTAAAATGCATCATGCATATAATGCCCATATTGCAAGTTCTCAGTAAATGTTGATGAAGATGAACAATGAGGACAGGTGACAGGAGGGGCAGGCACAGGGCTGGGTTAGCAGTCTGCTTTCCCATATGATTGAATCTTGGAGACAGAGAAAAAGGCTGAAGGAACAGTCAGAGATAAGTTACAACTCTCAAGCATTTATAACTGGGAGAATGATGGTACCATTAATAAAATCAGGCTATCAGCCAGTGGTAAGTTCAAGTTTGAAAGAACAGAAAACAACATGCTACAAGGTGATCTCACCTCTCCAACACAAACACTTAGTGCCAGACAGCCCATCCAGCAGAAGTCAGAGCTCCAGTAAAAAGCTAGCACTGTAGTCTTCTGTGACCCTGTGGTCTCAGGACTCTGGCTCTTAACTATTCAAATTGTGGTCTCAGGACTAGCAGCATTTAAGCCACCTAGGAGCTTGTTAGAAATGCAGTAGCTTTGTCTTCTCTGCAGACTAACTGAATCATAATCTGCATTTTAACAAGATTCCATGCTGATTAGTATGCAAGATACGTTTCTAGAGGCACTGCTCCGGCCTACACTGGGGATAGGAAGAGGGAATGTCAGTTAATTAGATGGCGGAATCTCAATTGTTTACTCTTTAGACTAATCTGATTAAAGGAATTTTATTGTGCTTGTTGACTACATGAATAAAGAATCATAAAACAAAGTCTCACTTTGCCTCATTTTGTTCTCTTTTCCCTTTATGGATCCTTTATAGGTCTGGAGAAGAGACTACAAATAGATGTTATGCTGTTGGAACTAAAACCATTATGGAACTAAAACAGTCACATATTTAAATTCCACAAAATAATAAAAATTATCACTAAGTGACGGCAGTTTCCCTCATTTAGAGAAGATGGCTTGACTCTTAGCATTATGTTCAGGTTTTGAAATAAAAACTCTGATTCAATTACTCAAACCATATGTGATATTTTATTTAGAAATTTTGCCATTATAAACCATGCAGTTTTCTTTTGTATGCTTCATGTATAATATATACCAGAGCTTTATATAAAGCAAATTTTTTTGACAGTGGTAATTTAGAAGATATTTTTATTAAAATGCCACACCAAAACATCTGGAATTGCTCAAAGTCATAGTGGAAGTATTTATTTTTATTGTCACAGCAGATCATCTCTGCTACATATTTTGCAATGCATTCAATTCTGATTCATAAAAATTACTTCAGAGACAGTTTCTTGTTTTTCCTCATGCATAAGGAGAATAGAAAAATTTTAAATGTAGATACTAAATGCTAGAGTTAGATTTGGGAGTACATATTAGATTAATCAATAGTTATCACTTCATATTTTTTGTTTTAACAAGTCAAAAATCATTATCCATGTTTACCTTCTACATAATTGAATACCTAATTAATTCAAGAGATATTTATCAAATACCTACTATGTGTAAGTGTCCTAGAGCCTGAGCATTGGGCACTAAAGATGCAATGGCAAGCAGGAAAACACATGTTAATTTCCCTGGGGGAGTTTACAGAAATTGCACAGATAATGCACAAGGGCAACTATGAGAAATGTACATGATGCAGTGAGACTATACGTTCTGGGCATTTGATTTTTTCTGGAGGTGCCACTGTGAAGAGGCAATGATGCTGGTAAGAGATAGAATGCAGCCATCACTTTAGGTGTCAAGGGTCAAGGAGGAAGAAGGAGCCGAAGAAAGTGCATTCCAGGTGCAAGGAACAATATAAGCCCTGTGGCATGACGCATTAAAGGAAATGAATGAAGGCTTCACTGTGAGAGGAGTGCAGGGAATGGAGAGCAGCATGGGATGCATGAGGGTGGAGCAGTGGGCAGAAGTGAGACCAAGCAGGACATTGTAAACCATGTTAAGGATTTTACTACTTCATCCTGAGCATTATAACAAGCTTGATTTAAGCAAAAAGATGTCATTTATCATATTTGCATAGATGGATTAGAAAGCATTAGGAGTAAATGAGGAGAGACACTTTAGAAGGCTAATGCAATAGTACCAGTGAATATATTCCAGACCTTAACTATGAGAAAAATTCGATTTATGGCAGGTTCATCTGTAACCTTTTCCAGGGAGCTTCTTCTTAGCCTCATCTCTTACCGCTCTCTCAAACCCACACCCATACATGTTACACTTCTGACTCTTCTGTGAATTTTACATCTTTCTTTCCTCTGAGCCTTTATACATAGTGTTTCTTCTACTCAGAATGTCTCTCTCCTCTCTCTGCCTCTCTCTTTCTTCAAAACTCAGTTCAAAGCTTACTTCTTTAAAAACACCCTGCCAGTCCTCTTCAGGAAGAGTTCATTGTTTCCAATTCTTTGCCGGTGTTCACACCTTCTAAAACAGAATATATAACATTTATCACACTGTGCAGTGATTATTTTTGTTTTTCTGCACCAAAAGATCAGTGGATTTCAAGCTGGTGTTTCGAGCCATACAAAATTATTCCATAAACTCTTGTGGAAGCCCAAAAAATAAAACAGAAGCAAGGGGTGTGGGGTTTTTTTTCAGTTTAGGCAGGGATAGGGGTCCTGTTTCCCCTCTAGTCTTTGCTTGGAGAAGAATTCAAAATGACCCCAAGTTGGCTCCATCTGTAGAATCATCAATAAAATGAATCATCAATAAAATATACATCCTGGGACTTCCCTGGCGGTCCAGTGGTTAAGACTCTGTGCTCCCAGAGCACGGGGCACGAGTTTGATCCCTGGTCGGGGAACTAAGATCCTGCATGATGCATGGCGTGGCCAAAAAAATAAAATAAGATAAGATAAAATAAAAAATATATATCTTGGATTTACTATGGGTGGAAGTAAAGTTACTATGCAATACAGCTATTCTAAGATACTAGAAAGCGATAATCTATTACCTTTAGAGTGTTCAGGGCACCAGGCTACCAGTAGTCTCCATACCCCACAATCTCCAGGATACGAGTCAAACTCCTTGCATGGTTCTTTTGAAGCCATTCTCACTTGGCTTGAAATGAAAGATAAACAGCCCACCACATTCAACTTCATGTGGGAGGTATGGGATTAGGTTGGGCAAAGTAGAACATTACTCAAGTCCAACAACTTTCTCCATAGAAATTAGTTCTAAAAAGGACCTCTCCCACCTTCCAACATTTGAAGTATTATTGAGAAATTTGTTGAACGGAGAATCACAAAACTGATTCTCAGCTCTGACCTTTGCTGATCTGCGTAGGTGATCAACACCTCACTCAGGAATGTGAGGACACTTAGAACTTCTTGTATTGTTCTCAGACTTTGGGGTATCAGTCAATACTAAAACAAAAGAATCTCATGACAGCATTCTGTTAAATATGCATAGCTTATCCCCTGGTATAGATTAAAAAGGAAATAAATGCTGTTCTTCATTATCAGCAGGGTATACTTAAGTATCTCATTTTATATATTGCAATTATATCATAGTGTCTTCTAGCCCCTTTTAAAAAATTTGAGTGCTGACTATATTCCAGTTGAGGAACCTTACATTGTATTGTGGGAAAATGACAGTAAATAAATAAACCTATGATATGTGTGTTACAGGTGATAAGCATTTCAAAGAGAAAAAATAAAGCACATTTAGGGATTGAAAGTGATACAGGGAAAAGGGTTGCTTTCCGTACTAAGTGGTCAGGGAAAGTCACTATGAAAATATGGTACTTGAGTAAGAACTTGAATAAAGCGACGGAGGAAATCATGGAGATAATTTAAGGAGGAGCCTTCCTGGCAGGATCATATGCCTGAGGTGGGAACACACCTGATGATTTCAAGGAGACTAGCATGTTTTTCACTGAGTAACCTAGAAAATAATTAGTAATAAAAGATGAGTCAGAGAGGTGGTAGGAGACCAAATTAAAGAGAGCCTGGTAAAGCCCAGTTAAAACTTTGAATCTTATTCTGAGGAAGTGGAAATTCTTGGAATGTTGTGAGCAGAAACAGTGACATGATCTGACTGAAGTTTTTAAAGGATTTTCCTGGCTGCTGCTTTGACAATTAACTGAAGAAGATAAACTCTGTAGCAGGAAGACCAGTTAGCTGATAATCCAGGTGAGAGGTGATGGACTTGGGTAGTGGCTGTGGAAGTGGTGAGAAATGGTTAGATTCTGGATATATTTTGAAAACAGAACTGTTAGGATTTGTGGATGGATATTGCAGTAGGTTGAATAATGGCCACACCAAAATTTCAGGTCCTAATTTCTGGAACCTGGAAATGTTACCTTATTTGGAAAAAGGGTCTTTGCAGGTATAATCAAGTTAAAGACTTTGATCTAAGGTGATAATCCTGGATTATCCAGGTGGGCCTAAGTGCAATTATAAGTGCGATGAGAGGTAGAGGGACCTGCAATAGGTACAAAAATGAAGAGGAGGAAATGTGACCATGGAGGCAGAGCCCAGAGGGATGCAGCCACAAGTCAAGGAGTGCCAGGAGCCACCAGATGTTGGAAGAGGCAAGGAACAGATTCGATCTAGCCTAGAGCCTCTGAAATCTTGATTTGGGCTCACTGAAACAGATTTTGGAATTCTGGTCTCCAGAACTGTGAAAAAATAAATTTCTGTTGTCTTCAGGTACTAAGTTTGAGGTAATCTGTTAACAGCAGCCTCATGAAACTAACACAGACTTGATGTGGTTTATAAAAGATGAGAGAGATCAGGGCTTCCCTGGTGGCGCAGTGGTTGAGAGTCCGCCTGCCGATACAGGGACACAGGTTCGTGCCCCGGTTGGGGAAGATCCCACATGCCGCAGAGCGGCTGGGCCCGTGAGCCATGGCCGCTGAGCCTGCACGTCCGGAGGCTGTGCTACGCAGCGGGAGAGGCCACAGCGGTGAGAGGCCCGCGTACCTCAAAAAAAAAAAAAAAAAAAAAAGATGAGAGAGATTTAGTATAACTTTAAGCAATTTTGACCTGATGAAGTGAAGGGATGGTGTTTCTGAGATAGGGACGACTGAGGAAGGAGCAGGCTTGGAGGAGAGAAAAATTAAAAGTTAAGCTTTAGACATGTTAAGTTTGAGATCACTATCAGACGTCTAAATATGTATGTTTAGACGGAGAGTGAATAGGTGAGTCTTGAGTTTAAAGGACACGTTGGGGCTGGAGGTAAATGTTTGATTTATTAGCATATAAGTGGTAATTAATGTCATGGAACAGAATGAGCTCACCTGGGGAGTGCATGAGGTAAGGAAGACATTCAAACATTGAGCTCTGAGACACTCCAATGTTTACACAACCAGGAGATTAGAAGGACCTAACAGTGGAGACTAAGAAGGAGCAGTGACTGTATCATAAGAAGAACCAAGAGATTCTAGATTCATAGATTTCAAGCAAGAAAGGTGTCTCAGGAAGGAACAAGTGAGTAACCACGTCAAATGCTGCGGAAAGTGGAGAAGGCAAAAAAGGTTAGAGAGCTAATAGAGATACCTGAGGAGTTGTGCTCTGAAAGTAAGCAAAGGAAGGGGGAGGTAGCTAAAGAAGAATGGGGAGTATTTTTTAAGGTTAGCATTACCATAGCAATACGGGTACAGGCTTCAAAAGGGTAAGGACCAGAGCATAGCGAGCAGATGTGCTGAATCAGAGAGGATCATGAATATAGCATCAGGAAGCTCTTCTGGAATCAGAAGAGTGACTGTTAAAAACTCAAGAGATGAGTTGAATCTTGATGCTGTAGAAAAGTTGTTTTTAATTTTATGGAAATGACATGATAGAATATTTAAGAATAAAATATATAAATATATGATAATTTGTATTTTGTGAAGGTCTTTCATATACATGATCTTCACTTCTTACATCTCTGTGGGGTTAAGTGTTATTAACCACATTTTAAAGAAGAATGAACTGTGGTTTCAAGAGTTAAAGTGACTTGACTAAGATCTAGCAGGTTAATAAGCTGAAAATACTAAAAGAAAAGCAGTCTTGAAATTGTTGCAGCACATAGGACACTAGGAGAGAGAATCACAAACGGGAAGAAGAAAGAATAGGAAACTGTAGCAATCCAAATGGAAGATAGTAAAGACCTTAACAAGGGGAGTGCCCAAGACAGTGAAAAGACAGCAATACACAGTGTGTGTTTGTGTGTGTCTGTGTGTGCACAAGTCTACATGAACATGCACTTTTATAGCCTCAGGTTATGAAAGCTCACTGGAGCCATGGCTTTTTCATCATCAAAATTAGACAAAACCTTCCATACTACATTTCATTTCAAAATCCCTTCACATTCATTACTTCATTTTAGAGTTACTTCAACCCTGTGGAAGATCATTGACTTTTTACAGAAGAGAAACCTGATTTTCTCAGACCGTATAGAACTTGAACAGAATTACGAGGCTGGAACATTGGAAGAGCTGTTGCCTAAAATTCAAGCTTATGGCTCCAGAGTCAAAGTAATTTTTTAAAGAAAAAAATAAATGGAAGAAGGAAAAGAATGAAGAAAGAACAGTGAGGCCCACGAAGTTTTCGTGATAAATTAGGTGGGATATACTTGCTAAGTCTGTCAAATTCTATTATGGCAGAATTCCTTGTGTAGCTATTATGGTCGGAAGAATTAATCACTCCTAAATCTTTAACTCTAGCCCCAATAGACCTTTAGAGCCATAGATGCACTGGATGACTCCATCAGGGTACACTGTAGCATCTCAAATGCAATTCCCATCACAAACCTGTTTGTGCCCTAAATTCCCATCACAAACCTGTTTCTCCTTTTGGAGTTCCTATCGTGATAAAAGATACTAATCCACCTGGAGTCTGAGACAGAAATCTAAGCATTATTCCCAATTCTTCCAACCTGACTCCCCATATCCAATCAATTACGAAGACCTGTCAGATCCATCCCTGCATTTCTCTCCTCTTTATTGTCACTATCATGATGTTCATATCATCACTGCTTCTTGCCCCCCTGCTGCTCTTGCTTCTGATATGTTCTCCTTGCCCCTGGTCTTTTTATTCTCCGATATAATCTCTACCCTGATATCTCTGTGATTCTAAATTGCAAATAGTATCACATAGTGCCCTGACTTTAACCTTTCAGTATCTTCCTGTAAGCTAGTGGTGGAGTTCAAACCATTGTATAATATACATAGCCTTTCACTATTTGACCTCTGTCTATCACATCAGCTTCACCTCCTTTTGATCCCGTTGTACGCTAAACTTCTTGCTGTCCTTCAAATGCACCATATTCTCAGCACCTGCTCTCCTCTCTCTTCCATCCTAATGAGGCTTTAAGACTTATTTCTTGAACCCCCTTCTTGGCCTTTATTAACCCCTCTTACCTCCCCTATCAAGGTATTCATCCTTTACTCCATGTTCTCATAGTACATTGAATATAACAACTTTTTAAAATACGCTATTGGTTTTGTAGTTGTTCTTTTGCCCTCACTGCATCATTTAGCTCCCTGAATACAGAAATTCTTTTATACATCTTTGTATCTCCAGAACCTTCCATAGTGCCTGGTATACAGCATGTCCTAAATAACTAACTGATTAAAAATGTGGAAAAAATGATGATACGTTAATGTGATGGAATACTTGAGGGACTGAAATTCAGAAGAGTTAGACCAACCTAATTTATAACATAAATCTGGATACATTTTTTTCATGTCTAGGCTTTGGTTTTCTCATCTTTAAAGTCATGCCCCTTAACTAGATACTCTCAAAGGTCCATTCAGCTCTAAAATGTTCCAAACATATCTGTTTGAAATCAAATTGTATAATGCAGTTCTACTTTTTCAGCAAAACCCCAAAGCATACAAAATCATCTAGCCACCTGAGAAAGTCAATTGTCTTCCAAACAGTGAACAATTTATTTCCTAGTCACTGGCAGGAACGCTTCCAATCTTTTATAAATAGAATCTTCCAGTAATATAATCAAAATTGATTGCACCTAGAGATTGAGCCTTTGGAAAATATGATCGTATTTCTCATCTCCTTTGGAAGATGAGTATGATTTTGAGGGTTTCATCTGAAGTCAGCTTGTACATGAAAATCCCACTTTGGATGTAAATAGTACTCATGCTTGGAGTCTTTCTGTTTCATATCTAAAGTCATTTGCTAAGTTCAAAAGTATTTAGCAAAATAAGTATTTTTTGACAGAAATCTTTGCTTCCCTAATAGCATTTGGAAGTAAAAAAAAGCCTTCTTGCTTATGGAATATTCATTATTGGCAATTTGGGGTGCATTTTCAAGCCACAAAAATTTTCTGCTGATTATAGACTCTCTCCAAGTTGTCATAGGGTGTCCTGGAAGCAGCTGAATTTGGTCAAATTGGAGCCAAGGTACAGTGGCCTTATACTGGAAACTCACATGGCAGCTGAGTATCATGTTCTGCTGCAACATGGCTGAGGAGGGAATGTCATGTGAGACATTTGTAACACAAGAAGATATTTTTTAAACTACTGTTTAGTCATAGTCAATATATTAAAAAGCTGACGTTAAGAGACTGTGAGTATGGTAACCCTATGAATTCTACAGCTATAATTACTTGTGTTCATGGAACAGAATCAACTGAGTCTCAGGGTAAAGTCATGGATGACCAATGATGAATGACAGAAATTCAGCTTGCAATGGATGTCATTCCAATCTCTTCCTGCTAAGCATCAGCCTTGGCTGACGGAATGTCTGTAGCTGGTATATAGAAGGCATTCATTCTATACTTAATACAAAAGCAAAATTTGTTCTATTCCCTGTTATTTCTAAATGGTGGCCTTAAAAAAATAAGTTTAAGTCAAAAACATCCTAATGACTTCAATTTATTTGTGCAAAACTTGTCTTTTATTAAAAAGAGTAGAATAGATTGAGGGACAAACTCCCATCTCTGTCTCTCACACACACGCACACACACACAGTCACTCAGGACTTGACCAGTGTGCTTTTCTAGGATGAACAGTTTGTTCATCGGCACAAAATAGTAATTTGGCAGAAAGTTTAAAAAGTGGTTGGATGAGTAGTTCACACTATAAAGACCCTGTGTGATTAAAAGTAACAAATGACTATTTGGAGAGTTTCTTGCAGTGGTTAAGAAGGAATGTATGAATTTTGATAGAGCAATGTTCCATTTTCCTCAGGCCATATTTCTAGCAAATTCAATCCTCCAAATACGCCTTTAAATTAAGCAAAAAATGCTCCCTTTACCTCATGAAATAGCCATCAGAAAGCCATACACCTTGAAAGGCTTATAGAATAAGCCTAACAGTAGAAAAGTCTGAGACAGAGAGAAGGAGAGAGAGATTCAGAGAGAGAGAGAAAAAAAGGGAGGGACATTTGAAAATGACTGTTTATTATTTAACATAGAAGAAGAAGACAGAAAACTGCAGTGCAACACAAGCTTTAATCACCATCAAATACAGGAATGTAGGCCCAGAGGACGGATCCTTGTGGATTAGAAAAATTGTTACAAGTTCAGTATTCCCTGTGTAAGATGGCAAAGGGTAGAGAATACATATTTGGATACCAAGACTTAACATTTTTCAGTCTTGGGCTTGAAATGAACAATTTTAACTCTGAGAAAAATCATTTATACAGAAAAGAAACTTTTGTAAAGGTGCCTAACCTAAAAAGCACTGCTGTTCCTTTCTAAGGAAACAATGCACTAACACGCAGGAGCTGTAAAGTGGTACATATTTCATCTCCAAGACAGTGTTCAGCACATCTGGCCAATGGCAGTTTCTGGCTACTCCTCTGCATTCTTCCAGTAAATACCTATCTTTTCTCCTCTTTTGTTTCCATAATGACTTTGCCAGTGCCTGGTGACGGTGATGTCTGTTAGCCTGGTGGCAGCCGCTTGAGCAGCACAATTTGTTGAGATTTCCTGCTGGCACGAATGATGACAATGAAAAGAGAAAAGTAAACAAGATACAATTGTTTGGGTTTGTGTTGGAGAAACAGAGAAAAATCAATAATGTGTTTAGAGAAAAAGATTCTTCCCAGGAAGCAACAAGAAAAGCTTACTTTCACACTTCCAGGAGGAGAAAACCTGCCATATTTTTAATCCACTTCAATGATAATCATGATATCATTGGAAGATGCTTCCAGTTGGAACACCTAGGCTCAGCTCTGTGCAAGAAGCACAAAAGCTTAAGCACTTCTCTCCGCTTGAACACAACACGACCTTGTCCAATATTAAAACAACCAGAGGGGAAATAAGAACATTCCTCGAAATCTCGTGTACTCTACACTAAAGGCTCCAAACTTGTAGTGAAGAAAACCCGTTGGATGGCCAAGCTTTACGAAATTGCGCACTAAGTAGGGTCGCTCTTTCCAAGAAAGACAGAAGTGTCCTTGTGTGTATATTGAAGGGTCCTGGAAGCCACAACCTACTCTGATCTGATGGGGAAATGGGAGAAATTGACTAACCACTTTGGCCTGTTCCCTTCTCCCTGGCAAATCCTCGCATTTCTTTTCTCACCTTCCTTCCTCTTCTTTTTCTTCTTGCCTCCCACCTCGACCTTCTTCTCCCTTTCTTTCTCTACTATCACCCTTTTCCATCACCTGCAGCTATTTCTTCTATCTCTCTCCTCCTCTTAATATTGATTGCTCTATTAATATTGATTGCTCTATTAATATTGATTGCTCTTCTTCTCCTTTTGTGGTTTTGCCAATCACCCACTAGTGTTAGGCACTGTTCTTTGCAACGCAAAAATAAGTAAGTTAAAATTTTAAACTCTAGAGACTTACATTCAAGGAGGTCACAATCTCCTGCTGAGGATGAGAAAACATGAAATGTATTTTCACTGATTTATTAGAACAGCTTATGGTATTCAAGACTGTTATTGTGAATATAGCTCAAATAAAACATTATCAGATAAAGCCTTTCCAACAATATTTAAAATTAGAAGTAGCACATGATCAGGAATTTACTCCTGGTTTGCACTATTGTCAATGAAAAATTTGCCTAAAATTATGGACTGTCTTACAGACATATTGACAGACAGAATAGCATTGCATACTAATGACTCTGGGTCATTTCCCCAGGATGTCTTTGGTAACAACCAACCTGACTCTGGGTGCTGAGTTGGATGCCCTTCATCAATGTGCCCATCTCTCTCCTATGGTACATACCATTGGTGACAAACTCAAAGTGTGCAAGAAACAGTAACTTTATTTTCTAAAAATTAAATTAGTTCTAAATTCAACCCTTCCCCGTTATCAATATCCACTGTCAATATGCTGCACTCATGTCCCACAGGGCTGTGTACTTCTTTATCTATCATTTTGGGAAACTCTTCCCCTCCCAAGGTATGTAGGATCTTGGATATTTATAGGGTAAATATCCCAAAAGTGGGAGATGAAGTATTTTAATCTCCAATCTATCATGGTCACAACATACAAAGCCACTGACATAGCTTGTGATATTTTCTTTAAATATGGCATCTCTGCTACCATGGAGTACCTGCCAACCATCTACTCAGAGGCTTGCCTCTTGAGTCCCACCAACGTCTCTGACCTTCCCAATGGAGCAATATCTCTTCTTTGATATGATGCCTGTCAAATATGATTGCACTTTTCCCTCTGCCTCCAAAACACCTTGCATAACTTCTTCAATGCCTTTAGCCTTCTACAAAACTAGAAAAGCTATAACCTTAAAACTGTCTTTTCTACCCTCTGAGGATACCTGAAGCAAGGCATTACGAAGATTGATTACCTACTTGAAGTGAGAGAAGTAAGGTGGGGAAGGAGAAAATTGAAAAATATGGAGAAAACAAGCACACATAGATTATTCCATAATTATTCCACGCAGAGACTACAAGCATAGAAATCACGAGGCTTAAATAAGTTTGGCTTGTTCGAAAGAGAGCAAGAAGGTCAGTGTGGCTAGAGCAAGAGGGTAAGAATAGAAGCAGGGAGACCAAGTTAGGAGGCTATTGCTGTAGCCCCACAGAGAAAGCTGCTGGCTTAAGCTACGCTGGGAGTGAGGTGGGGTGGTATGTTCATATTCCAAAAGTATTGTGGTCATATAGTCACCACAGTCCTTTATCGTTTTTCAGTCTTCTTTAGTAGATAAGGAAGGAGAAAGGATCAAAGTCTAGTTCTTTGATTCCTGGACTGTACTTCCCAGGAGGGAAGATGGAAAAGGGACCACTGAGAAAGGACTAAAAGTTTTATTTAATTTTCTAAACTTTATTGTCACAGGAAGCTTTGCTGATCATTTATTCTCCAGCTGGGCCTCAATCTGCAATCCCAGCATATGATGACATGTGAAAAAAAAAAACGTTACAAAACCTGGCTGGTCATCAGATCACTTGGATACTTTGTTAAAAATATCGTTTCCTAGGCCTTACTCTAGACCCGTAGAATCAAAATTCTTTAAATGTGGGACCCAGGAATCTGATTTTTAAAATCTTCCCAGATCATTCTAATGATGGATGGATTTAGGAACCACTGGAGCAGAATATATGTAAGATATCCCTGTGGTCTCCCAAAGATAATTGGAAGAGACCTGGCAGGTAAGAAGGCAAGAGGATTCAAGCATCAATAAGAGAGTTGGCATATTTGCATTCAGAGACTCGTGAAACCTCAGGATAAAGCATGGTATAGTATAAATAAAACCTTTTTAGATCTGGGAATTTGACAAACCCAGATTTAGTTTCAGCTCATCTATTTATTGGCATGTGTGTCTCTGGGCAAGGCAGGTAAATTCTCATTCTCTCAATGTCTGTATGTGTAACAGGAGATGGAAGGTCACTATACAGGGATTGAGTTCAGTGTCCCTGGGTTGCTTATCACCATGCCTGGGATCCTAGGAGGACCTCAATTAACATCTGGAAAAGGAGATGTAGAGAAGAAAGTAAGGATTAGAAACAACTAAAATGTCTCTCTTCTTGATGCAAATTTCTATAAGAAGGATATTTGGAAAGCAGTGGCCCATTTGGAACAATTTAAATGTTTTCTGTTTTTTTCAGAACTTTCACTTAGACTGAAATTGGTTTAAGGAGAGCAGATAATTTTCTAGTAGCATGAAATTTTCTAATAACAGGAGTAGTTCTTGATATGGGTCATTGGTCCTGCCTTGAGCAAAGTTGTTATTAAGGATTTGGATGAAAATGTACAGGGAAGTCTATCAAATCTGCAAACGGCAGGAGCAGGAAAGGAGAACTACCGCATGAGTTACTAAGCCAGGTTTCCAAAAGACATTGTCTAGTTATCCCAGTGGGCCAAAATGGATAAGATACAGTGTAAGTGCTATAGAGTATAAAGCCCAGCACTGAGATCCAGGATATCACTTATTCAAATAAAGGGTGGGAGACACGATAACAGTTCCTGTGAAAATCTCCTAGGAGTTTTAATTCACTAGAAAGAGCAGAATTGGGTCACATCTATTTTTGCACTCATAGGATATCATTCTTATGTCTATAATAGCACTTAGAACATTTTGTTTTATGGTTTATTTGGAAGCTGTCTCTCATTTTAGTCTATTAAAAACAGAGATTACATCTTGTTCATCTTTAAGCGTCCAACATCAATATCAGACCTGGCATAGAGTGTATGCTCACTAAATATTTATTATATGAGTGAAGATATGTATGAATGCAAGAATAATGATATACATTAGTGGGATAAGACCCTCAAAATCAGAATATGAAAGAAACGGGTGCCTAAGGAGGGGTAGGGTGAAAAAATATCTATTTATTAACCAATATTGATGAGGCTAACTTCCAAAGATCAACAATTTTGCAAGAATGATGTGATAATGTAGCATTTCCTAAAGTGTGATCTTCACTTACAAGGTACTTTGAAGAAAATAAATACTGGGAGGAGGGGATGGATCCTGTGTTCAAAAATGGTCAGTAAGTTCTGAATACTCTGCTAACTTAGGATTCACAAGGTGTTTTATTATGCTAATGGCTTTGAGAAGCTCTTCTGCAAATAAACCTATTTAGCCTTATTTATCCTGGTGTTTAACCCTGTCTTTGTGAATTAATTTGACCGCAGAATCACTTTTGTGTGTGAGACAGATACCGTATTAACCTCCAGAAAAGGCAGTTGTTCTGCTGTTAGAGCAGAAGGAGTTCTGGACCGGGAGTCAGGAGATCTGGGTTCTAGTCCTGACTCCTCAATACTGCCCTCATAGCCTAGGGCATAAACCCTTAGTGTCTGTATCTCTACAATGGGTTGTTAGTTCTAGATTGCCTTTATCATCTTTATCACTATCATGTCTTATTACGCATGGAATTAGGACTGGAGTCCAGTGTAGAGGAGACTACACTTCCTAGTATTTCAGGGAGAGGGAAGAGCTTGTGTCTAGTTCTGACTAATATAAGTGAGAATGGGATGTGCCTATTCCAGGCTGAGTCAGTGAAAAACTCTGTATGTCTCTCTAATCTCCCTTCCCTCTGTCCCAGCAGTCATGGAGAAAGTCTCACATTGAGATGTGGGAGCTCCAGACCGAAGCAGTGTGGACTGCTGAATCCCTGCCCTGGCAGCTGCCCTGGGCAGTTGACTGGACTTCCAACAGATTTTGCATTAGTGAGAAATAACCTGAGGTGTTAAACCACTGAGATTTCGGGGTTGTTTGTTACCACAGCGTAAGCCTAGCCTCTCCTGACTAATAAAGTAAGGCAACTATTTTAAATTAAAAAAATCTGAACCAATGTTTTATATGCCTTTAGGTTCTTGCAATTAAAAGATCATCATAAATGAAATATATTCATTCTTTTAATTTCGAATAATGTTATTTAAGTTACTGTTTTAAATGCCAAATTTCAGGAAGAAAATCATAATACCATGCCTTGGGTCTGTCACTCCTGCCTTCCAAGGAGTTCAGATTGCTTTTACACATGTTATTCTGGACTCCTGCAGTCCAGGGAGGTAGAGAAAGATATTATTATGCTTATTTCTCTTAGAGCAAGGTGCAATGTTCAAAGAGGGTAGGTAATATTCTCAGAGTCCCCAGAGGGAACAGACTTTAAAATCATGTTTCCAGTTCACCCATTCCAGGGTTCTACATATTCATTCCTTGATTTTGCACTTTGTTGCTTTGTGACATTTCCTCTTCAAACTCCCACAGCAATTTCTCTGTCCCTCTCTGGTAATGTGTTTTGTTTGTTCAGAATATCTATTTTAACAATCTTTATGGAGCCCCTGCAACGTGAAGAATAACATTTCTGGCAATCAGACAGAGGAGTAAGGAACTGAGGAACAGAATGCATGGAAGAGAGCAGGGCCCCATGCAGAACTCTATTTTAGATTGTGAGAGGGATTGCTTTTATATATAGTGCCTAAAGCCTGGTCAATGGTAGAAATGATTCCCAGGTCTGCAGTTAATATAGCACAGGCTTTATCTTCCTGTGCCTTACCCAGTAGATGGAACATAATAGTTAATTAATTAAGGAAGAAAGAGAGGTAGGCTTGAAGAGGAGACTGAAAGAAGAAAGGAAGGAGGAAAGGGAGGAAGGAAAGGAAGGAGGGAGGAAACTGTGTATCTTATTTTTATCAATAATTATCCATCCTAAAACCATAAATATATTTTTTCTATACCCATTTACCCAGTAGAAAATTAGACCATAAATATTCTAGGGATGTTTAATTGAATTATCAATATAATGCTGGTGATGAGAGCACAATGTTACTATCTGTTCCTTCTTTGTCTAATGCCTGTGTAGGTATTCTGAGCATCTGTCCAAAATTTCTTTTGGCTAAATAGTATGAGCTATATACACTGCATATGTGAATGGTAAAGGCAAATTTATGTTCTGTGTCTAACTGCAATGAATACAGATCCCTGCAAGAGGCGGTAAAGAAAATATTTTTTCATAGATTCCCATGGACTGCTTAGATGTTATAGAATTAATATAAGTTTCATTTGTAGAAACTTAGTCTTCTTGTTATGTTTCTGGCTTTAGATAAATTGCTTTTTTTCAGAGAGAGGAATGAATGATTATTTTTGAAGAAGCAGTGAGGTTTATTGGGATGCTAACAGTGGAAAATTTTACCAGCCTGTCATTTCTGCTCTTCCCCTCTCTATAAGGCCTGTTCCATAAATGGCATTCTGTTTTCAATAATCTAAGTAACCAAAGAAAAATGGCATAGACTGAATACCTCTTATGCAAGGCTAAAGTGGAAATGATTGAGTTTTAATGAGCCTGGTCATCTGGCAGAATTGCAAGGACCTGGACAAGAAGGTCAGGAGAGGAGAGGGTCAGTGGGTGATGCGTGAAAGGCAACAAATACTGATCGCATCCAACTTATGCACAGCTTTAACTTGAAAACTTCAGATAATCAACTTATATGAAGACTCCTCTCTGCCTTTAAGAAGCTATCAATCTAATTAAGTAGACTGTGTTAACAGGTAATCAAAGAACAATAGCCAGACTGATCACACAGCATCGTTTTCCACCTATTCTAAAAGGTCTCTGATCCTTTCTTTTATTTTATATCCAATGCTACAGTTTAGTTCAAATCAAGACCATCTCTTATCAGAACTATTAAAAACTATTCCTCATTCTCCCCTTTTCTTCTAATATTTTTTGAAGATGTATGTGCTAAGTATTCTTAGCACATAAGAACTACACATATTATATGTGTTATATATATATGACTCTTAGATTGCTAAGGACTACACATGACTTAAGTCATCTGATCTCCATGCTGTCCACAAAATGCCCCTAGCTTTAGAGTGTGTACACAGTCTGGGCTCAGTGTTTATTTACAGATTCTACTCTACCACCATACCTGAAATGACCAACTGGAGCGAACTCAAAGAGGTAAGAGAAGGTACTGTATCCATGAAATCGAAAGAAAGTGCCAGGTAGAAGAGAGAGGGAGAACCCATATGCCTAAGGAAGTGTTTCCAATATAGAAGCCATGACCTTTTTTTTCATAATGTGACATCCCATTACTTCTGCCATATTCTGTTGGTTAGAAGTGAGTAAATAATTCCCACCCCCACTCAAGGGGAGAAGATTATGCAAGAGCATGAATACCAGGAGATGGGATCTCTAGAGGCCATCTTAGAGGCTTCTAACTACAGAAAGGATGACAGCTGTTCAGCAGTTCTATAGAACAGCCCATCAAAATTAGAGAAAGATGTCTCCAAGGGAAAATATCAAAATGGAACTAAGAGATTATTTGATACATGTTACAATATATCAATACATGTGAAAAATAGTGCTGAGAAGCATATTGGAATTGTGTTGCATTAAGAAGGAATTATTGAAAAAAATGTATAGACAATTTCAGTAAAGGAAAAGAAATAAACATAAAAGCAGGCAGTTAACGAGAAAGAAAACAAAACTTTCAAGAAAGAAAATAGAATCATAGTATACTACTTGGCTCAGCAGCAAATAATGTTTACATGGACAAAGTAATGTAAATGAGTACTTAACAAAATTGTGACATAACTATGCTCAAAGGGAGGGTAGGAATAGGGAAGTTAAAGGATATGGAGGGTAACACAACTAAATACTCATCTACCATAGTAAGTCAATGGATAATTTTTAAAGTTGATAGCGGATTAATAAATACTTTTTAAAATTCATAAATCAAGAAGTCAGCATTAATGTATCATTTAGAAATAAGAAGGAAAATGTCAAAAAATAGTCAAATATTTTAAAGTTGTTAGAGGATGGAACTAGGGTATAATGGGAAAAATCAAGAGGCTGCTCTTTTTCATTATAAGACATGAAAGTATTTTGGCTTTTTTTAAAACTGTGAGCATATGTTTGTTTGATGAAAGTAAAAATGAATTTGAAAATAAGTACATTAAGTACAAAGATACTTAAGCACTGTATTAGGTGAGAAGGATACAAAGATGAATAAAGGCCATGTCCGATTTCAAATTCTTATACTCTAATAGAACCTAGAACATAGTCATGAAGGTTGTCTTTTTTTTCTCATTGCTTTTACAATAAATGTGTCTGGTTAGGGTTTATCTCTTCTTACTGAAATGGAAGGGAGTTCTGATTAATTGAAGCTTCTGATTAGCTGGGTTTTAATTACTCGGAAGACAAAAATCTCTCTCCACTTTATCTCTCTTCAATTTTCTCTGTAATTTTCCCAACACATCGGACCCACTTTCCACAGGACACAGAAAGAACTGACCCTGCCCTTTACTCAAAATGAGGACCCCTGAGAATGCAGTGGATATCTATTCCACATGAGCCTGGAGGACCCAGCACTCAACATGGCTCTGCCGCTGGCCTGCTGCTGCTTAGCACACTGGCCTCACTGACCAGGAGTAGCCAACTGTGCTTCCAGGCTCAAGCCACTGATCACATCTGAAGTGCTATGCTTGAAACCCAGAGAAATAGGAATGTACTTATTGGAGAATGTGCTTTTACCATAAAACTTCTGAGAAAGTATTAACTGTAGATAGTTAACATTTTTTCTCTGGACAGCTGGTCAGATATAAAAGTCAGCTGGTGATAGTTTTGTAAGTAAATATGATGTCTGTGGCAGAACAATTCTAAGAGCAGGGACAGCTTTATAAATATCAACAGCTGGACAGTTGAAGGAGATAAACTCTGCCTTTTTCTTTTTCTTTTGCTTGGAGCAGCATGCAGTCCGGAGCTGAAAACTGTCTTCTAGAATGACAGAAGGGTTGGATTTTGAAGCTCATGTATCAATAAAAAATTTACTCGTCCAGGGATTCAATAGTTTAACAGAGCCTGGCTTTTGGTAACCAATGCAGAGATGAAAACACTGAAATTTATACTGCTTTCAGATTGTAGAATCCTTTGCAATCCACCAAGTGTCATGGAAATAAAGACTATGGATCAAGGGCACTCACATTAGATATAGGGCACATGAAAAAAATATTGATGTCAGGATCCAATTATACAAATCAAATTCAAATCATTTGGGATAGGGCTTTGGCGTTAGCATTTTTTAAACATCTTTATTGGAGTATAATTGCTTTACAACGGTTTATAACAAAGTGAATCAGCTATACATATACATATATCCCCATATCTCCCCCCTTCTTGTGTCTCCCTCCCACCCTCCCTATTCCACCCCTCTACATGGTTACAAAGCACCGAGCTGATCTCCCTGTGCTATGTGTCTGCTTCCCACTAGCTATCTATTTTACATTTGGTAGTGTATATATGTCCATGCCACTCTCTCACTTTGCCCCAGCTTATGCTTCCCCCTCCCCGTGTTCTCAAGTCCATTCTCTACGTCTGTGTCTTTATTCCTGTCCTGCCCCTAGGTTTTCCAGAACCTTTTTTTTTTTTTTTTAGATTCCATATATATGTGTTAGCATACAGTATTTGTTTTTCTCTTTCTGACTTACTTCACTTTGTATGACAGACTCTAGGTCAATCCACCTCATTACAAATAAATCAATTTCGTTTCTTTTTATGGCAGAGTAATAGTCTATTGTATATATGTACCACATCTTCTTTATCCATTCATTTGTCGATGGACGCTTAGGTTGCTTCCATGTCCTGGCTATTGTAAATAGAGCTGCAATGAACATTGTGGTACATGACTCTTTTTGAATTATGGTTTTCTCAAGGTATATGGCCAGTAGTGGGATTGCTGGGTAGTATGGTAGTTCTAGTTTTAGTTTTTTAAGGAACTTCCATACTGTTCTCCATAGTGGCTGTATCAATTTACATTCCCACCAACAGTGCAAAACGGTTCCCTTTTCTCCACACCCTCTCTAACATTTATTATTTGTAGATTTTTTGATGATGGCCATTCTGACTGGTGTGAGGTGATATCTCATTGTAGTTTTGATTTTCATTTCTCTAACAATTAGTGATGTTGGGCATCCTTTCATGTGTTTGTTGAAAATCTGTATATCTTCTTTGGAGAAATGTCTACTTAGGTTTTCTGCCCATTTTTGGATTGGGTTGTTTGTTTTTTTGATATTGACCTGCATGAGCTGCTTGTAAATTTTGGAGATTAATCCTTTGTCAGTTGCTTCATTTGCAAATATTTTCTCCCATTCTGAGGGTTGTCTTTTCGTCTTGTTTATGTTTTCTTTTGCTGTGCAAAAGCTTTTAAGTTTCATTACATCCCATTTGTTTATTTTTATTTCCATTTCTCTAGGAGGTGTGTCAAAAAGGATCTTGCTGTGATTTATGTCATAGAATGTTCTGCCTATGTTTTCCTCTAAGAGTTTGATAGTGTCTGGCCTTACATTTAGGTCTTTAATCCATTTTGAGTCTATTTTTGTGTATGGTGTTAGGGAGTGTTCTAATTTCATTCTTTTATATGTAGCTGTCCAGTTTTCCCAGCATCAGTTATTGAAGGGACTGTCTTTTCTCCATTGTATATCCTTGCCTCCTTTATCATAGATTAGTTGACCATATGTGCATGGGTTTATCTCTCAGCTTTCTATCCTGTTCCATTGATCTGTATTTCTGTTTTGGTGCCAGTACCATACTGTCTTGATTACTGTAGCTTTGTCTGAAGTCCAAGAGCCTGATTCCTCCAGCTCCATTTTTCTTTCTCAAGATTGCTTTGGCTATTCAGGGTCTTTTGTGTTTCCATACATATTGTGAAATTTTTTGTTCTAGTTCTGTGGAAAATGCCATTGGTAGTTTGATAGAGATTGCATTGAATCTGTAGATTGCTTTGGGTAGTATAGTCATTTTCACAATGTTGATTTTTCCAATCCAAGAACATGGTATATCTCTCCATCTGTTTGTATCATCTTTAATTTCTTTCATCAGTGTCTTATTGTTTTCTGCATACAGGTCTTTTGTCTCCCCTGGTTGTTCTAATGTGTTTAGCACTGTCTGAAGGAATGTTAAGAATGGGAAACATGGTAGGGTGAAAAAAGCTGAGAATGGGACACACATGTCCTTGATTTACTGGCTGTGAGACCCTGGATAGGAATCTCAGTCTCTTTAAGTCTTGGTTTCTTCATTTTCAAAATGAGGATAAGAATCTTCTTATCCCTTATAGGGAAATTTAAGGCTCAGAAGAGGTCCTCTGAAAACACTTTGCAACTATGATACTCAGAGCAAATATCTGTTATGAGGTTTTTCTGACCCTAGTTCTAACACACGGAAGTGTCTTGTAAGAGAAAAAAGCAAAACTCACAGCCACCCTGACAGTTGGAATCTCTGGATGGTCAGCCTTTCCAAGCAAAGCTCTTCAAGGCATAATATTATGGTCATCAAAACCCAAATGGTTGGTTGCCTCTTGATAAGACCAAGCAAGAGAATAAAATTCTAAGAATGGAACATGGGTAAGGAGCAAGAAGTAAGAAAGAAGATTCAGAAAGAAGGAATCCACAAGACCTCCATAACCCTCCTGAAATCCTAGCCCTGGAAACTTGCATATTTTATTTCAGTTTAGATTGGCCCTGCTCTTTGAGCATTGATTCATGCTGATGTAGGTAAACTGCAAGGCACAGAGTAGACACTTAAATATCAATTTGAATATTGTCTAAAATCTCAGTATGAAGAAATACTCTCATTATAAGGTTGTATCTATTACTAGGTACAGTTTGAACCCTACACATATAAAGAAGCTGAGGAAAGATGGATGTGTTAGCCATGAAGGATACAAAACCAAAAGTCTAGCCACACAAGCTGGATCATGAAGCCGTTATTAACCACCATACCAGGAACAGTCCAGGACACAGGACTATATATGCCTAAAGCCCTCTTTACCCAGTGGACCTAAACCCTCAGCCTCTATGGATAATCTGTTGGGGTTCCTGGCAATCACTACCCTGTAACTGGTGTTAAAGTGTTGTAATCACTGTAGGAGCAAATAGAGATCAAGGAATTCTGGGAGAGGCGTTCGGGAGGAGAGTCTGAACTAAAACTGAAAGGGGACAGGATTGAACCAATTGAAGAAAAAGAGTATGTTAATGAAGCAAACAGCATGACTAAAGGGAAAGCTGCAGGCCAAAATAAATGAGACATTAATTGTAATCTATTTTCAGGTAAGAGGGGCCAGCTGCCAGGCTGTGTGGGTGTGAGAGCAGTCCTTGGAGAGGTCAGCGTAACAGTGGCATTTTTCTCTACCATATTCCTGAGTGTAGATGACTTCCAATAAAGTTGGTTGGAAAGTCATGGTTTTTAGGGAAGAAAACAAACATCCTTCTACTGTAAAGGCATAAACTTGTTCTTCATTCATTTGACATCTATTCATTCCACAAGTGTTGGGTTTGGGGGAATTTGAGGTTTTTCGTTTGTTGTTGTTTTCATTTTTGTTTTTAGCATCTTCTGTGAGTGAGACATTGTGTATTGAGGACTCAGCGCTGGACAATTCATGATTCCTGCCCCCAAGGAGCTTACAAGAATCCTGTTCAACAGCAGGGAAGTAGGCAGACAAGCTATGTGACCTTGGACAAATGACTCACCTGCGGATTTCAAAATGTTAAAGTTAGGTAATATTTAAAACCACGCCATAAGGTAGTTGAGAGTATTTAATAGGATAATGCATGTAAAGCACTCAGCACAGTGCCAGGCACATAATAAGCATGTTATAAATATTAACTATTGGTATACCTAACCACATCACTGGGCTTGATCAAGGCAAGCAAAGGGGAGGGAATAGGTTATTCTCTGGTGCTGAGACCACTGTTAGACCTCAGCCAGCAGGCTCTCCCAACAAAATGAACATGCATTTGGCTGGATTCCACAATTCGAATCTTACAACTTCAGTTTCTAAGCTTCTCCTAGACAGCTGTACTCACAGAGTTGATGAAATGCAACTGGTCATGCTTACCAGTTTAAGCCAACTAGTCCCCTGCCATATGCCAGACATATGTGCTTCCAGGGTAAACAACTGCACATGAAAAGAAGAAGGAAAGAAAATGGCAGTTGCTGCCTTTCCAGTGAAAAGGATGAGGGTGACCTACAATGCAGACATTGTCATTTACAAGAAGTAAACAGAGCCCTTGGACTACTCACTCCGGAGTGTTTCCACTTGGACAGAGCAGCTGTGAGCCAGATGGTCACTTATGGGCAGATCCAGGCTAGGAACCTTAGCATGGCTTGTGATGATGAGGAAGAAGAACAAATGCAAAACGAAGCTTGTTTTCCTTTGGAAAATATTGCCTCAGCCTGCTGAGAGAATGTACCTCATCAGTAGCCACAGTGAAAGTGCGGATGATTAGCAAGGATGATGAAGATGATACCCCACTTCTTACCCTCAAAGAAAAGGAAGCCTCTGGTCTCCCTGCAACACTCTTATTTCTGGCACTGAGCCAGGTGATGGGTAGGGTTTGGTCTTAAATGATTCAGAGACAAGTTTCAGGATACAGTTTCTTTGGTGCTTGGGGATTTGGCTACCTTAATGAAAAAGTTCTTTTGAGAGATTTAGGCTTTTTTAAGGCTGAAGTTTTTGGCCTCACCTTGATGATGCAGGCTCCTTTATTTGAGAGCTCCTTAAGGCCAAGGACAACATCTCAGTAGTTTTTGTAGAGCTGATGCTTACTATGCGCTCAATAAATGGTGAGTGTGTGTCAGAGAGTTGGGTGGTCAGGGCATGAGAGAGAGAAACAAAGAAACACATGAAGAAGAGAAAAAGGGGAAGAAGGTAAGAGGGATATGAGGAAGTGGAGGAAGAAGTATGCAAAGGGATGAAGAAGGCATCATAGACTGTGGACCATGAAAGCCAAGTAGGGACACAGACCTTTCAAGAGATGCAGATATCAGGAAGGTTCAGTCTCTTCAGCAGACGATTAAAGAACAGACTAGACAACTGTATCTCCCAGAAGACACAGTGCTGAGGACCTTGTATAGACCCCAGTGGCAGGGACTAGGGAAAACTGGAGAACAAGAAGGAAATTCTGAATTGGCCTGAGCTTTCCATCTGAATTGACTGAAATCATCTGGAAGCAAGTAGATCAAGCAATCTGCAGTAAGCAGAATAGAGGGCAAGGAGAGAAAGACGAATTATAGAAAAAATAAGATAGTTTTTGCATACTTGAAGTTTTAACATCAGCTATGCATAAAATGTTTCCAACCTAATTCACTTGGACGAGTATTTATGGAGAGACCGCTATGACAGCTGAAAAGCCATATTTTCCCCACATGCAAAGTTTTCTTGCTTTGAGCTGAAATTAAATCAACCAGGGGCTCTCTTGGCGCTGATTCAGACATTCATTTTTCTAAAGGTAGGGTCTCAAAACAACAATCGCTCAAATGCCTTCCATTCAGGGGATAATGATTTCAGTGTATCATGATGATACCATGTATCTACAGAGCATTCTTCAACCACAGGTGTGAAATTGTCATTATCATCCCGTTAGTAAAGAAAGGGGAAAATTGAAAGCAGAGAGTTTAACAAATGACTTGCCAAAGACCGTCACTCAATAGTAAAACTAAGACCCTAACCCTGGTCTTCTAACTTCAAGGGCACTGCCTTTCTGCTCTGTTGCATCCACTCACAGATACAGTTTATGGGATTCATTTTACTTGTTCAGAAACTAGATTTTTAACAGTTCACTCAAGTATGACTGGGTTCTGGAAGATGGATTTGCTAACCCCACTCATAAGAGACTAAATTCTACCAGGTAGGGGAGAAGAAATCATTGGTTCTAGAGTAAGAGACAATTATCTGCCCAGGAAATTCTGGAGTTATCTGTAAAACACAGAGAGAACCTGTGTGTGTGTGTGTGTGTGTGTGTGTGTGTGTGTGTGCGCGCGCGCGCGCGCACGCGCATGTGTGTGCGTGCGCACGCACACGTGCATGTGCACATGCATGCATGTGTTTCTGTGTTTCTCTTTATTTCTCCACTTACTGCATGAAGTCTCCTAACTTGACAGAGCACCTTGCTGTTTCTTGAGAGTTGTGTCCAAGAGGGGCCCGAGGTTCTGCTGTAGACTATGTACTCATTACTCTACCTTGGGTTCTAGGCATAAGGATCATTTTTTCCGCCCGACCCTGCTTTGTGCTGACAGGGCCATTTCATTCAATGGGATAGCCATCCCAGTCCATTGTGAGAGGTCTACTTTGCCATAGGTCAGGACAGAAAGCCATTGCTTATCAACGCTTAAGGCACAAGACAAATGCATAATCAGAGATTGGAGAACCCGTAAGAAGAGGTCTTTCTTTCATGGGTCACATCATCTTCATCAGCTTACTCATCCCCAATCATTGGAGGGAACCCAAATGGCACAGTGACTATATTTTCTAAACCAAAGTTTGGTACAGGAATTTTGACAACAACTTTTGCTCTTCTTGGTGAATTAATTTTTTTGAAGTCTAGAAGGTTATAAACGTTGAATGACATTAAGCATTCTCTTTTATGTATGTATATAAGCACGTATATATTTTTTCCATGCCACTTCCATAAAAATAGTTTAAAGTACCTTTTTATTTTTTTAAATTGCATGTATTACAAATAATGCAATTATCCGGAATTGGGGTCATCACCTTTCTATACTGTTTGCTGTCCCTTTTATAATAATTAACATTATAATGTTCCCTTATTTCCCAAAGCATATACATTCTATCAACTGCTTCTATTTTTTAAAAAAATAATCTGTTGCCAAAAACAAACCAAAAAAATTACGGATATGGGATTTAGGCTCACATATTTTTAGTAGACCTATATTGGAACTATATGATGTGTAGCATGTAACATATGAGGCTGTGGACATGATGACATCCTTCCTGCTCATCAGAGAGCCTTCAGCTGTCTGCCCTTTCATATACTGTCTCAGCCACAGAAAGGAATTTGTCCAAAGTCATTCCCTTCCTGGGAGAGCTCAGATAGAACCATTAGTCAAGGTAGGGGATAAAGACCCAGCCATTTCAGTGGGGATAACTCTGATGGCAAGTTGAACTCTAAATCTCCCCATGGGGTAACCAAGACTGTCACTGAGCCTGCATTGCCATTCAACTGTCCCTCTTTCTTATCCTGCTTCTTTTCCTTTCCTTCAACAGATCTTGATACCAAGAGTACCTCATAATAAACATCTTGGTCCCTAAACTCCATCCTAGAGAATCTAACCTGTGGCTTAAAACAAGAATATAAAGTTCTTGAGAACAGGAATATTTGTCTTGTTCACAGATGCCAATATATCCCCAGTGCCTAGAACAGTAACTGGTAAATAATAGATTCTTTATAAATTCTTGATGATTATATAAGGCTTCACCTGCATGACTGTTCTTTCAACATTTTCTGAGAGCCTACTATATGCCAAGTAAAGAAGGAGAAAAATATATACAAAAGGAACAGTGCCTTCTCTCAAGTAGCTCACCATATATTTGTGGAAAGAAATAAAGCAAAGATTACAGCACAGTGATAAGTACAATGATAGTAAACGCAAGGAGCTGTCAGAGCACGGAGAAAAACAGAGCATAGCAATAAACACAGCCTTAGAGGGAAGGCTTCTCAGGGAAAGTGACATCTGTGGGGTGATTTAGTAAGACCATAGTGTACCATTACGAGCACAGACTGAAGTTCTGAAGTTCTGAATACTGGGTTCACATCCCAGTATTATATACCAGAGGCATAGGTGGACAAGTTATTTAACTTCCATCTCAGTGATAACTATTCAAATTGGGGAAATAAGAGTATCATGAAGACTAAATGAGTCAACATCTCTGTAGAACACATCTGTCCAATATTAATCTCTCACTAAGTGTTAATTCAATAGATACAATGGATAAATTGGATTATCCCAGTAGAGAAACACTCTCCAGACAGTAAGTAAGAGACCAGAGTGAGTCTGAAGCCCTCAGCACTCATTATTTTTAGGACAATGGGAACATGGGTGTGAATGGAGGAGGAACTGGGGGAGAGGCAGTTGGGTAGGAGGAAGGCCCTTGATGAAAGCCATCTCTTGGGAGCAGATGCAGGTCTCCCGGCTTAGATCATAAATTCCTTTAAAGGGAGAGTCTGTTTAAAGGTCCTAGGGCTTCATGTCTAAAAGTTCTATTGAAAATATTAACAAATTGAGTCTGAAATACTTAGTAAACATCACAGTCATCTGACTATAGGAGTTTCTGTAAATGGGTAAATTGAATCTATGGGCTGAAGAGAACATGAAAAATTCCCTTCCCATAGAATTTTCTTTTCTTCTCTAAAAACAGTCATTCAGTATAAGGTTACTACTGTCTCTGAGATTAAAAACATGATATCTGGAATATTTCATTTTACACATTTATATATGACTGTGGAATCAGTAGATTAGTGTCAAAATGTTCTGGGAATATTTACTTAACCCAAGATATTTTAAGAGAATGAAAGTGTTGGGTTCAGAAATAAGGAGAAGTCACAGACTACAGTTAAGGGAACATGGTCAATGTTTTTCTTGGTCATGTCTTGATTGCATATCAATCCCACTTCCACCTTGCAAAAAGTAGAGTATCTGCTCAGGCTGCCTGAAAATATCCCTGGCTGGGTGGCTAAAACAGCAGAAATTTATTTCTTACAGTCCTAGAGGCTGAAAAGTTCAAGATCAAGGTGCTAGCAAGGCACGTTTCATTCTGAGTTCTCTTCTCTTGGCTTGTAGGAAGCCATTATCTTGCTTTGTTCACACATGACCTTTCCCCAGTGCCTGTGCTGGAGAAGGGAGAGAGAGAAAAAGAGCACAAGTTCTCTGGTGCCTCTTATAATAAGGACACTAATTCTATCAGATCAGGGTTCTACCCTTATGACTTCATTTAACCTTAATTACCTCCTTAGAGGCCCCAGCTCCAAATATAACCACACTGGGGGTTAGAGTTTCAGCATATAAATTTTGGAGGAGTCACAAATATTCAGTTTATAACATTCTGCCCCTGGGCCCCCCAAAATCCATGTCCTTCTCACATGTAGAATACATTCATTCCATCCCAACAGCCCCAAAACTCTTAACTTCTTCCAGCATCAAGTCTAAAGTCCAAAGTTTCATCTAAATATCATGTAAATCAGTTACGAGTAAGACTAAAGGTACAATACATCCTAAGATAAAATTCCTCTACAGCTACGAGCCTATGAATTCAGACAAGTATGTGTTTCCAAATACAATGGTGAAAAAGTCACAGGATAGACATTTCCATTTCAAAAGGGAGAAATAGGAAAGAATGGGGTGATGGGTCCCAAACAAATCGAAAACCTAGCAAGGTAAATTCTATTAGATCTTAAGGCTTGAGGATAATCCTCTTTGGCTTGATGCTCTGCCTCTGGACCCACTAGGGCAGTGGCCCCACCTTCCAGATCTACTTAGGGCAATGTTCCCAGCTTCTGGACCCACTGGGGCAAGACCCACACCCCCATGTCTCTGCCATGTGGAGGTCCCACAACCAAGGATTTGGGCAGGGTCTATCTAGCCTGTTGAAACCAGGGTGGCGCCCCCCACTTTGAAATCAAGGAGACAGCTCTGATGATCTCTGAATCAACTTCAGAGTCATCATCGTTCCTTATTCTTGAAGAACAATGCACATTTGCAACTGAATAACTCTATTATCCTATCCTACACAATCTAAGTCCAACTGCCTTTCTTCATTTCATCTCACCTTTATCCCACTCAGTTCAAACTGATGGTGTTTCTGCTTCTATAATCCCATAATCTCTTCATCAAATGATAGTCCAGTTACACTCTTGGTATTCTCTTTAGAACGTGCTTTTTCATATTTTGCAGTATGAATAGACTGAAAATTTTCCAATTCCTTAAGTTCTGGTTCCTTTCTGCTTAAAAATCCTTTCTTCCGTTCATCTCTCCTCTCACATTATATCAATAGTATAAGCAGTCAAGAGGGCCCAAGCCACACCTTCAACATTTGGCTTAGAAATCTCCTCTGTTATATATCCAATTTCATCACTTAAAAGTTCTATCTTCCACAAAAAACTAGAACACAATTCAGCCAGGTTCTTTGCCACTTTATAACAAGGATTGCCTTTCTTCCAGTTTCCAATAACTTGTTCCTCTTTTCTATCTGAGACCTTACTTTTTTCCATCTGAGGCCTTTTATGTTCATATTTCTACCAACATTCTGTTCAGGATCAATTATATATTCTTTAAGAAGATAGAAGCTTTCTCTCCAGCTCACATTTTAAATTTTTTTTCTGAGCCCTCATCAGAATCACCTTTAACATCCTTATTTCTAATTTCATGGCAATCTAGGCTTTTTCCAGCATACGCCTCAAATCTCCCCCAGTCTCTACCCATTACCCAGTTCCAAAGCCATTTCCACATATTTAGGTATTTGTTACAGGAGAACCCTATTCTTAGTACCAAAATCTGTCTTAGTCCCCTTGGGCTACCATAACAAAATAACACAGACTGGGTGGCTTAAACAACAGAAATTTATTTCTCACAGTTCTGAAGGCTGGGAAGTCCAAGATCAAGGTGCCAGTGGATTCAGTTCCTAGTGAAGGCTCTCTTCCTGGCTTGCAAATGGGCCACTTTCTTGCTGCATCCACAAATGCAGTGTCCTCAGTGTGCTTGGAAGGACAGAGAGAGGGGGGCTGAACACGTCTGCTGTCTGATATCTCTTTTTATAAGGACACTGATTCTCTGAGATCAGGGCCTCACACCTATGACCTCATTTAACCTTAATTACATTTTTAGGGGGCCTCATCTCCAAATACCGTCACACTGAGGGTTAGGGCTTCAAGATATGAATTTTGTGGGGACACAAAACTTGCAGTCCATAACATATATACAACACCCATAATGATTCCCTGTAGAGTGCTCTGAAATACTAGAAATTTCTAGTTAATATGGAGCGAGTATGATCATAATTAAATAAAACATTTTCTGTGGTCTGCTTTAACTTCATTTAGCAAAAAATTAAGTTTTAATAAATATGAATGACCCAATCAATGTCTCCAGTACACTGATGAAGGATATGGTAGAAATGCTGACAGTATAAACAACTTCTCTCAGAACTATGAATGTGTTCTATCATTTTGCCTCAATATAAAGCAGACAGCAAATCATTACCTTTAAAAACAAAGCAGTTGGGCAGAATGGATATGTTCATTTTTCCAGATAAACAGAATGCACTATTTGTGAAGCAGATTCAGAGGTTTGCACGATTGATGGATTATCTTGAGAATTAGACTTAAACATTTCAATAGAAAGTCCAGCATCCTTTCCTTTTGCTGAGTCCCCAGGACAGGCCAAGGCTGTCTTTATTCTGCCTTGTCAAGCCTTCTAGGTTTCACTTAATGAGGACCACTTTCACCAGAGTGAGATGGAATCCCTGTCATGATGTGTGAGATCACACTGGAGCAGAACCAAGAAAGACTTGAGCCAGCCGGCTCTCCTGCAGCAATGTACAACTCATGTTCCGCTCCCTTGGCCAGCGTGCCTTTGTGAATTGAGCCTTTCCATGTCTGGCTAACTCAAGGCCAGAACCCTTTGCTCCTTATGGAAATAGAAAAACGAGGTTTCCAGGTTTGCTTTCAAACAGGGACTGGGATGCAAAAGGATCCCATGCATTAGACAGTCTTTTCAGCAGGCAAACATTTGGAGAAATGTCAGGCTGGAGACTGTTTCCAGTTCAAACTGCATTTCAAAGCTTGTGGTTAAAGCCTGGATTCAGAAAGTATTGCTTCAAAATGCACAGACCTGGCTGAAATCATTCGAACTGAGTTGTTTTCTTCTCTGCCTTTCTAACATTTCTACATGCCTCTTGCCCCACTCTCATTTTTATTTTCTTCTCTCTTCTCTCACCTGTTTGTCTCTGCTTTCTTCCTGCCTCTTTACCCACTTTCTCTTTTCTTCCTTCCGTTACTTTCTTCTTCTGGATGCTTCATTCCTTTCTTCTTTCCCTGTCATCAGTTGCTTCCCTCAAATTATTTTCCTTTTCTTTATTTACTTCTTCCCTTCTTTAGGGAAGAAGTTGGTATAATTTGTTAGTCACACAAATTATACCAACAGTTAAGATAACCAATGGCCTATAATTTGAACAAAAATAACAGGGGAGTAATTCTAAAATAACTCCATCATGTAACACAGGTTTGGATTCTCGAGTCACTTAACAGATGTTTACTGCTTGCTTATATGTGTGCTAGCATGGATACTACCATGGATGAAAACCAACTCACTTTTTATTTAGTAAATTACAGATTTAAAGTAGGATTTGTTTTTCTTATTTGAAAAACCTTAGGTCATATTGCCTAAAAATAGGGTACTTGCAGTCAGGCAGGTCTGGACTCCAAACCTGACGTCACCTCCTAACAGTTGTGTGACTTCAGACAATTATTTAACATCTCAAAGCCTCAAGTTATTCATTCATAAACTAGAAATAATTACTACCTTCAGAATGGCTGTAATTATGAAAGTAATATGCTGATCATGATACCTGAACTGTAGATATTATTATTAAGTTAAAATACCGAACTGTAATGTGGAGATGATTGCACAACTCTGTCTACTTACTAAAAATCCTGGGATTGCACTTTTAAAATGGGTGAAGTTTCTGGTAAGTAAATTATACCTCAATGAAGCCATATATGTATACATAATTCAGGCTTGAAAAGAAATGTAGGTTTAGTGATATGAAATTCAGAGAAAAAAGGTATCTTCTTGAAAAGGGAGAAGGACAGGGCAGGTAAAGGCAGGTGAGGGAGATGTCAAGAGATTCTTAAGAAGGGTCAGAGTTATATGAAGTCACCAGGTAAAGGGAGGCATTTTCATCAAAGCAGGAATCAAAGTTTGGGGTAGTGAGTCTTGAATATCATGCTAGAGATTTCGGATGTAATCAATAGACAGTGAAAAAAATTAAATACTTTTGAGCCAAAAGTAAAATAAAAAAACAAAAACAAACAAACAAACAAAAAAAACTGAGGCTGTGCTTTGTTGATGGAGACAAGAAGACCAGTTAGAAATCTACTGCCAAGAGAGGAGCTTCAAGATGGCAGAAGAGTAAGATGTAGAGATCACCTTCCTCCCCACAGATACACCAGAAATACATCTACAAGTGGAACAACCCCTACAGAACACCCACTGAACGCTGGCAGAAGACCTCAGACCTCCCAAAAGGCAAGAAACTCCCCACATACCTGGGTAGGGCAAAAGAAAAAAGAATAAACAGAGACAAAAGGATAGGGACGGGACCTGCACCAGGGGGAGGAAGCCGTGAAGGAGGAAAGGTTTCCACACACTAGGAAGCCCCTTCGCGGGTGGAGACTGTGGGTGGTGGAGAGGGGAAGCTTCCGAGCCGCGGAGGAGAGCACAGAAACAGGGGTGCAGAAGGCAAAGCGGAGAGATTCCCACACAAAGGATTGGTGCCGACCAGCACTCACCAGCCCAAGAGACTTGTCTGCTCACCCACCGGGGAGGGCAGGGCTGGGAGCTGAGGCGCGGGCTTCAGTTGGAGCGCAGGGAGAGGACTGGGGTTGGCAGCGTGAACACAGCCTGAAGGGGTTAGTGCACCACGGCTAGCCAGGAGGGAGTCCAGGAAAAAGTCTGGAGCTGCCGAAGAGGCAAGAGACTTTTTCTTCCCTCTTTGTTTTGGGGTGCGCGAGGAGAGGGGATTAAGAGTGCTGCTTAAAGGAGCTCCAGAGATGGGCGCGAGCCGCGGCTAAAAGCGCGGACCCCAGAGATGAGCATGAGACGCTAAGGCTGCTGCTGCCACCACCAGGAAGCCTGTGCGAGCATGGGGCACTATCCACACCTCCCCTCCCGGGAGACTGTGCAGCCCGCCACAGCCATGGTCCCGTGATTCAGGGAGAACTTCCCCGGGAAAACACATGGTGCCTCAGGATGGTGCAATGTCCCGCCGGCTTCTGCTGCCGCAGGCTCACCCCACATCCGTACCCCTCCCTCCTCCCAGTCTGAGTGAGCCAGAGGCCCCGAATCAGCTGCTCCTTTAACCCAGTCCTCTCTGGGCAGGAACAGATACCTTCAGGCGACCTACATGTAGAGGCAGGGCTAAATCTAAAGCTGAACCCCAGGAGCTGTGCGAACAAAGAAGAGAAAGGGAGCAGCCTCAGGAGCAGCAGATTAAATCTCCACAATCAACTTGATGTACCCTGCATCTGTGGAATACCTGAATAGACAATGAATCATCCCAAATTGAGGAGGTGGACTTTGGGAGCAACGATATATATATATATATATTTCCCTTTTTGTCTTTATGTTAGTGTGTATGTGTATGCTTCTGTGTATGATTTTGTCTGTATAGCTTTGCGTTTACCATTTGTCTAGGGTTCTGTCTGTCTGTTTTATTTGTTTGTTTGTTTGTTTAGTATAGTGTTTTAGCTCTTGTTATCATTGGTGGATTTGATTTTTGGTTTGGCTGCTCTCGTCTTTCTTTCTTTTTTTATTACTTAAAAAAATTTTTTTTTTACTTTTGATAATTATATTTTATTTTTTATTTTAATAACTTTATTTTCTTTCTTTCTTTTTCTTCCTTTCTTTCTTTCTTTCTTTCTTTCTTTCTTTCTTTCTTTCTTTCTTTCTTTCTTTCTTTCTTTCCTTCTTTCACCCTTTAATTCTGAGCTGTGTGGCTGACAGGGTCATTGTGCTCTGGCTGGGTGTCAGGGCTGTGCCTCTGAGGTGGGAGAGCCAACTTCCAGACACTGGTCCGCAAGAGACCTCCCAGTTCCATGTAATATCAAATGGCAAAAATCTCCCAGAGATCTCCATCACAACGCCAAGACCCAGCTCCACTCAATGACCAGCAAGCTACAGAGCTGGACACCCTATGCCAAACAACTAGCAAGACAGAAACACAACCCCACCCATTAGCAGAGAGGCTGTCTAAAATAATAATAAGGTCACAGACACCCCAAAAAACAATACCAGACGTGGACCTGCCACCAGAAAGACAATATCCAGCCTCAACCACCAGAACACAGGCACTAGTCCCCTCCCGCAGGAAGCCTACACAACACACTGAACCAACCTTAGCCACTGGGGGCAGACACAAAAACAACAGGAACTATAGCCTTGCAGCCTGTGGGAAGGAGACCCCAAACACAGTAAGTTAAGCAAAATGAGAAGACAGAGAAACACAGAGCTGATGAAGGAGCAAGGTAAAAACCCACCAGACCTAACAAATGAAGAGGAAACAGGCAGTCTACATGAAAAAGAATTCAGAATAATGACAGTAAAGATGATCCAAAATCTTGGAAATGGAATGTAGAACATACAAGAAACGTTTAAAAAGGACCTAGAAGAACTAAAGAGCAAACAAACAATGATGAACAACACAATAAATGAAATTGAAAATTCTCTAGAAATAATCAATAGCAAAATAACAGAGGAAGAAGAACGGATGAGTGACTTGGAAGATGAAATAGTGGAAATAACTACTGCAGAACAGAATAGAGAAAAAAGAATGAAAAGAATTGAGGACAGTCTCAGAGACCTCTGGGACAACATTAAACGCACCAACATTCAAATTATAGGGGTATCAGAAGAAGAAAAGAAAAAGAAAGGGACTGAGAAAATATTTGAAGAGATTATAGTTGAAAACTTTCCTAATATGGGAAAGGAAATAGTTAATCAAGTCTAGGAAGCACAGAGAGTCCCATACAGGATAACTCAAGGAGAAACATGCCAAGACATATATTAATCAAACTGTCAAAAATTAAATACAAAGAAAAAATATAAAAGGGAAAAAGAACAAATAACATACAAGAGAATCCCCATAAGGTTAACAGCTGATCTTTCAGCAGAAACTCTGCAAGCCAGAAGGGAGTGGCAGGACATATTTAAAGTGATGAAAGGGAAAAACCTACAACCAAGATTACTCTACACAGCAAGGAACTCATTCAGATTTGACAGAGAAATTAAAACATTTAAAGACAAGCAAAAGATAAGGAATTCAGCAGCACAAAACCAGCTTTATAAAAAATGTTAAAGGAACTTCTCTAGGCAAGAAACACAAGACAAGGAAAAGACCTACCATAACAAACGCAAAACAATTTAAAAAATGGTAATAGGAACATACATATAGATAATTACCTTAAATGTAAATGGATTAAATGCTCCCACCAAAAGACACAGACTTGCTGAATGGATACAAAAACAAGACCCATACATATGCTGTCTACAAGAGACCCACTTCAGACATATGGACACACACCGACAGAAAGTGAGGGGATGGAAAAAGATATTCCATGCAAATGGAAATCAAAAGAAAGCTTGGATAGCAATTCTCATTTCAGACAAAATAGACTTTAAAACAAAGACTATTACAAGAGACAAAGAAAGACACTACGTAATGATCAAGTGATCAATCCAAGAAGAAGATATAACAATTGTAAATATTTACGCACCCAACATAGGAGAATCTCAATACATAAAGCAAACACTAACAGCCATAAAAAGGGAAATTGACAGTAACACAATCATAGTAGGAGATTTTAGCACCCCACTTTCTCCGATGAACAGATCATCCAAAATGAAAATAAATAAGGAAACACAAGCTTTAAATGATAAATTAAATAAGATGGACTTAATTGATATTTATATGACATCCCATCCAAAAACAACACAGTACGCTTTCTTCTCAAGTGCTCATGGAATATTCTCCTGGATAGATCATATCTTGGGTCACAAATCAAGCCTTGGTAGATTGAGGAAAATTGAAATCATATCAAGTATCTTTTCCAATCACAATGCTATGAGAGTAGATATCAATTACAGGAAAAAAATTGTAAAAAATACAAACATATGAAGGCTAAACGATACACTACTTAATAACCAAGAGATCACTGAGGAAATCAAAAAATACCTAGAAAAAAATGACAATGAAAACACGATGACCCAAAACCTATAGGATGCAGCAAAAGCAGTTCTAAGAGGGAAGTTTATAGCAATACAATTCTACCCTAAGAAACAAGCAATATCTCAACTAAACAACGTAACCTTACACCTAAAGCAAACAGAGAAAGAAGAACAAAAAAACCCCAAAGTTAACGAAGGAAAGAAATCATAAAGATCAGATTAGAAATAAATGAAAAAGAAATGAAGGAAAAAATAGCAAATATCAGTAAAACTAAAATCTGGTTCTTTGAGAAGATAAACAAAATTGATAAACCATTAGCCAGACTCATCAAGAAAAAAAAGGGAGAAGACTCCAATCAATAGAATTAGAAATGAAAAAGAAGAAACAACTGACACTACAGAAATAAAAAAGATCATGAGAGGTTACAACAAGCAACTATATGCCAATAAAATGGACAACCTGGAAGAAATGGACAAATTCTTAGAAAAGCACAACCTTCTGAGACTGAACCAGGAAGAAATAGAAAATATAAAGAGACCAATCACAAGCACTAAAATTGAAACTGTGATTAAAAATCTTCCAACAATCAAAAGCCCAGGACCAGATGGCTTCACAGGTGAATTCCATCAAACATGTAGAGAAGAGCTAACGCCTATCCTTCTCAAACTCTTCCAAAATATAGCAGAGGGAGGAACACTCCCAAACACATTCTATGGGGCCACCATCACCCTGATACCAAAACCAGACAAATACGTCACAAAGAAAGAAAACTACAGGCCAATATCACTGATGAACATAGATGCAAAAAACCTCTACAAAATACTAGCAAACAGAATCCAACAGCACATTAAAAGGATCATACACCATGATCAAGTGGGGTTTATCCCAGGAATGCAAGGATTCTTCAATATATGCAAATCAATCAATGTGATACACCATATTAACAAACTGAAGAATAAAAACAATATGATCATCTCAATAGATACAGAAAAAGCTTTTGACAAAATTCAACACCCATTTATGATAAAAGCCCTCCAGAAAATAGGCAAAGATGGAACTTACCTCAACATAATAAAGACCATATATGACAAACCCACAGCCAACATCATCCTCAATGGTGAAATAGTGAAACCATTCCACTAAGATCAGGAACAAGACAAGGTTGCCCACTCTCACCACTATTATTCAACATTGTTTTGGAAGTTTTAGTGACAGCAATCAGAGAAGAAAAGGAAATAAAATGAATCCAAATCAGAAAAGAAGAAGTAAAGCTGCCACTGTTTGCAGATGACATGATACTATACATAGAGAATCCTATGGATGCTACCAGAAAACTACTAGAGCTAATCAATGAGTTTGGTAAAGTAGCAGGATGCAAAATTAATGCACAGAAATCTCTTGCATTCCTATACACTAATGAAGAAAAATCTGAAAGAGAAATTAAGGAAATACTACCATTTCCATTGCAACACAAAGAATAAAATACCTAGGAATAAACCTAGCTAAGGACACAAAAGACCTGTATGCAGAAAACAATAAGACACTGATGAAAGAAATTAAAGATGATACAAATAGATGGAGAGATATACCATGTTTTTGGATTGGAAGAATCAACATTGTGAAAATGATTAGAATCAACATTGTGCAAATGATTATACTACCCAAAGCAATATACAGATTCAATGCAATCCCTATCAAACTACAACTGGCATTTTTCACAGAACTAGAACAAAAATTTCACAATTTGTATGGAAACACAAAAGACCCCAAATAGCCAAAGCAATCTTGAGAAAGAAAAACGGAGCTGGAGGAATCAAGTTCCCTGACTTCAGACTATACTTCAAAGCTACAGTAATCAAGACAGTATGGTACTGGCACCAAAACAGAAATATAGAATGGAACAGAATAGAAACCCCATAGGTAAACCTACGCACCTATGTTTACCTTATTTTTGATAAAGGAGGAAAGAATATACAGTGGAGAAAAAACAGCCTCTTCAATAAGTGGTGCTGGGAAAATTGGACAGCAACAGGTAAAAGAATGTAATTAAAACACTCCCTAACACCATACACAAAAATAAACTCAAAATGGATTAAAGACCTAAATATAAGGCCAGACACTATCAAACTCTTAGAGGAAAACATAGGCAGAACACTCTATGACATAAATCACAGCAAGTTCCTTTTTGACACACCTCCTGGAGAAATGGAAATAAAAACAAAAATAAACAAAGGGGACCTAATGAAACTTAAAAGCTTTTACACAGCAAAGGAAACCATAAACAAGACAAAAAAACAACTCTCAGAATGGGAGAAAATATTTGCAAATGAAGCAACTGACAAAGGATTAATCTCCAAAATTTACAAGCAGCTCATGCAGCTCAATATCAAACAAACCAACAATGCAATCCAAAAATGGGCAGAAGACCTGAATAAACATTTTCCCTAAGAAGATATATAGATTGCCAACAAACACATGAAAGAATGGTCAACATCATTAATCATTAGAGAAATGCAAATCAAAACTACAATGAGATGTCATCTCACACCAATCAGACAGAATGGCCATCATCAAAAAATCTAGAAACAATAAATGCTGGAGAGGGTGTGGAGAAAAGGGAACCGTTTTGTGCTGTTGGTGGGTATGTAAATTGATACAGCCACTATGGAGAATAGTATGGAGGTTCCTTAAAAAAACTAAAAATAGAACTACCATACAACCCAGCAATCCCACTACTGGGCATATACCCTGAGAAAACCATAATTCAAAAAGAGTCATGTACCACAATGTTCATTGCAGCTCTGTTTACAATAGACAGGACATGGAAGCAAACTAAGTGTCCATCATTGGATGAATGGATAAAGAAGATGTGGCACATATATACAATGGAATATTACTCAGCCATAAAAAGAAATGAAATTGAGTTATTTGTAGTGAGGTGGATGGACCTAGAGTCTGTCATACAGAGTGAAGTAAGTCAGAAAGAGAAAAACAAATACTGTATGCTAACACATGCATATGGAATCTAAAAAAAAAAAAAAAAAAGAACGAGGGGCAGGACGGCACTAAAGAAGCAGACCTAGTAGAGAATGGACTTGAGGACATGGGGAGGGGTAGCGTAAGCTGGGACAAAGGGAGAGAGTGGCATGGACATATATACACTACCAAATGTAAAATAGATAGCTAGTGGGAAGCAGCCACATAGCACAGGGAGATCAGCTCGGTGCTTTTTGACCACCTAGAGTAGTGAGATAGAGAGGATGGGAAGATGGGAGACACAAGAGGGAAGCGATATGGGGATATATGTATATGTATAGCTGATTCACTTTGTTATAAAGTAGAAACTAACACACCATTGTAAAGCAATTAACTCCAATAAAGACGTTAAAAAAATTAAATTAAATTAAATAAAAAAAAAAAGAAATCTACTGCCAAAACACCTTAGAGGTAATACGGACCTGACTAGGAAAGGAAGCAGCATGGAGGAAGCAGATGTAAGAGATCCCAGGGAGGGAGGTACCGGGAATGGGTGAACATGTTGCCTGACTGCCAAGAGGAATACAGAAGAAGAAATCAAAATGACTTAGATTTTGAGCTTGGATGTTAAATTTGAGGTAGATTGAATTTGAATTACTAATGACATATATGGATGGATATTCAGTAGGGATGTTTAGCAGATTGTTAAAATATGGGTCTGAAACTCTGGAACCAGAGCCAGTAATTCATGTGAAAAATAGTGTTACTTGGGTTTCAAGTTGCAAATTAGACCTTAAGTTTACTTTGAGTTTCTAACACTAACCTCCTTGCCTGAAGCTGTTGTTCGTTCTCCATATGATTAAAATTACCCATGTGAGAATGAGACTTTTTCTAAGGAGAATGAGACTTTTTTCTAAAAATCCATGGACTTTTTCTAAGCTTTCATCAAATTCTCAGAGAAGTCTGTGACCCCAAAAAGTTAAGAACCACTGGTCTAAGCAATGTCAGTTGAATGAAAGAAACCAGGGGGTTGTTTGAGCTGCTCATTCTCTTCTATCTAAAGGTCTGGCTCAGGTGAATGTGTAGAGACATACCCTTTGGTCCCATTGTTGGTTCACAGCACCAGTCTCCACTTACATTTTTACATGTCAGCTTCACAGTCATGCTCCAGGCTCCAGATAATTTGTTTGTGGTTGCTCTTGTTACTATGCAAAGGGAAATACATTATTTTAAAAATGCTTTGCTAGTTCATATTTAATTATGAAGAAATATCCTCAAAAACATTTCTGAGCTGGAACATCTCTGTTAATTGCACTGACACATCTAAGACCAGCTTTCTGGGGAGGAGAAGAGGCATGGAAAATCCAGATTGTCACACGAAGTGAGCAGATGGAAGGTTAAAAAAAAATTATATCCAGACAGTAATTATTAGCATGGGTTTTTAAGGCAAACTAGTGAAGAAAATTTAAGACTACATTGTTTTACCAACAAGTGAGCCTAAATTTTAAAAATTGCAAAATAGCTCAGATGCTTTTTGTTGACACAGTTCATTTTCCTTTATTGCTCAGTTTTGCTTCTTCCTTGAGAAGATATTAAATCTAGAATGTTGTAGTGTGTAAAAGTGTTTTAATTAGGCTGTGTGGTACAAGGCATGATTCATTGAGGGAAACACAGATGTTGGGGCAGAGCAGCACACCCAGGTTTATTGATTCTTTAACAACATCTCTGTTCTGTGTTTGGAAATCATAGAATTTGGCCAGCTGAAAGAACTCAGCCTTCCAAGTGGTTGGGTAAAAGGAGAGTACATCTCCTTCCTTCATAGGTGCATATCTCTACAACCTAGAGAACCAGCTGACTCCATTAAGAAAGGATTCAGAGCATTGAGGAATCTCTAGGTTGCTTCTCTATCTGTTCATGAAAGATGAGGCAACCAGCAGAAAGGAGACCAGGGGAAACAGATCTCAGGATAGAAGGGTCCCAGGCCAAGAGAACTAAGAGCTGGGCTAATCCTAGGCACTCAGAGGCAGCATAACTGGGTTAAAGAGAAGGCAAAGTGTGGATCAGTGTCATAGGACAAACCATCAAGTCTTAGGGATGAGAAAGGGATGGCTTTAAGAGGATTACAATAAAATTCATTGTTGGAAAGAGAGAAGTCAAATGGGAGCAGGTAGAAGGAATTGGTTAAGAAAAGTAGATGAGAGCAAAGATGGAAATTGGGAGGAGTTTTCCTATGGCTGTGTTTGGGGCTCACAAGTGGCTGAGTGGCATAGGTAGAACGGAAACTCTGGAAAGTCCATACACTTAACTATTCTACTCTCTGTAGTATGCCAGAAGGCTGTTTCTTTAGTCCAAGGTGATTGTACTCTGGAAAGCTTATCATGTACCAAGGCAGTAGATATCACCTGGCAATTCCAGCTTCTGGAAAGACATCCCTTTTATTAAACAGAAAGCTCCCAAGAGGAGATTAGAACAAGACCAGCCTTAGGCCCACTGGCAAATCAGGGAGGTTCAGGCTCTTTCCATGACCTCAAGAGCCCACTGCCATTGTCTCTGTTAGAAATAAGTGAAGATGGTTTTCAAACTTGGAATATATCTGATGCTCTGGTTACTAAAATACTCCAGAGGCTTCACAAGGGTGTTACCATGGATCTTCTGGATTTGAGGACATATGTCTTATAGTTTAGAGTTTATAGAATTATTTAGGCTTGTTTGCTAAGTGACATGCTTCCTCTCTCAGATTTATCTTCTGGCTGAAGATCTCCAAGTAGGAGATAGGCACCAAGTATTTGTCCCCATTCAGCAATACTTCATTCTGTATCTCACTTAAGAAGGAATGTTGAGTCCTATGCGATAAATACACACCCTTGATCCTGGTAAACATACCACCATTTGGGAATTTCATGACTTTTAGACATATACCCCTAAGAGATGAGTGCGAGCTATTCTATGGAGCACATTGAGGGAGGTTCCGATTTCCACACTTGCCTATATTTTCTACCCACCAATCTCAGTTTTGCCCCATGAAAATGCATACAATAAGCTTACTCTTGCTGCTACATAGAAGCCCTTCAAATATTTTTAGAAAACTCTCATTCCAGCTCTAATCCATTTCTTTCTTGAGTGAATGTTTTCAGGGCATCGAACCAGTCATAGCCACCATATGCTTTCCAGCCAGTGATCATCATTTTGCCTCTCCTCTGAATGTGCTCTACCTTATCCCTATTTCTTTGAAGACAGTAGTGACTAGAACTAAATATAACACATTATCTCACCCATCCAGGTGACTGCCTCACGCTGTAGTCTTGAGATCACGATTCTGTTTACACGGCTTAAGACCACAATACCCCATACTATAATAGACCCCCCTCGCTTGCCTTGGTACTGTCAATTTAGAGACTATCTTGCTATGGCTGTGGATTATAGTTTACTGCTAAGTAGTTACTAAATGCTGACTCTGCAATGGTCCCTGCAATAGAAACAAAGAGAAATAAGGTGCTGGCCTGCCTGAGGGACTTAGAGGCTAGCTGGAGACACATGTTTTCAAATAGTGTCTCATTACACCCCACAGTTAGCTGTTTCCAAAGTCAGGGGCTCTGAGACAGCCCACAGAAGGGAGATGCTACATAATGCTAGAGTGAGTCAGTGATCATTTCAGAGAGAACTTGGCACTTGGCAGTCGAATTGCTGTCTAGAGAGAAATCTAAGAATTTGTTCATTTCACAAATATTTATTTTTACACGTATTATGTGCGAGGAACAAAAAGGGAAATTAATTTAATTAAGACTCAGAGAATGTTTTGATGTAACTTACTTTCCAAAAACATCAAGAATTCCGAAAGTGCTCAAATTCTTTCTTGAACAAGCCTCTGGAAAGCAGATGAGAATGACAAAATCAGTTAACACTTCCTTTGCAGAAGTCCATTGAGAAGACAAAAAATACGTGAGAATAGTACATCCACATCTGTCCCTGTTATGATGGTATTTCTCTGCTCAGATGCTTTCAACGTGTAAACCATTGTTGGCTTATGAGACCAAGTCAATGGCTTTAGGCTTGAAATAAAAGCCCGCTGATAACTCACAGGATGGTGATTAGGTATGGATTCATCATCAAAAAGCCCACCCATCCCAGGGATCTGGGTGTGGTCTTCACCTCGATGTAATGTTCAGAGGTTAGAAACCTAAATCCAAACACACCAAAAGCCCACCATAGATCTATGGTCTATAGATCTTGCATATAGGTTCGATGAGAATGAGTTTAGTAGTTGACTAGCAATGTCTGCCTTGAGCATAATAGTAATAAGTAGTATAAGGAGTGCCACGTAACTGCAATCAAGGCCAATGTCCTCATTACGCTAATGGAAAACTGGGACCAGAGGGACAATCTTCATCCAAGGTCACACAGCTGATGTAACATAAGATCAATAATTTCTTTTTTCTCACTATAGCTTCTTATTTCATTTCAGTCTTTGTTTTGAAATAATAAAGCATATTAAATATACATAGACCTCAAGTCAGGAGAGGTTGAATTGGGCCGTGGCTTTGTTAACTAAGAAAATGAGAAAACTCATTAGAGTTTCTTATAGTATTAAATCTTCAGCACTGGAATATATCATACAGATAGTCCAATCAAGTGCCCTCATTTTATAGATGAGAAAACAGAGATCCAGAGAGGTTACAATGAGTTAATGGAAGACCTAGGATTAGAACATGTCTCCAAAGTTCCATTCCCTGCTACTCTTTCACAGTTTCTTTCCTTATTTATAAAATCCACTTATTAAACAAGTATTTGTTGAGTAACTGCTATGTGACAGGTATTAGGGTATGCTCTGTGGTAGTACAAAGACAATCCAATGGCCTAATGGAGGAACAAATTATGCAAACAATTTTCTTACAGATTGATGAATGCCAGAAAAGGTTTTTCTAAACTGCTACATAAAGAGGCACTTGGCTCTTCCTGAGTCATGGCAACGGGCACAGATGAGGTGAGTGTTTTGGTGAGTCTTAAAATATGAATAGGAGCTTTGCGAAAATACAGAGTAGACCAGGGCATTCTGGATAAACATTACCACATGGGAAAAGACATAGAGATATGAAGGGGTGTGAGATGTTTTAGCAAACACAAGTCGTTTGGAAACTAAGCAGAGGTGGGCAAGGACTTAAACAAGAATCTTATGCATCACACTATTGGGTTTGGACTTGACCTAGTAGGCAGTAGAGAGTTATTGGCTACTTTAAAAAAGAGAAATGGCAAGATCAACCCCGTGCTTTGGAAATATCATGATAATATTGTGACGGTAAAATCAGAAGTTAAGGAGACTAGCCAGGATAAAATTACAAGGGACTATATGGAGAAAAATGGCAGTCTGGGTTAAGCTGGTAACACTATAGGGTAGTATAAGGACTGACTCAGGAATCTTTGCATAGGTAGAGTCGATGGCCTGGATTTTATTGGATACATGGATTAGGGAGAGAAATAATCAAGAAATAAAAATAATGCATTTTGTTTACCCTGTGGGGTAGTAAAAATGAACTAAGATTATGGATAAGAAAGTACCTAAAAACTGCAAAACTCTTTATATATGTAAGGTATTTTTATTATCACAAGATCTTATTGCCAAATACTATTTCAGTTTACACCTTAGTGCAAGGAAACGGGTCCAATGCATTGTGGACAAAACAACAAAGAGAAGAATGCAACATATAATTCTGAACTCATTCATTTACTCCTCCAACCATCATTAACGCCATTATGGATCAGACATTGCGCAAGCGGGAGGGACACAGAGAGGAAGGAATCAACCACACTTCCTGTAAAAGGATCAAGAGGTTATTGTTTGAATCTTCTTAAAGAAACTCATCTACCTCAGTAAAAAGGCACCCTCTCAGACCTACTCCAAATTATATAACAACCCTTAAACAGAACTTCACTAGGTGAGTAGCAGAAAATGTTGAAATGTGTGAATCTGATTTAGCTGCTCCACGAACAAGCTGCCAAATTGAGCTTTTTGGTAATTAGCGAAACATCTGTAACAGGATTAGTGTCTCAGAAATAGCTACTGCTTTCTTGGCCAGAGAAGGGGGTGTGAACGTTGAAAGGGAACTGGGTAGAGAATTTGGACATGGACTTGACTTTAGCCCAGCTGTTTCCCATTTGAAGAGAGGATAAAGGATAGACACTGAGTCAGTGGGAAACCATCAAGACAAAAGCGAAAAAGGACTTGATATCAAATCACCCTGGCCCTAAGTTGACTCAAGTGCATACCATTGGCATGTGGCTAGCAAACCTTCCCTTCTCTCCACAGTCTATGGAGCTAGACTTGGTTGCCAAAAAAAAGTCCCAGTAAAAATATTTGTATGAAGACAATACAAAGGCAGTGTTAAGAGTACCGCTGACCTTTTAATGGTTTGACCTCATCTCAACACATCAACAAGGACTTGGAAAATCTCCCTCTTTCTGTGACTGATGCAAGAGTCTTGGTTGCACTAGGTGGTTTGAGGTCTTCCCCCTGGCTCTGAGCCTTCACAGACTGGGAGAAGTACATGGGAAGCACCAGTGGATTATAGGAATCCTTCTATGGGAGAAATAGTTCCCACTGAGAAAGCCTAGAGCAAGTTACTACAAGATTTGGGCTCTACCTTTCCAACTGGGAGGAGAAACTGGCTGAGTTCAATCATTCATTCAATCAACCTATTGGCAAATATTATTGAGCACATACAATGTGCAAGATGACGTGCTAAATGCAGAGGATAGCATGTTGAAGGGGAGAGACAGGGTACCTGCTTTGCAGACCTCACGACCTAGGGAGGGTAAAAGACATGAAAATAATGAGCCTTGGACTTACTGTTCTTTTATCAGATGTTCTGACTCTCTAGCTGTGGTCCTACCTGTGCTATTTTCTGCATTCCCTTCTGCCAGTAACTACACAGACTCTGATCCATTAGCTCCGATTCTGCGCCCTTTTATTCCTATTGATCAAAATTCTATTTCTCCATCCTGAGCACTCAATGAGACACCCATGCAAGAAAAGATTAGACAAAGTTGACTTCATTCCAGTAATGGCCAGGGCCAGGCCAGAGCTAGACTCGGAGGGGGCCTTTAAGTGTAGGGCTGAGCAAAGCATTTGGCCAAATTATGAAGTAAGCAAGGCTTGTCTTTGACGGTCTGCACCTCCTCGACAGTCACTATTCCTTCCTGTTCCAGACTCCCTCGCACTTTCTTCCTCTGCTTGAACTAACCTTCTTCCTTATCTCTACCTTTCAAAATCATATTTGTTCTTCAAATCTCAACTTAATTGCCACCCTCTCAGTAGGGCTTTCCTGCTTCCCACTTGCCTGGTATGCACTTCCTTTAAACTCCTTTAGTACTTTGTGCTTCTCTTGGGACATCAGAAAATGTCTTATTTTATTTTGCTGCTATGTTATTTTGCTTCTGACTGAAATGGAACTGTCTTATTCACGACTGTATTTTATGTAGCTAGAAGTGCAGACCTTTGCACACAGTAGGTGCTTAACTAGAGCACTTTAATATAGGCCCTCAGGTTAGAGGGGGCCTGTTTTTGAACCTTGACACTGCTTTTTATGAAAAGACAATTCATTTATCTCTAAGTCTCAGTTTACTCATCTCATCCAAAAAAATGGAATAATAAGAATAGTAATAATACAGCTAAAAATAATAAATGTTATATCATATGGAAACCCCTAGCCAAGACTCTGGCTCATTGGAGGCATTCAATAAGAGTGCCTTAGATCGAATCACCCTATGAGGTTTGAAAGCAGGGAATGAGAATTCAGGGAGTAACTCTCTGGCGGGAATGAAAAGAGAGAGGAGAATCTAGGCTGAAGTTGTTGACTCATAGATCGGAGAAGTAAGCTTCCTTTTGCAAGTAGGAGAGTGGAGAGTTGCTAATCAGCTATAATCAAATGAATCTGAACAAGAGGTGGGGTAGTGATAATAATAATAACTTTGCCTATCTTTGCCAGGGTTCCCAAGAATACAGAGACTGAGACAAAAGTTTATATGCTAACTCCCCAAAAAGTATTGAGATCACAATCCCAGAAAACGGGTGTGAAAGCAAGAGAGGAGTCAGGCAGGGAAGGAAGGAGAATAATTTTAATAGCATGTTTGTATCAAACACATCGAAGGCTCAGTCTCCTGGGGCATCTCTAGAGAGCTGCCTGGAACCACTTCTCCCCAAAACTGTCTGTCAGAGATTGAAAAGGAAATGGATCCTGCCTCCTATTCGTCCAAATGTGCCCCGTGGGACATCGACTCCGCCACACCTCAGGATTGTCCATCTGGCTTGTGGAAGCTAGAACCCCAAACAGCAGTAGTGACACTGGCAGTACAAACCATGGCATGGGGGCCAGCCTGTCGGTGGCTGTGAGCCTCATCTCTGCATCCTGTACCAGCAGCCTCACTGGCCTGGCCAAGCGGACCAAAGCACACACGTGGGCACAAAGTGAGCCCTGAGGTCTGCTGAGCCCAGGGGGACAGGGAGGCTCTGGAGCAGAGGTAAGAGGTGAGGCAAGGCACTGCCAGGGCATGACTACCAGTGACACGAGGGACCAAGAAAAGTCATCACAACAGGCCTGGCTGACCATCAGAGGGAGAGCCTAGAAGACACAGCCCTCACGACCAAGGGCTGCCTTGTAGCTTAGTGAAGACCAAAACCTCCTCCTCTGTGGCTTGCAGGAAAGCAGCTGATACCAGACAATCTTCCTTGAGTCATCAGTCACATAGACCAGAAACGCATGGCGTCTGGGGAGGCAATTAACCTGGGTTTGGCACATCACAGCTTACTGAGCAGTATGACGAGCTCTTTTCAAACACACACATTAATTTATTTTTTTTGCGGTACGCGGGCCTCTCACTGTCGTGGCCTCTCCCGTTGCGGAGCACAGGCTCTGGATGCGCAGGCTCAGCGGCCATGGCTCACGGGCCCAGCCGCTCCACAGCATGTGGGATATTCCCGGACCGGGGCACGAACCTGTGTCCCCTGCATCGGCAGGCGGACTCTCAACCACTGCGCCACCAGGGAAGCCCCCCAAACACACACATTTTTAATCCTCAGGAAATTCCCTTGAGGGTGAAACGATCTCCATTTTACATAGGCGTAAACTGAGACCCAGAGTGATTAAGTAACTCCTCCGCGTGTCCTCCTGTATTTGGGGACCTGTCATAAGGAAAAGGGACTAGACCCATTCCAGGTGGCCCTAGGGAGCTGAACTGAGGCCAAGAGATAGAAATTACCGGACAGCAGTACTTAGAACAGGGAATTTCTGAGAGTCTGAGCTTGTTTTCCAACAATACAGCGAGCTACCGCGCAAAAGACTGAGGCGTTCATGAATGATGAATAATGCAGGAACGAGCACGTTGTTGCTGCCTCTAGGAGAAGGAGGCAGGGTGCTCTGGTCTGGTAGCGGCTGGATCAGATGAAGGCTGAAGTCTTCGAGGGTTCCTTTGAATGAAGAGTCAATCCCAACACCCAGATATTTTTACTGTTGTCTCATTAATGTCAGTGCAGTAGAAGAAAAGATATAACAGTAATAACATCTACTGGTATTCGGCTCTTAATAGGTACCAAGCATTTTGCAAATAGCTTTATACATATCATTTAATGTTCACTGCAACTCTGAGATAATTATCATCATTATCCCCAATTTACAGATGAGAAAACTGAGACTGGCTGAGGTAAAGCTCAGAAACTTGCCTCAGGTCTGCTTGCCCACGTCCCTGCTTGCTCTACTCTGCTGCCTTGATTATTCTGCATTTGTCTGCTGTCAGCAACTTAAAACCTTTGGAGCCTGAGCTCCTGGGAAAGAAGAGTCATGTGTAACTAGACCAGAATAGTCACTCTGGTGGACAAAGCTGCCTTTTCAACAGTTTGAACAGTTTTTTCTGTGCAAATTCCCCGAAAACCCCTTCCTCATGAATCCCTTATTTTTCCATTGTATTTAAACACAGAATGTTTGCTGCCACTGCAAAGGTTTTGAAAAGCTTTTTGCAGATTTCTTCCAATGAAAAGTCAACAAGATCATCAAAAAACAGACACCCCCCTTTTTTTTTCCTCTCAGGATGAAAATTCCTTTGAAAAATGAAGGAGGCAATTGAAACAAGGGAAAATAGCCTCAGGAGCAAGATTTTAGCAAAATGAAGGGCACACCACCAGTCATAACTTTAGATGATTCGGGGATAGTCAAGTCTTCAGGAAATAAAGAGAAAAATGGAGAGGAACGTCAGCATTCAGATGGCTCTGGCACCAAGAAGCTAGTGACAAGATAACCCAAAACTGCATCCATGGAAAATCACAGCTGCAGGAAACCACAGAGGAGCACTCAAAGCTTTCGCCATATTGCTTCCAATCTCTGCCTGATAGGGTGCACATTTATCAGATGTCTGTAATGCCTCACAGCAAAAAAATCTTTAAATACTTAAACCATATTTTAATTTCGAAAGGACACATCTTGCTACAATTTACTTCTTTGATTTTTCCACCATAGCTGAACTGTTTTGTCTTACATTAGAATCTAACACTTTCCTTGGTTTGGAATGAAAAGTGTGGGCTCTGGAATCAGCCTGCTGGATTTGTAATGTTGGCTCAATCACTTACTAAGAGATGTGAGCCTTGGATAAGTTACTTAACTGCCCTAATCTCAGTTTTCTCTTCTGTAAAATGGGAGCAATTATAGTTCATCCTTCATACAGTTTTTACTTGAATTAGATGAAATCATGCAAGATAAGTGCTTGAAACAGCTCCTGGCACATAGTAAACCCTCTAAAAGAATTACCAATTACTATTATTTTTTTATCTGTTTCCATCCATAAGAAAGAAAGAGAAAGTTATTTTCCTCAGAAAGTAAAAATCTGAGAATAGATGACCTGTCAAACTGGTAAGGGCCAGATTTTGAAACAGACTTTCAGAAAAAGTTAATTACACACTTGGCCCCTCTGTGCCCATCATCCCTTCCATCCAGCCCATTTAAGACATTCAGTATCTTTATGCTGCCTCAGATTCTAGTCCAAGAAATACGTGCACTGGGTGGGACACTCTCTTAGATGATTTCTCTAGAGTTCTTCTGATTTTTACCCCTTACTCTGTCTTCTACAATGGAGCACTTGCCTTGGTCTACAACTTTTTTCCTCTATTTCTCCAGAAGGTTTTCATTCTCAAGATAATACTTAGCTTATAGGATTGTTAGAGGATTAAGTGAGATGGTACATGTAAAATTCTTAGAACACTTCCTGAGACATAGTAAGACTAAGTGTTAGATATTAATGTATAAATATTAATATTCCTCCTTTCCTCTTGGCAAAAAAAAAAAAAACTCTCCTATCTGTGTGACCTCATGGTACTTCTGCTCTCTCTTGTGACATCAGTAGTTCATCCTGCTATCTTAGTTCAGGCTGCTATAATCTAATACCATAGACTTGCTGGCTTAAACTACAAATATTTATTTCTCACTGTTCTGTAAGTGGGGATGTCTAAGATCAAGCACTGGAAGTTTCAATATCTGATGAGGGCACTCTTCCTGGTTCATAGATGGCCATCATCTCGCTGCATCCTCACATGGCTGAAACAGGGCTAGAGAGCTCTGTGGGGTCTCTAATATGGGCACTAATCCCACTCATGATAGCTCCACGCTCATGACTTAATTACCTCCCGAAAACCCCACCTCTTATACTATCATTTTGGTACTAGGATTTCAACATATGTACTTTGCAGGGAGGGCACAAGACTTCAGTCCATAACACCTGCCCACATGGTATATTTCATCTTAAACATCTCCACTTCCTGGGTCATGAGAAAATGAATGAACTAATGATGAGCATCTGGATTCTGACCACCATCATCTCTTCCTGAAAATGCCTGTGACTCTTTCCCCAGTTTGTTAGGTGTCTTGTCATTGTACATCCCCAATCATAGCTCTTCTTATACTGAATTGCGTTTGCAAGTCACATGTCTGTCTCTCCTTGACAGCCAAACACTAATCTTATTTATTTATGTTTTTTCCAGAACCTCATACAGAGCCTAGCCCTTGCTAGATAATATACTCATTTATTTATTTTTTAGATATAGGAACCCTTGGAACATAGTTCAAATCAAAACACAAATACAGGGCTTCCCTGGTGGCGCAGTGGTTGAGAGTCCGCCTGCCGATGCAGGGGACACGGGTTCGTGCCCCGGTCCGGGAAGATCACACATGCCGTGGAGCGGCTGGGCCCGTGAGCCATGGCCGCTGAGCCTGCGTGTCCAGAGCCTGTGATCCGCAAGGTGAGAGGTCACAGCGGTGAGAGGCCCGCATACTGCAAAAAAAAAAAAAAAAAAAAAAAAACCACAAATACAACTAAGTCCTGAGTCTGTATGGGGCCAAGCTACACCTCTTACATGTGGCAAATTTGTATGCATTATACATGTGTGCAAAATTTAAGCAAATGGGTCTATTTTATTTCAAAACTCTGAATTCAAGAGATATGTGACACTCTACTGGGAAATTACTTTGTGTTGAACTGGGTGGTTACCACCTTTCTAGCTAACTTCACTGGGACTATTTTATAGAAAATCCAAAAAAGCAATAATGGAAGAAGGCTATGGTTTCCTGTGGTATTTGCCTATTCCACCCTTGACTAGGCCTTTTATATCATAGTCCAGTGGGGTCCTCAAGTCTGGTTGTCTCATATATTAAGCAATATACTAATTTTATATATGACATTGTCTATACTTTTGTCTCTGGCATCAAATCTTTTGCTTTTCTATTTTTAATAGAAACCAGACATCATGTCATTAATGTGTCATCAAATCTGGCAGTGCCAGATTTCCTGTTCTCTCTGGGAACTATTCAATGGCTAGTGAGAATACATGGAAGAGGTCACCCTCTGGATTCAGTTCAAATATATGCAGACCCAAAAAGCACCAGATCCAGGGGCCCAAGATGTAAAATCAACTTTGCACAGAGAGGACAGGGCAGCTTCTAAACTGAACTGCTTGCAAGCCTCAGATTTCCAGCATTGATTCTTTCTCTGGACAGATGGGAATTTGCCAACTATATGCCATTGTCTGTTCTATGTGCTAGAATCACAAAGATGAAATATGTTATCTATTTATACACACTAACAGATATGGTACATTTAAGGAACAAATAGAAGAGTGATTCAATCTTCCTAAATACATTAAAATTACATAATACTAGAGGTAACATAAATTATGCCATATCAGTTGTGTAGGTAAACAGTAGAAAACTGTAGGTGTATTATAGTCACAGGAAAAATAACCCTTTGAAATTTCCTGGTACAAATCATGTGTATGATTTTTTATGTGTGATATCATAAAATATTAATATCATTGATCATATTTGTTAAACAAGTTGCACCAAAGTGAGCCACACAATTTTATGTAGAATATCTGCATATTTGCACTGAAAAAAAATACCTAACATTTACGAAGTGCATAATTCAACATGCTAGCCTTGCTTGCTCACTCTATCAAATGCATTTGGGAAGAGGCTTGTTTCTTTGTTAAGGTGTAACACAATTGCCTATAGAATGTCCATTGTGACCTAGCCTTGAGAGACCACAAACTCCACCTTTTCCAAAGGGTTGGGAAGAGGCAGGTGATGGAGAGAAGGTCAGAAGCCTGCAGAGTCTCCAGTATAAAGTCCAAAAACTCCTCTGTGTTCATTCACTCTTATGAACGCTTACTCTGGGGCAAAGAGCACCGGGAGAGAGTACAATCTCGCACGTAAGAAAGGCTAAAAACAATGAGGGCTGTATCTAATAATGTTTGATTGTTGTATTTAATAGAGAAATTAAAAGTGTGAGAAACTCTTTGGCTAATTTTGATGACCTGAAGCTTTATTCTCATTATACAATAGATAAACGAGATTATTCTGTATGTGGCACAGAAAAAAAGTGTCACCCAGATTTGGGGCAGGTTGCTAAAAAGGGTGGGATGAAGACTGTCAAGTGAAAAGAAACAACATTTAAAAAGACAGAGTGGAGTAATAATAATGTGCACTTATTCTGTGATTGTGCTAAGTAGCATACTTAATTAGTTACATACATTATCTCAAGACACCTGAAGCAATCCTTGAATTAGAAATTCTCTTTTTTTTTAACATCTTTATTGGAGTATAATTGCTTTACAATGGTGTGTTAGTTTCTGCTTTATAACAAAATGAATCAGTTATACATATACATATATCCCCATATCTCTTCCCTCTTGCATCTCCCTCCAACCCTCCCTATCCCACCCCTCTAGGTGGTCACAAAGCACTGAGCTGATCTCCCTGTGCTATGTGGTTGCTTCCCACTAGCTATCTATTTTACATTTGGTAGTGTATATATGTCCATGCCACTCTCTCACTTTGTCCCAGCTTATGAATGCAACCAAAGTCTCACACTCACAGAAAACAGAGCCAAGATTCAGGATTAGCTTTCTCTAATTGCAGAACAAAAGTTCCTAAATGTGAATCTATACCAACTCTTAATGGAACAATATAGAATGCTCCAGTCTGTTAGTTCTGAAGAACAAGTGCATCTGAATAGTGAAAGTAGACATACATTATTATTTACATTCATTATATATAGTGTGTGTATACATATATTTTATATGTCTTATGTATTATATATTACATATATATTAAATATATATTACTTATATCACATTTTCTTTATTCATAAATTGAAGTAGATTTAGGTTATTTGCATAGATATCTATCTTTTATCACAATTATTTTTTTTAAACTCAGGTGCACTGGATTGGATTAAACATAACCTTGTTTACAATACCCTCTCATCATCAGGTCATGTGTGGCCCACTTATTTATGTTTGTTTGTCTGTCTGTCTATATAGTTAGTTAGGTATTTTAGAGAATCTACTATCCAAAACCTCAATCCATTATGTACCCTACATCAACCATTTATTCCTACCCCAAGTCATTTTCTACCTCCCCTAAATAAGGTAATCACCATCCTAAATCCTGTGTTTATTATTCCATTGTTTTTCTTTACAATAAATTTGTAAGACATAAAATAAGCGCAAAATAACAAGATCCCACAGTTGAAGAAAATTGAAGCATTTTCTTCATTGAAGGTGACTCTAGCAACAATAAAATCTAAACTGAGCTCAACCTCTGATCAAGTTGACTCAATCTTCCACATTAACAGCCTGACAGAAGAGGTGTGGAAACTATCAAACAGAAATATTAGACAACCATGACCAATTTTTTAAAGATATAGTAGAGGTGTACAAAATGCACCGACAGATGGGGAATTTTAGAAGAAATTATAAAAGAGAGTCAAATTAAAATGATAGAAATAAGAATCACAATAATGGATATCAAAAATTATTTTGACAGGTTTATCAAAAGACAGGACACAGTTGAGAAAGGAATCAGTGGATATGAAATTTATTATAAACTACTGAAGTTGAAACATAAAGAGGAGAGAGAGGAAGAAGCAGAAGAGGAAGAAGAATGAAGAGGGTAGAGAAGAAGGAAGAAAGAGAAGGGAAAAGAAAAGAACAGATGAGAAGAGAAATAAACAGAACAGAGTATCCAAGCTGTAGGATTATATCCACCTAGTATGAGTGTAATCGGAATCCCAGAAGAAATGAAGGTCAAAGAAATATATGAAGAGATATGGCTGATAATTTCCAAAAAATAATGAAAGTCAGCAATCCACAGACCCAAGAAACTCAGAGAACTGTAAGCAAGATAATTACATACACACATGCACACACCCATGCATACATCAGAGCTAAAGAGATAAAAAAGAGAAAGAGAATATGCTGAGGGTGGTTAGAAAAAAATATTACTTATAGGTCAAAAAAATTTATAGCAGATATGCATCCAGAAGAAAATGAATAACATCTTTCAAGGACTTAAACAAAATTAGCCAAGCCAGAATTTTACATCAAACAAAAATGTCTTTCAGACAAACAAAAGCTTAGAGCATTTACTGCCAGTACAACTGCACTGCAAGAAATGTTAAAGAAAGTTCTTCAAACAGAAGAATTAAGACACCAGATGAACATTTGGATTTACAAAGAAATGAAGAGTGCCAGAAATTTCAAAAAGAGAGTAAATATTAAAACACCATTATCTTAATTTTAATTGCTTTAAAAGATAATTGATGGCCAAGTGAAAATTAGTAGCAATAGATTTGGGGGTAGATAAAATATGTAGAAGTAAAATGTATGCCAACAATAACACAAAGGATAAGAAGAAAGAATTAGATGGTATGTGTTAAAGTTCTTATTCTAAATATGTAGTGGTATAATATTATTTAAAGGTAGATCATTATAAGTTAAAGATATATACTGGGAACCCTAGGGCAAACACTTAAAGAGAGATATAATGAAAATATATGGAAATAAAATTAAATCATAAAATACTCAATTTTATGAAAAGGGGAAAAAAGGAACAGAAATAAAAAGCAAATGAGATAGAGAACAAGTAGGAAGATAACAGATTTATGTTCAATCACATCACGAATTTCATAAAATGTAAATGTTCTAATCACTTCAGTTAAGAGGCAGAGCTTGTAAGACTGAAAAGAAAAAATAACTGTTTTATTTTCAAGAAATCAACTTTAAATATAAAAATATAACCAGATTAAAAGTAAAAGACAAAATACAGTCAATATTTCTAGGTTGAAAAGAAAGAGAAGTTAAGGATTGAAATAAAGTTTTGCCTTGAGAAATTTGGGTAGTGATACTATACGTAAAGGTGGAGAGGTTAGAGAAATAATAGGTTTGGAAAGTACAAACAATAATTTAGTTATAGACACTGTATTAGCCAAGATCAAAAGTTATTAACCTATGGGCTTTGGGCCAATCCAGCTGGCTTCCTATTTCTGTATAGCCTGTGAGCTAAAAATAGTTTCTACATTTATAAATGGCTGAAAATAATAAAAGAGAGAATATTTTGTGAAATGCAAACATTATATAAAATTTAACTTTCAGTTTCAATAAATAAAGCTTATTGGAGCACAGCTGCACTCATTCATTTACACATTGTTTGTGGTTGCTTTTGCACTACAGTAACAAGGTTGAGCAATTGTGACAGAAAGCATATGTGGCATTAATTTCTTCACACTGTTCTTGGTGCACTATAAATCACAGTTCATAGTTACTATTCAACAGTATGTCAAGTGTTACACACATTGTCATACAATTTTATTTTATGTAACTTTTCTTGCTAGTGCATCCCATCATGTCAGTAAAAGAGAAAAAGTGGACTTTGAATGGCATGTTTTTAAGGCACGGTGAAGTGTAGATGATTTTATTATTGAATTAGATAGCACAGCATTGTGTTCATCATGCAATGACACTATAGTTTAGAATACAATATGTGATGACATTACCAGATTAAGCCTTTATCACAATATTCCCAATTCACAGGAAAGCAACAGTCTGAAAAATTACTAGAAAGTTTAAAACTGAATATCTCATCACAGCAGAATTTCTTCACACAAACATAAATAAAAGTAAGGTTACAACCAAAGTAAATTTCTAAGTGGCTCATTTGTTACCCAGCCAAACAGTAGTTGGTGAGTTAAATAAATCATGCATGATTGCAGCAGCCAAAGAAATGTGTTCAGACAAAACTTGCTTAAGACTATTAGTCTTTCAGATAAAATAGTTGCTCAAAGAGTTGAGAACATTAGGGGCAATATCAATATTCAATTTAAAACAAAACAAATGATTGTGAGTGTTTCCATGGTTCTTAATGATTCAACAGATGTTACTAATACTGCTCAGCTGTTGTTTATTCAAGGAGTTAATGCTTAGTTTGAAGTGACTGAAGAATCAGCCTGAGTGATCTGTGTGGAATAACTACAGGCAGGAATAGTTTCAAAGTTGAGAAAACATAATTCAATATAACATGAAGTGGAATCTTCTAAGATGTGTTACAACTAATAACGGTAAAAATGTGGATGGAGCAGAAAATCACAGCTGAGCAAATTTACAAAGCGTGTGAGAAGTATAGTTTTTATAGCCTATGGTTATTTGCTGTATTATCCATCAGCAGATATTTGCAGAAAATTTTCAGTTATCATGTGATATTATTCCAGTAGTGTCAATGGTGAGCTTTGCTTGCTCTCATGGACTTAATCATTGCCAATTCTGGGAATTTATGAATCGAAGCTGTGAATTGCAGCTGAATGTTATGACTTAGTCCACCACACAGCAGTTTAGTGACTTAGCACTAGTAACATTTTATTGCTATTTTTTGGAGCTCACAACCAAGATTGGAATTTTTCTGAACAAAATGAACCCCAAACACTATTATCAGACACCGAACAACTTTGAAAATTACTTTTTGCTGTGGACTTGACAATGTTTATTTATGAGTTCAACCTAAAATTATGAGGCAAAACAATGTTTATTCAAGATACTTGTAATAGTTATTTCAATGGCAATAATGTTTAAATTATAGTAATGTCAATCTGCTTTACATACTTCCTGTGCTGTCAAAACAAAAACTGAGATCTCCATTCTGACACAAATTTGCAATAGCTATATTTTCTATGTTCAAAGTAGAGTTCCAAGAGCCTTTATCGTATTTCAATGCAAGTACAAAAGAGATGTTCAAACTTCAAAATCCATTTAACTGTTATCCAAGAGAGTCCACCTAAGCTTCAATTTAAAGTGATTAACTTGCAATGTTTTCACATGCTCAAAAGCAACTATCAGGAGAAGAATCTAATGGAATCCTATCAATACCTTCCAAGCAATGAATATGCTCAACTAAAATCATAGACACATGGATTGATATCAGTATTTGGTAGTATCTATCTTTGTGAAAAGACATTTTCAAAGATGAGATGTACTTTTGCCTATTTTACAATTAGGCAAAATATTATCCCCCCTCAAAATAGAATTCTATTTATCTCATTAGTGGATCCATATTACAAAAAGGAGTATAGTAGTTCTAATATAATATAATATAATAATAATATTATTACATTTTTTATTTCCTCAATAAAAATTTAGGGAAATTTGTCTCCTCTATTGTTATAAGTACCTACAATATCTTTAATTTGGCCTCTTGACCAACAAAGTTTAAAGTATCAATATTTACTATCTGACTCTTTACAGAAAAAGTTTGCCAATCCCTAGTCAAGATAAACTATGATGTAGTAGCAATGAACCCTGAAATATCAAGGACTTAACACAATACAGGTTTACTTGCTCTTCATGGCTCAGTCTAACATGGGTCCCACAAGTCTCCTTGTGCTCTCTTCCAGTGGTGACCCAGGAATCCAGACTTCTTCCATCTTGCAACGCTATCATTTTGGAGTTCTTTATTTTCAAACCTGTGTATGAGAGAGAGAGAGAGACTATGAAGAATTCACAACTGTTTTATCTACCGTGGAATGGAAGTGACAAATCTCTTCTGCTCAAATTTGAGAGTCATCAGAATACGGATGATATTTAATGACATGTGAAGAAATGAGATCTTCTACAAAGAAAATAGAGAGGGAAAAATCACTAGAGGAACATACCTTAGGTACCTCAATTTATGGAGACCCAGTCCACAAGAGGAAAATGAATATGAGAAGGTCATTGAGTGTGACAGGTCGAAGAGGAAAAGAACAAGGAGACTTTGATGTCACAAAAGCCAAGCAAAGCCTCGAAAAGAGTGTCATATATGATCTATAGCATCAGTTACCAACCATGACTAAGGCAAGTCACAACTTCCCTGAAATGAACTGCCCACACCTCTATATTAATATATTATAATATTTATCTGAAATGATCCATAATGAAGATGAAATGACATAGTGTATATGAATATACTGGGATCCCTACATAAATTATGACAGTAATTGTTTTCATTGTAGTCACATGCAGAGACTCCTCTACTTTGTGCCAAATCTTTCTGAAGAGTTAGAATTCTCCCATAACCTACCCCAACCATTGCCTCCAAATTAACACAGCAGGTTTCACCAAACTGGTTTAGGTGCAGATAACAATAATTTAATTGAAATTCAGTGATTCCTAATCTGAAGCATTTCAGAGGCAAGAAGGACTCAGGGATATGAATCTCTCTTTCATTAAAATCAGACCAGTGTGTGAAATCCTTACAATCTTTTCTGGAACAAAGATCCAACTCAAGCTGGCAGCTCCTAAGCCACCACATGGCCATAGGCAGACACAGTAAGCTATAGTCTGAAATTCTGGTAAATGGTGCCCCAAACTTCGGGGAAATCATAAAAGCAGCTGAATGAAAGCTGTGTCCTAAAGCTCTCTGCTTGTTAGGTGTGATCGACACGGAAGGTAAAAATAAACAAATATAAATGGGTCTCTACTTAACTCTAGAGCTTTCACTTTATAGATTTTTATTAAAACACATTTGCAAAAGTACAAAGTTTAGTTTGTGTTTTATTTTTCCCTCTTTTTTTCACAATGATATATTGGAATTGTTCAACTGAAACCATATGTTGGCTCAATAATTCTCAATTGCAAAATGTGCACCATTTTAAATGTGCACCCAATAAAAAAGAGGGGGAGGGGACTAATGTGTCAGCATAAATACTCTTGAGGAGATAGAAATACTGTGTTTCCAATCTATTGGAAAAGAGGAAAAGCCACCTCTTTGGTTACTTAACTACAGAGCAGAAATGTAATGCAACTGAGTAATGACACACTGATGCATCAGGGAAAAAATATCATATAATTTTGAAAAAAACCACAAAAAAACCCTGGGTTCAAATCCAGCTCTTCCACCTATTGGCTCAGTGTCCTTTTAAAACATTTGTCATTTCAGGGAGACAGTTTTATTTCCTGTGATATGAAGATAATAATTCCTACCTGGGATAGTTGTTATATGGATTAAATAGATTTAATGAGACAAAGCACACATATGGATGACACATGGTTGGAACTTGACACGATGAAATGGATGACAACTTAGTCCATTCTAGATTCTGCTACTCTGTTTTGTTCTCTTTTTTTTCTGAAAATTAATTATGGAAAACTGAGAAGTTGAATAGGATAGCAAATTCGATAATATGCCAAAACCTGAAGCATGAATAGGAATGAAAATAAATCTGTTCAGTCACAAGCACCTGTCACGACCCCTCCACCGAGTTTAAGCTTCTCCAAAGCCAGTGTGTATCGCAATTACCAAGGACCTTGATAAAATGCAGATTCTACTTCAGTGAGTCTAGGGAGGGTTCTGAAATTCTGTATCTGTAACAATTACTAGGTGATGACAATGCTTGACCGTTAGTGAGCAACATTTTGGCACAAGGGATAATTTAAGAAAAATAAAACTGTTTGTGGGCCACTTTTTTTCTTCAAAATTCCAGTAGCTTTACTGAATTTAATAGAGAAAAATTCTTGTTATTAGAATTCTTGTTATTAGAATTTAGGGTAATAATAATAGCCAAAATTATTGAGAGCTTACCATGTGCTAATTGCAATGCTAAATGCTTTATAAATATTTTCTTATTTCATCCTCTCAAGAGTCCTTATGTACCTACTACTGTGTTAGTATCTTCACAATAAGGAACCAGAGGTCCAAATGTGTCTTTCCTTTTCACTCAGCCCTTCTCCTTTGCCTAATTCACTCTCTTTTGAGCATGGGAATCTATGTTCATTGCCTTTAATATAACGGACAGACAGAAAAAGTATATTCAAGGTAAGATTGATTACAAAACAGTCTATACTTGTTGACTGTTAAGTAGTAGCTTTTAAGCAGCATTTGATATATTTTAATATAACGGTAATGGACAACACCATTGGACACCCAGGGTGTCAGAAATACCTGGATTTTTCCATGCATCCTTCATAAAAATAAGTTCCCATTACAAGTCTTTTCTCAAAAAGTTCTTTTTTCCTATTACATAATTTTGGCATATTATGGACATTCCATACTCATAACAGATTAAAATAGCTCTCATACACTCTATAAATGTATAGTGAACACACCTATTCTAAACTATACAAGAAAATTTACTTTGAGAGCAAGCAGATAATTTAGAACAAAGATAATGTCAAAGTGTTTTTGGAGAGCCACACAAACTTTGAGGTTGCTTTGGACTCACTCATTCCAGCCCCCAAAGGAAAGTTAGAATAATGGTAAAGAGTGTTGGTACTTGTATCAGACAGATTTGTGTGAAAATCTCAGCTCCTCAATTTACTAGTTATATGACCCTGGGCAAGTTGTTTACCTTTATGAGCCTCAATTTCCTCACCTGAAAGGTAGAGATGAAAAATAATAATCCTGATTTCCTATGCCCGTTGTAAGGATTAAGTAAAGTATGCAAAGCACTTAGCCAATGATATATGCTATCAATGTTGCACTTTTTTGGTTCTAAGATGCACTTTTTTTGTAGCATTTTAACATCTCCGAAATTAGGAAGTGTTTTCTAATAGATGTGTAGTGTAAGTGTCTGACAATTGCTTTTCTTGATTGTAATGTAAGTGCCTGACATTAAGCTTTTAATTGCAAGGCATCCATTTCAAAGACATCCATCTATAATAAACACATTGCCAGCTACACAACTGGATAAAGTGCCAGGCGGCTCCACCCATGAAGTTTCCCTTTTAGAAAGCCCTAGTTGACCTAGATAACTGACTGACTGACCCTGCTTTCCCTTCCTGTGCTTTAATTCCCACTCTTATGTTTTAAATTCACCAATAAAGAGTGAAACCTCAAAAGTCTAAGCACACCACCCTTGATCCCAATAAAGGCAGAGCCACAATTCCTCTCTCTCACTCTCTCTGTCACTCTCTCTCTGCCCCACTCACCTACCATTCTGTGTGGTCCTGGGTGCACCATGTACCCTCTAGGACTTGTGAGTAATGAACCTTGTTTTTTTCAAAGTTCCCTGATGGATGTTGTTGAGGTGTGTCTTGCAATCATAATAAGAATCACAAGGGTCAGACCAACCATACACTGGGTCTGGTTAGTGAAATGTCTGTGGAGCCTCACCACTAGTAGTCTACTATGGTAGGTGTGTACTCCCAGGCATTTTTAGCTGATAGCTTTAGTGAACCATTGATCAAAACCTCCCGCTTTGGCCAGACATGATAACAATGGCTTGTATGAGTTACCTCACAACAGGAGGTCCCATAAGGAACACAGTGCTGGCGCCATGAGAGAATTCGTGAGGGGTTGAAAGGAGGGAGGAGATGCCAGCCCATAATATGGACCAACCTCCCAGAAGCTCTTGCACTAGACTCTTGGCAGGGAGATGCATGCACCACCAGGAGGGACCTGAGTCCGACCAAATATGACACAAGCAAGATGACTGGCCAGAGACAACCCGGAAAGCTAACCCCATGACCTTAAAACCTGAGACTGCAAGCCATGTGTCAGAGCAGCTCTCCTGGCTTCCCTTACCCTGCTGCTCTCTGCCAGGGTCCCCCTTCCCAATAAAGTCTTTTGCTCTCTCACCACATGTGTCTCCTTGGACAATTCATTACCGAGGGTTAGACAAGAGCAAACTCTCAGGCCCTGAAAGGGGCCCTATTCCAGTAATGATAGTATCATTATGGATAGGCAGAGACCAGTCCCAAACAAGATAGTTTATAATCCCTGTTGGCCAGGTAGAATTAATGAGGTATGTGTCATTCTGTGTGCTTGCATGATTTCAATAACAGATGAGTACATCTTTGTCACTTTTGCACAATTGTTGCAGTTGTGCACAATTGTTGTATGTGCATAGCTGTTTCCATACGTGCTAAGTGTAACTGGCATTTTAGATGTCTTTTAAAAGATTATGCTATGATTCCATGTTGAAACAAAAGTTATTATGTATCTTCGAGATCACAGGAAAAGAGTATTGAGACGTTTGGGACATTGAGATATTTGAGTATTGATATATTAGGTACACAAATATCATTGTTGAGAAATCACCAAAATTCCATATTTTCTTGCAAAGCAACAATCAAGTGTTTAACAGGACCTAAGAAGGTAAAATACCCACAAGTAAATGAAGCTGTTAACATTTTCTTGCCTGCATATCTACAAAAAGATTGTCAATCACACAACAAGCAACAGAACTAAAGACAGGAGAAACTGATATCTGAAAGAGCTAAAGGAATCTTAAAGAAATGAGAGGCTGATAAGACCAATTCTTATTTTACACAGGACAAGTGATAAGGTATTAAACAAGAATTCATGAAAAATTTCCTTCTAACTTTGAATTTAAATTCCAGAGATATATTATCAATGAAGACAAAAAGAAGGAAGGGAAAAAAAAAGGAAGAGGGAGGGAGGAAGGACAAATTAATTTCTCTTATATTTTCCTTTTAATGTATGCCCAAAAGTGATAAATGATTAAGGTCTATGTTTACATAAGTCTAAAAGGGCTCTTTCAATAAAAATTTTTTAAAAAATTCTACAATAGCATTATGTTATAGTGTAATAGACAGCATTTTTTTCTTTTGGTACACAAAGCAATAAGGCATCTCAAAGTTGATAACATTTTGGAATGGATGAAATATGGAAAGGATTAGCTACTACAGTATAGTTATATCTTCATAATGTTAGCAACATTTCTCTCAAAAATATTTATTGATAGAAAAATAGCCACTTTACATTTTCAATGTTGCACTATACCTATCAGGGTCCAATTTACAATATGTAAAACAATGACCAAGCAATTAGACAAAATTAAAAATTCAGGGACTTCCCTGACGCTCCAGTGGTTAGGACTCTGTGCTTCCAGTACAGGGGGTACGGGTTCGATCCCTGGTTGGGGAGCTAAGGAACTAAGCTCCCATATGCCGCGCAGCCAAAACAACAACAACAACAAAGAGCCTCATGATAACATAAATAATAACTGTATTAAAACTTCAGCCATTTACTTATTTTTTTCATCTCAAGTACTATTTGGTAATCTGTGACTTTTCTCCTGGGGAGAAATACTTCTGCAAGCCTCAAATGCATGCTGTTAACACTCAGGTTAACAGTTTTGACTGATTTGTCTGTTTAGTCCAAAAAGTGATTCAATAGATATTTCCCCAGTGAACTTCCTGCCAGGACTGTGATCACCCAACATGAATAATAGTCTCTAGACCATGGAAAGCACTAGAGAGGGTTCTGAAGGTCATAACCAGGGACAGCCCTTGAGAAAGGATTGCCCATCATATAAATTTGTCTTGAGTGTTACCCTCCTTCCCCTTCAGTTACTCATTGTAGGTGTGCACCCATACACAACACACACACACACACATACACAGTAGCATTCAGACCCTCAGCTGGCTAATAACAGAGTAACAGAAAGTTAAACATAAGCAATATGACAGGAGAAAATATTGGCAAAACTAATGGGTTGATAACTTGAGTGCGTGAGGTATTTGTCCCCTAGACTCTATTTGTGAAGAGTTGCAATGGGAGAGATGCTAATAAACATAAAGAACTTAATTCGTGAATTTAAGCTCCTAGCAGTTTGAATCCTGGCATAAACAAAAGATTTGCAGGCATAATTAGCTAGCCAGAATTTCCTGCTGCAGAGAGAATACATAGAACTTCTAAGGCCTGGAGGAGATAGACAGAAATTTTTCAAAGAAAGTGAAAGAGTTAGGCAGAATGTGGTACGCCTACACATTTTCCACTCCAAGAATAGAGCCCTGGGATGGGAATAGGGGAAAACAATAGAACTTCTAATAAAAACATAAGCCCCAAAGTAGAAAATTCCTGAATATTTTTTCTTGGGTGCAGCCCAGAAAAATGATAAGCATCTTATAGAAATATCCCACACTTGCAAAGAGCTGTAGTAGATGTGGTGGTAGGTATGGTAGTTGCATCTGGAGGTACTGGAAGACAGAAAGACCCTCAGAATTTTTCATGCTACTGTAGCATACAAAGAGAGAGTAAGGATGCTTAGGCAAATGGTCAACCTTATGCTGACTACAGCTTCTAGTGTCCTTACCATGTCTGGCATCTCACTCTAGCAACATCCTACTGCCGGATTTACCATGTGGTCTATTTGTAAGTCCGATGACTTATACCATCTTAGCAAGAGTGATCCTATGTCCAGGCTGCCTCTTCCATGGCTTTATTTTGAAACATATTTGTGCTGGATAAGAATTCTTTGTTGACAGGTTTGGGTTTTTTTTTGTTTTGGTTTGGTTTTTTTGTTTTGTTTTGTTTTCAGTACTTTAAAGATGTTGCTCTACTGTCTTCTAGGTTGCATTATTTACAAGGGAAATTTGTAAATAGCAAATAGCAAATTTGTAAATAGCAAAGATGCTATCCACATCTTTGTTCCTCTGTTCAAAATTTGTCCTTTTTTCTCTAGCTGATTTTTACATTTTGTCTTTATCACTAGTTTTAAGCAGTTTGGTTCATGATTCTTTTATTGGCTTTCTTGAGCTTTTTGGATCTGTGGGTTTATAGTTTTCAGCAAATTTGGAAAAATATTGGCCATTATATCTTCAAATACTCTTTCATTTATTCCCCCTCTTCTCCTGCAGGAACTGCAATTACATATGCATAAGTCTGATCCAAGGCATTCCACAGCTCACTGATGCTGTCTTCATACTTTTTTGATCTTTTGTATTTCTGTTTTATATTTATATATTTTTATAAATATATAAATACACTTATATTTTGGATTTTTTATGTCTTCAAGCTTGCTAATCTTTTTTCCTGCATGTGTTATCTACCTTAATCCACTCTGTATTTTTACACGTCAGATGTTTTAATTTTCATATCTATAAGTGATTTGGTTCTTTTTTATACTTTCTACACCTCTCCTTAATATCATCAGCCTTTCCTCTAGCTTTTTGAATAAATGGAAAGCAGTTATACAGCTGTTTTCATGTCCTTGTCTACTAATTCAATTATTGGTGCCATTTCTGGGTCAGTTGTGATTGATTTTCCTCCTCATCATGGGCTCTGTTTCCCTAGATGAGGAGTGCCTGGTAAGTTTGTATAACCAGTAATTTTTTTTTTTTTTTTTTTTTTTTTGCAGTACGCGGGCCTCTCACTGTTGTGACGTCTCCCGTTGCGGAGCACAGGCTCCGGACGCGCAGGCTCAGAGGCCATGGCTCACGGGCCCAGCCGCTCTGCGGCACGTGGTATCTTCCCCGACCAGGGCACGAACCCGTGTTCCCTGCATCGGCAGGTGGACTCTCAACCACTGTGCCACCAGGGAAGCCCCCCAGTAATTTTTAATTAATGCTAGACATGAGTGGTTTTACCTTGTTGGGTGTTGGCTGTCTTTATGTTCTTATGAATATTCTTGAGTTTTGTTCTGGTATTGGGTGTGTTACCTGGAAACAGTTTTGATCTTTAGAGGTTTGGTTTGTGAACTTTCTTAGCCTACAGAGCAGCATTTAGGATATGACTAACATTTCCCCACTACTGAGGCAAAATTCTCTTGAGTAATCTACCCAACATTCAGTGAATTATGAAATGTTCTACTCTGCCTGGATGGAACCAGACCTCTTTCCAGCTCTGTGTGAGCTGTAGAGATTATGCCCTCTAATTCTTTTGGATGGTTCTTTCTCCACTTCCGGTAGTTTTCTCACATGCCCGTGCTTATTAACACTCCGCTGAAGACTCCAAGGAGATCCTCTACATATTTCTGGTGCTCATACTGCATACAGTTCTATCTTCTCCATGACTCTACTCTGTGAACTCTAGCCAACCTAGCCTCCCTGGACTTCAAGACCCACCTTGGTTTCCCTCCCTACTCATGTTTGGTTTCCTCTCTCTCAGGGGTCACTCTCCTCCATTGCCCAATGCCCCATGTCTTGAAAACTGTTATTTAATGTATTATGTCTGGTGTTTTAGTTATTTTCAAGTTGGAGGATGCATTCAAACTCTTTTACACCATCTTGGCCAGAAGCACAGATCAATGTGATATTTTTTTAGTGTGTTAAGTTTCCCTATAATATCTGAGTTTACATAGTCTGATCATATTATGGTTTTGGTTATTTGGGATGGCATTTTTCAATCAACAGTCTTTCTTCCTCAAATTAAAATATCTATAAATCTCTACGTGTTTAGGATTCTAAGTCCAGATTCCCAATATATTGAAATATCTAGAGTAAGAGCAAAACACAGAAGTATTTTGCCTACATATTACCAAACATCCAAAATGTATCCAATAGCCTAATGTTTGGTTTCATATAGGCTTAACATTTGAGTGCTTACTTTTTCTCTTTCCTGTCAGCTGTTGGACCTCCACATCCACAGATACAAACCACAGTGAATTCGCTGTTCCAAAGCTAATCCCTTCTCTTCAAGCAGCTTTGGAATGCAGTCGTACCTGAGCCAAGGAGGGCCCGAGAGGTTAAAAATAAGAAATATTTTCCTCTAATTGAAAATTTTAAAAACAATTCTACAAGTGGAAAGCAAATTTTTAATGACAAATCACTTTTAGTTATTTTTAAACTTGTTTCTGTAATTCCTAAGGAATATTTTTCTTCTCTGGGGATCATTTTGTCCTTTTCCTTGGCTCCTGCTTTTGAGATAAAGCCATTATCAATAAACCACTTGGGAGGAGAAAAAAGGAAGATGGCTTTTCCTAGGCAGAAAGCCTCTTTCTCATCTTACCCAAACATACATGCACTCCAGTGACATACCCCATAGTGAAGTGGCTCAGTATCCTTAATGCTAATAAAAATCTCTAAGAAAATAATGAGAACATTTTTATTTATTTATTTATTTATTGGCTGAGTTAGGTCTTTGTTGCTGCGCTCGGGCTTCCTCCAGCTGTGGCGAGAGGGGCCACTCTTCATTGTGGTGCGCGAGCCTCTCATTGCGGTGGCCTCTCCTGAGCACGGGCTCTAGAGTGCAGAGCACGGGCTCTAGAGTGCGGGCTCAGTAGTTGTGGTGCACAGGCTCAGCTGCTCCGCAGCATGTGGGATCCTCCCAGACCGGGGCTCGAACCCATGTCCCCTGCATTAGTAGGCAGATTCCCAACCACTGCCCCACCAGGGAAGACCTGAGAACGTTTTTATTTTGTGCTCTCTCTGTATTAAACATCATCAGCCCTATTATATTACTGTGCTGTCACAACAGGGTTATTATAAGTCACAAGTTTTTCCACTATTCATAAATTATAATTTGCTGTCAGTTTGTACCAGACACTAGTCTACTTAGGGGAAAGGAAAAAGGATGCTCTATCTTTTTATACTGTTAAGAGTCTTTCTAAACATCATGTTACTTGGATACTTGACAGACCTCCCTGGCAGTACACACTTTATTTTTAAACTTTCTTAAAATCCAAACTTTCTTTTTTTATTTCACAACATTGAAAAATAAAAAGCTTCAAAGGATATTTTCCATAATTAGTGTTAAAACCAAGACAAATTTTGCTGTTAAATTTCATTAAAACATGTTCTCTTTATTTTTCATATTTGAAAATGAGAAATTATAACTTTTCCCCCATTTTCTTTACAACACCACATTTTCTAGACAGCTACACATCTTCAAACTTGGCTTAAACATTCCTGAAAGAAACCTTCATTTATATCAAAAGAAATGAAAGAGAAAAAATATATGGTATATAACGTTATGGATTTTAACATTTTCTCGTGTACATTACAGGATACAATTAGGCTATGAAGCTACCTAACAGAAATCCCTTCCATTTAGGTAATGGTGTGAGGAAAAATCTGGAAAGCAGCAGTCTTAATAAATATGCAAAAGACCAGAAAGTGAGAAAGAAAAGAAAATCCAGTTCTTGGATTATTTATCTTGACTCTAATTACTGGATTTTAAGATTTGTGGTTAGAAGCTCTTCATCTAGCCTAGCGTAGAGAGGCTTTATCACAAAATAATACTCTACAACACATAGGAATTGTATCATCCCTCACCTTGCCCTCCAGCCCAACAAAAATTCCAATCCATGAAAATTTAGGAATTTAACCTCAAAGTCTACAGTAATGGAACATGCTGTGTTTTATTTTGACAGTGGAATGAATCTACCAGAGGCTCCCGAATCCACAGGGCTTGGGTATCTGGCTCCAGAGCCAAGTGGTTTAGGAGTCAAATGCATGGGAGAGTCTGCAGGCTGCAGACCCAGGATGAGGATGTCAGGGAAGCCTTCTGCCTAAAGAATGAGAAGTCAGGAGCTACAGGAGGCAAGTGCTTTCAGAATGCAGCTCAAGTTTTTCTACCTCTATATTCTATCTTCCTTTCTTTGTTTCTCTTTTTCTTCCCAAAATTCATACTATCTCCTATTGTAGAACATGTGAAGAAAGCACACCAAATTAAAGAAGAACATAGCATTGCCTACAATCCCTCCATAGAAATAAACATGCCACCTTTCGTCATATCACCATCTTGACTTTGTGTTGTTCCTTTTGTTGTTGTTTTCTTTATTAAACATTTTGATAAAATGGGAAACAATCATGATACCATACTCTATATAAATATATAAATAGATTATGGTATCATGATTGTTTCCCATTTTATTAAAAAATCTTTAAATTTACTTTTCAGAAAAGGCAAAATAGTTCCAGCATACGGTGTGCCATGTATTTAACTTTTTCTCTTTTGGATGTCTTGCTTGTTTCTAGGTGCCTATTCTTGGACACAATGCAGTGATGAACATCTTTGCTCATAAATCTCTCTGTGCATTTCTGTTTATGTTGCTGATATATATTCTAAGAACAAAATTACTAGGTCCAAGGATATGAAAACCTTTGAATCTCCTGATAAAAATAACCATATTGCTTTACAGAAAAGTCAAACCCATTAATATCCCACTTTCAGTATGTGAGTATACTTGTTTTTCTGTGACATTAAAGCATTAAGAACTATAATTATTTTATACTAAGGTATTAAGACAAACATTATTTCATTGTTATTTTAATTTTTGGCTTTTCATTACTTGCAAAGTTGCATACTTTATATGTTAAACAGGTCTGTAATTTTCTCTACTGAAAACTGCCTATTCATGTCACTTGCTCATTTATCTTCTTGTGTGACAGTGTTTTTCTTACTGAGTTCTATGAACACAATACACACGAAGAATATGCAGCATTTCTTATCAAAATGTGCTGTAAATATTGTCCCAATTTATTTAATTACAACTATAATAAATTTTAAGTCAATTTATTTAAACTAAAAACAACAACAGCAGTTCGTTCATTTCTTCCACCCACCATCCTCTGCCTCTGGCAACCACCAATCTATTATATGAGCTTAGTTGTTTAAATTAAAAAAAAAATATTTTTAGATTCCACATATAAGAGAGAGCATATTTTTCTCTGACTTATTTCACTTAGTATAATGCCCTCGAGGTCCATCCATGTTGCTGTAAGTGGCAAAATTTCATTCTTTTTGTGGCTGAATAATATTCCATTGTATGTGCATATCACAATTTCTTTATTCTTTTATCCATTGATGGACTCTTAGTCTCCATATCTTGGCTGTTGTAAATACTGCTTCAATGAATATGTGGGTGCATATATATTTTCAAATTAGTGTTTTTGCTTTCTTTGGGTAAATACCCAGAAGTGGAATTGCTGGATCATATGGGAGTCCTATTTTTAATTTTTTGAGGAATCTCCATACTGTTTTCCACAGCAGCTACACCAAATTACATTCCTACTAACAGCCCACAAGTTTTCTCCTTTCTCCACATCCTTGCCCAACACTTGTTATTTCTAGTCTTCTTGATGATAGCCATTCTAACATGATATATGTTAGAAATATATACTAGAATATACTAGAAATATATATATTTCTAGTCTTCTTGATGATAGCCATTCTAACGAGATGATATCTCGTTATGGTTTTGATTTGCATTTTTCTGATGATTAAGGATGTAGAGTATCTTTTCATGTACCTGTTGACCATTTTATATGTCTTCTTTAGAACAATGTCTATTTAGATCTGCCCATTTTTTAATCAGGTGGTTTACTTTTTTGCTATTGAGTTGTATGCGTTCTTTATATGTTTTGGATATTAGCCCCTTATCAACTATATAATAATTTTTACGTACACTTTTTTATGTAACCAAATATGTCATACTTTCCTTTTATAGCTCCTTACATTGTTTTATTTGCTGATCATTACAGAGCTGCAATAGCATGCTAAAGATAAGATAAGCTGTGACTCAGACTCACTCCCAACAAATCAAGAGTTGTTTGTTGTGAACAAAATTTTGCAGGAAAAGTTCATCAGTAAATGAGAATATTTGCTCAGTCTAAATTATCTTTAGCTACATGTTATGTAAATTCTGTTGAAGAGTCTTAACCACCCTAATGAATCGTGTCTCAAATCTATACCATTGAGTCCTCTTACAGCCATAGTTCAAAACATATGGTCATTATTAAATTGATAGGCTCACTTATCTCATGATCATTTGTTTAATACTTCTATCAACAAATATTTGCTGAGCACCTACTCTGAACATGGTCATATTGAAAAGCATCCCAGTTTCAGACAAGCACATGCCCTAAATTAAGATTCAATACCTACCAGGCATATTTAAGTGACTTGTTATATGACAAACATCTAGATGGGCTGGCTCTTCTCCCTCCATCTGTTTGACATTTGGGGTCATTAGCGATAAGGGTCCAATGAGGAGTAGGTGAAAAAAATGAGAAACAAAGCGTGGGTCATTAGGTGGCATAAACAAAGCTGCAAAACACGTTGTGGAGTAAATCATGTCCAGCCTGGAGCTAGAGTCTGGAAATAAGCTTTGTGAAGTCTATTCAGACTTCTCCTAAAGGCAATCATGACAAGCCCGTTTTTGACTCACCTTCAAAATAGCCTCTATCATCCTCTTCCAACTGCATTTCTTTAGAATTAAAAATTAGATTTGAATTTGGATTTAAAGCATAATCAAGGACTTGTTCACTGCAGGACATTTTAAAAGTCCTCAAGATCTTGAAAAAGAAAAGGCAGCCAAGAACAAAGAAACACAAGTGTGGAAGATATTCCTCTTTTCTAACAAAGAAAAGAAAGAACAATGTGAATACTAACCCTGCCACAACCCTCCGTTTCCTGCCCAGGCTGATTTCTGAGGGGCACCTCTTTGGCCATTTCATGGGCTCCTTTGTAAGTTTTATTGAGACCAGAAACAACAGAACGCCTTAAATAAGGGGAATGACTCAGCCCCTTTGTTCGTCGGTAACCTCAGTCAGTGGCTCTTGGCTTAAAAATTCCATGACACTTGTCCTGTTCCCAATCAGATGTGAGATTCAACTCCCTAAAATCATCACAGTCTTTGTGGGACCCCCTTGTGATCCTCACTGTACACTTCAATTTGTGGACTCTTTGCATCCATGTTTCCCACAACCTCCACAGAGTGTAGACCTGCATCTACTCCTCCTATTTCCCCATGTGGGCTGCTGAACAAAGTGCCTGCAGAATTGAAGTGAGACCAATAAATTTACTCTCTCATACTCTGTCTCTACCTTTTCTCATCTCCCCCGATTCTACCGGACCTGAGAATTAAAATAAGGAAAAATAAAAACATTGCTTAAAGAGGGGAAATAAACAAGGCCAGATTCTTCTCCAACCCAGTTCAATCACAACCCAGGCATGTGCTTTCAACAGCAGAAAAGAGAAAATCTTTACCAGGCAAATAACAAACTACCCTGCAGGGTGGTCTGATGCTTCTGAAGCTTACAGACCAGAACACTAGGATCACATGTACAGACTGCTGCATAGTTTACTTAGAGTGGGTCAAAAGTCACCCTTCTGAGTGATACTCCCTTCTGAATGTTCTGAATATTGGAATGCATAGGGCTCTTCCCTTCTCTCCTGCCAGGATCATCCAGATTAAGTGTGAGACATCACTGGCTGACTGTTGGCTGGATAAAACATGTGCTCAAATAAGATGGATTATCTGACCATCATTAAATAATAGAATTCCTTGAATTCTACAGTTTAGCTATCATAACAACTAACAAGTATTTGGTCCTTGCTATACGCTTGGCTCTGTGCTAATCACAGAGAAAATAAAGGTAAGTAAAACACATCCTTACACTTGGGAACTCACAGTTAAGTAGGGGAGATAGACCAGTTTAACAGAAACTCAATGCAATGCAATACACACTACAAAAAAACAAAGAAAAAGTACCTCTGAAATACTACAAAAACACTTTGTCAAACACTAAATAGGAAGTGATCAACTTAACCTAGGGTTTGCTGAGGAAAACTCATTAAGCACCTCCTATGATTCAGGCACTGTGCCAGGCACTGGGGAGAGAGAAGTGAACATAGCTCCTATCTTCATATGCTGTAAGTTGAGCTGGACTGACAAACCTAGAACAAATAAATACATAAAGTACAATTATAAATAGTGGAAAATGCCACGAGGAAAAGAACAGGGTGGTATGATAGGGAATGTTCAAGAGAACTAAGTAAAATCTGGAAATCAAGGAGAGACTTTTAGAGGAAATGACATTACAGTTAAGACATGAGAGAGTATGCATGAAGCAGGACAGGAGTTGGGTAAGAGGGTTCTAGACAGGGAAAACAGAATGAGTAAAGACTTTCAGATGAGAACAAATTTGAACAAGAATCCCATATGGCTTAAGCATAGTGAACAAAGTGGGGCATTGCAGAAGGTGGAAATTGAGAAGCTGGGATCAGACAGAGCAAGGCCTGGTAGGCTAACTAAGGAAGCTGAATTTCAGTCAAAGTGCAGTGGGACGCCATTGAGGCATCTAGAATGGTGGATAAAATCCCTCCCAAATGACTCTGAATCCTTACAATGTGCTTAGCTTACATGGCATGGTGCTGCACAGACAGACACTATTTGATCCCTGGCTCCAGCCTCTTAGTAGCACTCTCCTTCTCTCCTCTGGACCCCCTAGCTCTTATTTTCAGTGGTGCGTCTCCTCCCTGAGAATTTAACTGCCCCCCTCCATCCCCTCCCTTCCCCACCACCATATGCATTATTTCTTGTACCTGTGTCCTCAGAATCCCCTTCAGCTAAGGGTGGTCCTCTACCTGATACCATGCTTTCCCCCTGTACCTTCCTGGAAACCCTCCTCATACTCTTGACCTCCTTCCCTTCCTTCAGACTCTCCTACTCCACCTCTCTGACTCTCCCTAGCTCTTTCCTCTATGATTAGCATAGACTGTGTTGATGGGTGAAATGGGTGGATAGGATCACAGATTCCTTGAATCTGGTAGTGACAATAAAAGAAGTGCTTATAGTCTTTTCTTTGAGAGTATTTTCTAACCTAGCTGCAAATAAGAAATATTTGCATTATTGTAGAATCTATTTCACAACCTACATCCTCATTTCCTGTTTGGTAGTTCTACAATATTTCTAACAGCTTTTTTTTCTGGAAAGTGTGGTAGAGATACCTAGTGTTCTTCCACATCTGGTTTTCCTCTCCTTCTGGGCACATGAAAGAATTAGACTCCCCTTCCCTTTGCACCAAGGCAGGGTCATGTCACTGGCCAATAGGCAGTGTGCAAAGTGGCACGTGTCACTTCTGAGCCAATGCATTTAAGTGCAGCACGTGTCTCTCTGGAGCCCTCTTCCTCTGCCACGTTAACCAGGGAGGTCTCATGTTGTAAATGGTCAGGTAGAGTTGCCACATAGAGGAGAGTTACTGAGTCACCTTGAGCTGCAGAAGACTTGAATTTGGTGCTGACATTTAGTGATGCTTGTTACCACAGCATATCATGCCTATTCTGACTAATAGAGAAAGATGGGAGAACTAATCACTCTCTTCACACATTATACTTATTTCCTTGTAACCATTCTAATTATGATTTCATAGGTGAGTTTGTTCCTATTTTTTAATAAATTTATTTATTTTATTTTATTATTTATTTTTGACCGCATTGGGTCTTTGTTGCTGCGCGCAGGCTTTCTCTAGTTGCGGCAAGTGGGGGCTACTCTTCATTGTGGTGCGCAGGCTTCTCATTGTGGTGGCTTCTCTTGTTGCGGAGCCTGGGCTCTAGGCATGTGGGCTTCAGTAGTTGTGGCATGTGGGCTCTAGAGTGCAGGCTCAGTAGTTGTGGTGCACGGGCTTAGTTTCTCCACAGCATGTGGGATCTTCCCGGACCAGGGCTCAAACCCGTGTCCCCTGCACTGACAGGCGGATTCTTAGCCACTGCCCCACCAGGGAAGCCCTATTGCCTAATTTTGATGGGAACTTTGTGTGACTGTTCTTGTTAATTAACTCTCCTCTGCCCCTAACCAATGTTCTTAAAGTAAATAATAATGACCATTTCACTGAGTTAATGTGACAAATAGTTGACTAGAAAATCAAAAAGCATTCCACTCTCTTCCTTATTTTCTTCCTTCTGTCTTTTCTTCCTTCTTTCCTTGCTACCTTCCTCATTCCCTACTTCTCTGTTTTCTTTCTTTCTCATCCATTTCTATTCCTCTCTCCTTCCCACCCTTTGTAAACAATGGCTGCTCAATAAAAGCTACTGACATGTTAATTGATCACATAATCCCCAAAGTGCTAAATATTGTGTCCTCATCTTCCCCCCTTTATTTTTCCCTTCTTGTCCCACCCCAGGACCCCGATTCTGGCCCAGGCTAATTCCCTTTGTTCATTTATCTTCTGTGACATGGTCCAGGGGTGAATTCAGCCTGACAGTTTCGGGGGGATTTTGGGAGCCTGCACTTCCCAGAGACTCCTTTCGGGTTAGAAACCAAATATAGTCTAAAAGACTATACAGTGGAACCTAATCTCCCCAACCTTTCTTATACTTAATGCATACAACACCCTTTTCTATAAAAGTTCTACCATTACCATAATCAGAAACAGTCAGAGGATCACAAAAAAACCGTCAGGGGTAAGTCACAGAGCTTAAGAAATCTTACAGGTCTTTAGGCTCAGGGTGCCAACCTGAATTCCTCCTTCCTTCTATGAAGTGGTAACTGGACCAAAGGAGCAAGATTTTAAAGTGCACTGAAAAGGATAAGGGATAAGCAAGTTTTAAGCTAGCCAAACCTGCTGGTACTGCATAGCAAGGATTGCATATAAGAAGCTGGTACTGGGCAACGGTGTTCATCTACATGACATCTATATGACTCTGGCCCCTGACCCTGAGTTCCTCCTTTATCCTTGAATTCACCTAGTTCCTGTCCCTTAACTTTGTCTCTAATCTTCAGCCCTAAACTCAACTGCTGTCCCTTTCAGCAGATGGTGCTTCTTGATTTTACTCTTCAAAGTCCTCTATGTGGCTTGTCTGTGTTTAGATGTTTCCTCTGGCTCCATTTGTTTTAGACCAATCCTCAGAAGCCCACCTTAACTCTGATCCTGGTAGAACAACCCAAGATGGAATTGGGCATATACGAAGAATGTATGAACAAATGTTTATAAAAAGTGAACGAAATGAAGCATTTAATGCAAAAGGCTACAGCGGGCTGGAGCTGGCTGGTACTGGCTCATGAGAGCCAGTTGTTAGGTTTTCAGGAATTTTGCAAGTCAGTTGTTAAACATTGATCACCATTATTAAAAATTAAGTTATCTAAACTTACAATTACATAAATTATACTAAATTAAAGGGAATGCATAAGTAAAACTCATCAGTTCTTAATTATTTTACTACATTTTACTATATTCTATGCTTTAGTGGTCATCTGTGTCTAATGTATCTGTATGATAGGAATGCTATATAATGATGTGTCGTTGCCCATGTCATTCTAACTCTGCACTCAATGGCATCAGCCATGGTGAGAGTATTTACCCCATGGAAATCAGCAAATGCTAGAAAGGGGGTTCTTTCCTCCCCTCAAGCCTACTGTTGAATGCTTACCAGCACAGCACTGCAATAGGGTGCCAATGTCTTTCAGAAGTGGGTACTGAAGACAAAAGCATGGGGAAGGGGGAATATTTGCAGTTACTTCCCCAGAATCTATTCTCATGCTGTCCCCTTGTTAAGCAGGTTCCTGTTTCCCAACTATATAGTTTTCATGGTAACTTGCATTCGGCTGCAGAACTGGGTTTATTGTCTTAAGCCCAGTGGCTATCCCAAACTTCTGACTATGATCAGCCTGGTTCAAGGACGGATTCATCTTCTAAATCAGTCCAACTGTAGCCACTGAGGCTGATCTGAAGGACCTGTATTTGAGCTACCAGAAAATCTAACCTGCCATTCCTGCTAGACATGAACAAAGAAGTCTGTAACCCCAGAAGACACTGGTAGCCATCTTGGAACCACAAATGAAAGAGACTGCCCAAGAATGAATATAAACTGAAGAAGTAGAATGAAAAAATGGTAAGAGAAAAACTAGATTCTGGGCAGGTTTGGGTTGAAAACAATCTAATCTTAGACTTTCTGTAAGTCAAGGAATTTCCTTTGCCTTTAGTCTGATTAAATTGGACCTTCAGTTACTTGCACCAGAATGATTCCTTCCAGCTTCGTGACATGCAGTTTGTCTTTTAAAGGAGGTAACTGCAGGAAAAAGCAAATACTGTGTGTGTATATACACGTCTGACTCTTCAACCAAAGAGCAAGCTCTTTGGAGGCTGTAACTTTTTATTGCACACATTTGTATCTGTAGCTAACTTAACACTGTGCCCTGCACATAGTAGGGGGCAAGTAGTAGTAAGTGCTTAAAATAGGCTTGTTTAGTTGAATTGGTTAGCAAGTCAGAGAAGGGATTGTGCAAGAAGTAGAGTGAATCAGAGTAAATTCTGCTTGCTTTTCTTGGCTGACTGGCCAATTTGAATCCATCTGTTGTCATTTGTCAAGGTGCCAGGGGAAAAGGAATGAAGCAATATGGTTCTTGAGTCCAAGAGTCCTGTCTCTTAAATGGAGAAAGTTGGAGTTTTCTGCTGAAACACAGTGAAAATGTCATAGTCTTTAGTTAGCATAAACCCTAAGAAAACTCATGTGACCTACGTTTTCACGATGCCAAGTCTCTGGATAAAAATTAAAATGTGTGGTCAACACGCTCCTCAAAATCTATGCATGTGGCATCACATCAACAAATATCCAATTACTTAACTGGACTTCTCACTGTCTAGCCAGGGTTGTTTATGTCATTGAAAGTGATGGCAGCAAGTATGGCACTGTGGCGCTAAATGACACCAGTGCCTTATGATTCTGAGAGGGAGATAAGCATAAACACAGGCAAATCACATGAGTGTTTCAGGTACATTTCAAGGCAGAAAGAGGAAATAACCATAGAAATAGGGACGCTGCCTCTGTTTTCCCACTCCTTCCCTGTCTTCTCCTCCACTCCCCTATTTGACATACAATATCTCTTATTTATTTATATTAATTTTCTTTCCATGTCCCAGAATGTGAGCTCCAGAAAGGCAAGGATTTCTCTCTATTTTTGTTCACTGCTCTTTCTGTGAACAAAATAGACTCTGGCGAATGCTAAATGCTCAATAAACATTTGATGAACAAATGAGATGGCCTGAAGGATGGCAATATGCTAAGCAATTCATAAATCAAAAACTAAGACGGCCTGGTGAAAAAAATACTTTTTTTCTAAATTAAATTAAAAGACGCAGTGACTTAATGAGTACTGGCTGGCTGAACTGCAATCTTTGTGATAACAAATAATTTGTTTAACTTTCTATCCCTTGGGTTCTCCACCCAGAAAACTGGAGATAACAGTGCCAGTCCCATATTCTTCAAAAACTTTTAAGTGTCCCAAAAGAGGCAATAGCTGTAAAGGTGTTAGGTTAAAGATGCAATGGAGGAGCTTAGCAAGGATGGGCTTTCATGAAATTAAACAATTATCTCAGTTGCCCATTGACTTATTAAACTGGCAAAATTCCATTTATCAGCTTTTGTTCCTATACATACTTGCAACCATACGTTAATCAGTTTTCTATATTCCTATTTATACCAAAGTATTAAAGTTATTGTAACTTTAATTAACCATTTCCAAACAAAACTGCAATTTCATACACTTCAAATTTTCCTTTAAAGCCATAAACTTTTTAATGCTAAAAATAGACATACCTACAGAATGCAATCTAACTGACATTTATTTTATTGTTTTGGAAACAATTTTAAATAGTGAAATGGCATTTCTCCAGGGTAATTACCCTTCCTCCCGATTCGTTAATAGCAAAACAGTCTGTCTGTTATGGGAATTCTATTTATCCTCTTCCCATTTTCTCCTTCAAGCTAAATTCTATTTTCCGGGGTCTCCTTACCAATCCTCAAAAAGAGACCCTGTACCTTTAATAGCACAGACCTGGTGAGAGGTTTCTTTCCAAACTTGTTCCCTGGCTTCCAAGTGACGAAACCAGCTGTAATTTGAGAGCAAAGAGATCCTCAGGATATCATTAGCCAAAGGAAAAGCTCCGCATTCCCACCCAGTCCAGGAGTTGAAATAGTATCAGAGGGCAAGAACCTTTCTCTCCAGCTACAGGCTCCATTTCCCAAGGAGCGAGGGGTAACTCAGAGAGCCAGAGTAGGGCAACGGAGCCAGCCAGCGTCCAGCCAGAGAGCTGCAGCAGGGGTTCCCCACCCGTGCCGGGATCCCGTCTGGAAGGAGCCGGCTGAGTTCCAGCCACCCGAGCGAGCGCAGGAGCTCAGAGCGAGGGTGCATCCTGGGCTGCGGGCGCGGCGGCTGCTACCCAGGCTCTGGTGCCGCAGCCACATGAAGCCAGTTGGGGAGGGGGTGCCAGGGTGCAGCGAGGCTACTGGGACTGAGGCTGACGCCGTCTCAGGGAGGCGCTGACTCCCTAGGGGACCCCCTTCCTCGCGCCTGGGCGAAAAGTCTTCTCCAGGGGTCCCCGGTCATCCTGAATATCCAGGATGGTGTTCATGAAGTTCCTCTGGATGGGTTTTCTGTGCCACCTGTGTCAGGGCTATTTCGATGGCCCTCTCTATCCAGAGATGTCCAATGGGTCTCTGCACCACTACTTTGTGCCCGACGGGGATTACGAGGAGAACGATGACCCCGAGAAGTGCCAGCTGCTCTTCAGGGTGAGTGACCAACGGCGCTGCTCTCAAGGGGAGGGGAGCCCAGCCAGCAGTCTGCTGAGCCTCACCCTGCGGGAGGAATTCACCGTGCTGGGCCGCCAGGTGGAGGACGCGGGACGCGTGCTGGAGGGCATCAGTAAGAGCATCTCCTACGACCTAGACGGGGAGCAGAGCTACGGCAAGTATCTGCGGCGGGAGTCCCACCAGATCGGGGATGCCTACTCCAACTCGGACAAGTCTCTCACTGAGCTGGAAAGCAAGTTCAAGCAGGGCCAGGAACAGGACAGCCGGCAAGAGAGCAGGCTCAACGAGGACTTCTTGGGGATGCTGGTCCACACCAGGTCCCTGCTGAAGGAAACGCTCGACATCTCCGTGGGGCTCAGGGACAAATACGAGCTGCTGGCCCTCACCATCAGAAGCCACGGGACCCGGCTAGGTCGGCTGAAAAACGATTATCTTAAAGTGTAGGTGGAAGGGCAAACTTCCAGGGAGAGGGAATCACATCAGACCCGTGGTGGAAGGTGGGGGACAGAGACGGGGCTTTTTCCCATATACTTATTACTTTCTATAACCAGATTTGCACTTGGAGAGTGATCTGATGTGATCTTAACAAGAAAGAAGTGAGAGTTGAGTGGTTTTAGTTTTGTACACTATTTATGTGATCGCTATTGATTTGTCACCTGGAAAGAAGAATTTAAAACCATGTCTCCTGCCTTTCCTAGAAGGGCTTTATATCTCTGCAGAGACACCTGTTTCAGCCACCTCTGAAAGGACACAGTTTATGCAGTAGGGACTGTTTAATCTTCCTCATCCTGAAGATTATGTGAAAATACCCAGGGAGCATGTGCACAGCTCCTTTCTGCCTTCAGCCTTCTCTCCTGGGCTCTGAAAGCTGTCAAAGTCGCCTGTTTTTCAGATGAGGTCAGAGGTGCTTCTCAGCATGCCTGGCAGAGGATGGAAGTTGCCGGTTTCTTCTCCTTTTCCTTCTTATTTATTAACCATGGTCTTTAGTTGTTTTCTTTTTGGTTTTGGATTTGGGTTTTTTGGTTTGTTTTTTCTTAAGTATTGGCTAGAAACTATATGCAAATCACCTTTTGCAGGGAGATGTCCGCTGTGCCTCTGTGGGTATGTGTAAGTTAAAGGGGTCACATTCAAGAAGTCTAAGGTTTGTGGTGGTTATGCACTCCTGTGATATGCTGACTTGCTGTGTCTCTCATTGTGTGTCTGTGTCATCAGCACTGCAGTCCACTACAAAGAAGTAGGTAGATTGCCTTGACACCCCCCCAAATGCCTGTGATTTAGGTTACCAGTGTATTCTTTCTCATTTAAGGGTTTTGCTTCTGTTTGCTTATTGAAAATTTGTACTTCAAGTAGAGGGAATTTTAATTCTCATAACTCCTTAACTAAGTTTTATTATTCAGCCAATAAATATGTTCTCATATAATACCTGCTTATCTTCTAATTTATATTCATAACTTTCATACTGCAAAGAGGAGCCAGTGCAAAAGAGAAGAGAAGGCTGGGATTGAAGCCAGTTTACTTAGAGTATATGATAAAGAAGACAGAGGGACCACTACGTATTTGACAATCCTCCCTTCCCTGGCCACCCTTACCATCCTCAAAAGGAAAAAATAAAATCTAGGCTGTGCCAAAACTTGATCTCTGCTGGTCTGCCTAAAAACTCCAATTTTCTCTGGTTTTCCCCTAGAATTAATTGGAAAAGTTTACGGCAAGGCTCAGAGCTTATATGCCCTCAGAATGCAGAGGGAAGGCTCCATTCTAAGCTGTAAGAATCACAGTGATGTCTAATAACTTTGAAGACAGGTCTACGTTATTTCATTAATGATTTTTAAAATGGAAATGCACTTTATTTCATACCTTTTCCCAGCCAATCCTCACCCTTCCCTTAAATATGCTTTCCTTTCATACATATGCACACACACACACACACACACACACACACACACACACACTGGGAAATAAGTGTTCATAATCTATTCTCCAACAGGGCGCAATTTTTTCTCTCCCATGCATGAGGAATCCAGTTTTCTATCCCTCTGAAGTGTTCAACATCCTCCTATGACAATAGGGGAAACTGAGGTCCAGAAAGTGACTGATCCTCAGTTAGTTCTAACAGCACCAAGTCTCCTAGATTTAAGTATGGGACTTTCCCACACTGCTCTTTTCAAAGATGCTGAGAGATGAGAGGGAGTGGCTTGAGGCCTGAGGCTTTGCATAACTCTTTCATTGTTTAAAATAAAAAGGAACAAAATATGGAATAATACTTCAAATAATCATTTGTCATTTCTTTTAGCCGCCTCTAGTGTATGGGGAGAAGACTGGTGTGTGGGAAAAAGGTAAAGATCTTTTAAGAGGGTTTCTATCTTTATTCCATGAAAGATGAGGAAAAAAGTAACAGCAGAGGCAAAGGAGATGATATTTGGTACCTAAATGATTGTAGTTTGTAGTCACAACCTTTCCTATCTCAAAACTTTCATATCACTCACTTCACAGCAATCACATCTAATCCACAGACGTATTAAATGTCATCTCCTTAATTTTCCCAGTTGTAATAAAAGGATATTAGACTCATGATACAATGGAAAACTGATTTCCTCTTGATGCTAATTTCAATCAGTTGGGAATGACTACATACAGTAGTACATCAAAAAGGATTTAAATGACACAGATGTAAAGATTGCTGTACCCAATTAGAGATATCTTCCATGCGTGCAGGAAGGCGAGTGGTGACACATCTGCTACAAATTTGGAAACCCAAAAATAGATAATGTCTGAGGTTCTTTCCAGTGCTGACATTCTATGATTCCTACAAAACCAGAATGAAATTATCTGACATTGAATCATCCATTCAAGGCCAGATGTAATGCCAGTAATCTCACAGAGTCTTATGTAAATGGCCCCAGAGGGCAAATTGGAATTCCCAGGTGGGGAAAGCAAGCCATCCCGGACTATCAACCCAGAGGCTAGTATCACAAGGAGTTTCCAAATCCTCTTATGACGGGGAGCCAGCCCCACGCAGATCTTTCCTCTCTGCTTCCTTATTATTCTTATTAAGACTTTATTACTCACACAATGACAAATTCTTTTTTTTAAGTAGTGATTCTTTATTTTTTAGACCATGAAATATTTTAAGAATCTGAAGAAAACTATATACTTTCTTCCCTGAGAAATCTACTTACAAGAACATTCAATGTAGGATAGTCTTTCTTTAATAAATATTTGTTGATCACTCAATATGTGTCAGGCACTAGGTTAGGTTGTGGGTAATTCTGAGATATTACAAAGTGTTGGGACACCAACTAACTGAAAGTTTTAAAAAACCTCTTAGGGCTTTTTTTTATTTGGAGTAGGAGACATTTATTATTATTATTATTATTGTCATTGTTATTATTGTTAACAACAACAACAAAATATCCAACTTTTTTGAGAACTCAACTCAGCATTATTGGTTAGAGCCTGTGCTAAGAACTTTGCCAGGGTATTTCCCTTAATTCTAACAACAAACTGTGTGAGGAAAGGATTATATAAAAGGAATTAACGTATGCCAAGGGCTTAGAATAGTACCTGACACAGAGTGAATCCTCAATAAATGTTAGTTGTTGCTTTACTGTACTTATTATTATCATTATTTTTATAACTGAGGCCCAGAAAGCCTAGGTAATTTTCCCAAGGTTAAAACAGTGATGTCTTATTTGCTTCACTATTCTCTCACTTTTTAAGCTGATGATTATCTAGTGGGATATATGATCAAATAAAAGAAGAATGTGGAGGGTAAGGGTCCAGTGGAGCTGCCAGCTGTCCACTCCAAACATTGTCCCTTCTAGGCCAGGCAGCCTACAGCCTACAGCAGTTCAGATGCCTGAGAGCTGTCAGTCAGAAGCTGAGTGGCTCCACTGGTAACAGAATTCCTCACTGATACTTTCTCCATGTAATGCATTGGTGCAGTATCCTCACACTCTCAATCTGACCATGTGAAAACTGCTATATACCTACTTTGAAGAATTCCATAGATATCTGTCCATCTATAGTCTGCCGATAAAAGACACCAGGCCACGTTAGCCTCTGCAAAAACCAAAGCCACACTCGGAGAAGCTGGCAGGTGTGGGTGTGTTATGCATGGCAGCACGGAGAGGCTGTTCCACAGTTTATATACATTCATTGTCTTTTAAACTCTCACTTACAATTCTGCTAAGGAAACAGACAAAAAACTTTCTTAGAGAAGCCTTGAAACTTCAATTATAAACTATTTAACAAGTAATAAAAGCATCCATGAAAACTACTAAAGATATGAAATCTCCCTAAAGGGTAGGGACAAATTTCCTTGGGACATTTTTCAGAGTATGATTATTAAAATCTTCTTGATAAAGAATAATACTAGGGTGTGAAATATGAATGGTAAATGTGGTTTATAAATGTTTTAATATAAAAGGAAAAACAACTGGAGACATAAAAATCTTGGTTAGAAATAGAATACAGAAATACATAACAATCATTCACCAGTATAGAGAATGAGATTCTGCAAATCATCTTAGTAATTTTGGAATCAGGGTGGTCCTTAGGAATACTATTTCCATAATCAGAATCCCCAAGGATATGTTATTTATCAGACTTTTTTTTCTTTTTTTGCGGTACGCAGGCCTCTCACTGTTGTGGCCTCTCCCGTTGCGGAGCACAGGCTCCGGACGCGCAGGCTCAGCGGCCATGGCTCACGGCCCCAGCCGCTCTGTGGCATGTGGGATCTTCCCGGACCAGGGCACGAACCCGTGTCCCCTGCATCGGCAGGCGGACTCTCAACCACTGCGCCACCAGGGAAGCCCTATCAGACATTTTTTAAGTGCCACCATATGAGGTAACTAGGATAGAAATAGTATAGTCGGCTCTCTGTATCTGCGGGTTCCACATCCCTGGATTCAACCAACCTCGGATAGAAAATATTTGAAAGAAAAAATATTCCAGAAAGTTCCAAGAAGCAAAACAAAAAGCAAAAATAGTGCACTGGCAACTATTTACATAGCATTTATGTTGTATTAGGTATTAGTAGTATAGAGATGATTTAAAGTATATGGGAGGATGTGAGTATATTATATGCAAATACTAAGCCACTTTTTATAAGGGACTTGAGCATCCCTGAATTTGGATATCCACGGGGGTCCTGGAACCAATCAACTTCAGATACAGAGGGACAACTGTGTTCAGGCATGTGAGGAAACTGACACCTATAAACTGATGTGAGCTTGGCACACTGTGGATTTGTATGTACAAGGTCCAGCAAGAGTCTAAACTAGAATTGTCTGGACAATGTAAAACAGTGTAAATCAAATAAGGATTTTGTATAACCACATATTCAAGGGATAAAGGAGTTTCATTGTTGTTGTTATTATTGTTGTTGTTTTGCTTTTTAAATAACTTTTTTTCTAGTTATATAAGCCATACCTGCTGAATTCTAATAACGTGGCAAACAACAGAACATAAAGAAAACAAAATCGTTCATATTCTCAAACTCTCCCTGTCATACACTCACTATTTGCATTTCGGTGTGCATTCTTGTAGTGCTTTACACACATATCTATGTATTGTATTTTTTTTTAGAAAAAATGATATTATAATAATGCATTGTTTTGTAGCCAATGTGAAGTTTAAGGTTAAATAGGCTCAATTGCATAAATCTTTTAAAAATGCTTAAATCTATCCACCATGCTTCAGGAGGTGGAAGTTCTGGATTCAGATCTTGGCCCAACACATGTTAGCTATGCAACTTTGAAGAAGTCCCTTCAATGTTCTGAAATTCAGTCACTTTGCTTGCAAAATGAAGACAATAATAGCTAATATTTACTGAACAGGCACAGCTCAAAGTGTTTTCCATACATTACCTTATAAAATCCTCACGGGGTCATATTTCAGGTAGATGTTATAGTTTCTGAACTTTTTGTATAATGACACTGAGACACAAAGAGGTTAAGGTCTCGCAGCTAAACACGAGTGGAGTCAAGATTCAAAAGCAGGCAATCTGACTTCTCTATTGCCCTCATAACCACTAATGATGTTTTTCCTTTCTGGAAGCAGGAGACTGGACACATGATTTCTTAACTCTCTCCCTATTCCAGGATCTATGACATGTGGCCTATGAAATGAACATTTTCTTTATATGATTACCTTAACCAAAAAAAGTTAAACCCAATTTCTCTCAGAGAACTTTTTTCTCTGCTTGATTTTATTGGGCCAAGTATCTCCTTATACCTGTGTCACTCTGTGATTCTTTGCCTAAGAACAACTGGTTTCTCTCTAAATATGACATTTTTCCAATCACTTTCACATGTACTATCACTTTCTATCATAACACGTCTTATGATAGCAGAGTAAATCAGAGAAAGAAAGAGCTTGGGGTCAGAGAGGAGAACTGAGACTAGGTAGTATAGGAACTAGATGGTTATCACAAGAAATTTGGATATTGTTCTAATTTCAATGCACTTGAAGTCTAAGGAGAGCACCTATTTAGATATTAATTAATGTAATATTAGATAATATTTGGATATTATTCAAATTTCAATGATCTAATTTCCTTTTGGATATTATTCAAATTTCAATGCACTTGGAGGTCTAAGGTGAGGAGTAGTATGATATGATTTACACTAAAGAGACCACGTTGGGAGGAGATTATATGTGGGGCAGCAAGAGTGGAAGCAGGAAAGCCACTTGGATAGGTGGCTACAAGGTCATGCTGGTGAGAGATGACGAAGGCTTGGGCTAAGGTGCTAATGGGAAAGACAGCAGGAACTGGCCTTGATCCTCTACCAATATGTCTCATTATTGCTTTTGCCGCAGAAGAGTGTGTGTCATTATTCCCAACCTTCTTCTGCATTGATCCAATTTCCCAACTCTTGGTTCCACTTCTCTTGCTCCCCTTTTGGATGTGACTCTAGCATTGGCCCCCTCAGGTTCTTGACCACCTTCCCCTACCAAAAGGTGGCTGGATATGTATGAATGGCTACCTCAGGCAATATACGGACCCCAGCTGACCCCTCCCACTCAAAGCTCCAACTCTGGCCCACCAGCCCAAGCCCTGTCTACCCTACTTTTTAGGCTGGAATGGACAGACCTGTAAAGGTGGAGATTTGCATTCAAACCACAGGCATGACTCACACGATTGCCTATTACACAAAGATAACTGTGATCTCACTAAAGTTTAGACATCTCCCCTTTACTAATGAGCTCAGGCATCACCACTGCATCTCTATTTATTCTGCATTTTTCTTCACAGGAGTTTTAAGACAGATAAGCTATATCTAAATACATAACTTTTCTTTTGAGGCTTTCAAATGACTTCAGAATTTGTCATTGCCTCGTACTCGATAAGGGCACAGAGCATCCTATTTTGACTCTCACAGTGTTTACTCGTATGGCTTGTACATTTCACCATGTCTCATTTTTGCCTTTCCACGAAAAACAGAAGACATTTTGTGTGTCAATAGCTTGCTGTTTACAGAGCAGAACCTGACAGCTATGATTAATGAGGGAGAGCCTCCATGCTTTGGGATTGGCAGTAATGGCTTGCATTTTCCAGTTGTGAAAAGTTTCCTCCTGCAGGAGTTAAGGAAATATGTTTCCTGAATGTCTTTTCTTGCTTTGATCTTTGCCCGACTCTAAATGCAGGCACTCCGCTCAACTTTCAAAATGTATGCTTTGCTGGCAGTCCCACTGAGTCAACCACTAACATTTTCCACATGATTCGACTACAGATTAAATTATAAAGAGCAGAAAATCTAGTGGGTTCGCTCTGCTCTGAGGTACATTTTTGCCTACCCTTCAAGTGTCTGTTTTCTCCTGCCCTGGTTTCCCCTCCCCCTTGCCTTAGCAAAGCTCTTTCTCTCCTGTTTCCTCCTTTGCTCTCCATCTCTCCCTCTCCTTTTGCTATTAGGAGCGTGGGAAGTAGAGGCAGAATTCGGATTCACATCATGACTCTGCAATTTATTAGCTGCAGAAACTAAGCAAATCGTTTAACCTCTCAGAGCCTCCGTTTCCTCCTCTGTACAGTGGGAATCATGACACACAGTTTGCAGGGTTCTTGTGAGGACTTGATATGCCATTGTATGAAGAGGACTTACTATAATACTGAGCCCAGGTGCGTGCCACTATAACCATGCTGTCTGGCCATGGGTAGCTCATCGAAGACCCTCCTTTAAGAAGGGACATCTTATGTGTTCTTAGGGTAAAATGAAAAAGATGTATTTCAAATAAGCCTTGGACATTGTATGTACGTGTCATGAACCTGTATTAACCTCCCCATTCTAGGCAGGCATCTCGGAAGCCAAAGACGTGTTTGTTCCCACTCATGTAAGAGAAGCTCCTTTGCATGTATGTGTGTATACCTCAAACATTCCTCCCTATCTAGGCCAAGAGAATGAGTGCTATTGCAGGAAATAACAGTTAGCAAACTTGCTTACCTTTCCTTTCCAAATGTTAAAGTGCCTTTGCTTCTTGCCTTGAGCATGGGAACGATGCACATGAAAGAAACTCGGGAACTGCAGTACTTGGGCAGCTACAGTGAGAGAACTCGCAAATCTTGGCAACAGGGCTACCAAGTGAGAGAGAATAAGAATATTAATTCCTAATATTTACTGAGCACTAACTACATATTTGGTCCTGGGTACCCTGGACAAGTCCAGTTTCAGGCCTGTCAGACTAAAACCAGAGCCCATTTGTGGTGATCTCAATATGGAAAGCATTAGGGTGAGAGCATGATTTTCTTTATGTAAACCCACACTCTTGCTGTGGGATTTGCTGGCCTTAACTGCCTGGTAGTCCTCTATCGCAGCGGTCCCCAACCTCTTTGGCACCAGGACCCGGTTTCGTGGAAGACAGTTTTTCCACTGGTGGGGCGGGGGAAGGCGGGATGGTTCAGGCCGTAATGCGAGCGAAGGGGACCGGCAGGGGATGCTTCGCTCTCTCTCCCACCCACCGCTCACCTCCTGCAGTGTGGCCCAGTTCTTAAGAGGGCTTGGGGACCCCTACTCTATAGTCTCCAGGTCATGAGCTTGGCAGGGCTGGTAGATTGTACTGATCTAAGCCCTGTTTCAGCTGGGACATATGCGGTCTTCACTAAGAGGACCCGGGGATATTTGCGTGCAGCTTGCAGACTTCCTGAAGTGAGACTTTCTGAAGTTAGTAATTCTCTAGCTTGCCTGCTTCTCCCCCATGCACTCTCTACCTGCGCTGCAATGGAAGAGGCCCTGGGTCAGTTGAACAACGACTCGGGATAGGGCATGGTGATCCCTGCAGATACACTCAGAGAGGACTTGGAGTTACAGCCTCTTCAGTATAAAAGCAGACAGTGTGGCCCAGTGAACGCTAATCTGTGCATATATTTAGCAGTAAATCTAAGGAATAAATAGGCAACACTTCTTTTCTAATTCTAGAAGCATTCTGTTCACTTGGGAAACTTCAGAAATAGAACAATTTTTAACTGTTTGGCTCAAACAAAAACTCATTCAGGCTCAGAAATTGGCAAAGGCCATACTAATGATAAATACTTATCCCATAATCACATTTTCCACAGCCCCTCTAATTTCCAAGAGTTTTGTCATAAAAAGAATTGCAGTGAAAAATCTGGACTGCCAGTTCGCAATAATGATGTAATAGTACCAGGATGTCAGCATTTACAGGGCTCTCCCATTTACTCTGTAAAACTTTGACCATTACCAAAGCCACCACTTTGTCTTTCATTCATTGTTAAACAACTATTTTTCAGAGGGGCTATTCATTCATTTTTCTGTTCATTCAACAAATATTTATTGAATACCTACTATGTGCAATTACTTTACTAGATTCAGAGCATAATACTTGTAATAATAATGATAATAATAAAAATAAAACAATAGACAATGTTTTTACACTCCTTACTATGTGCCCAGCACACTATTTTGAGCATATCACATTTATTTAACACAGGTAAACCTTGCAATAACCCTTCAGAAGGTTTGCTTGTAAATTGCTCAATGACCTTTCTAGAATGTCACCAATGCCGATGCCAACCCCTCTTCTTGCCTCTTCCCTGATCCCCAGCCTTGCCAGAGTCCCCTCTCTGGCTACCAGCCTCTCCTGATCTGACCCCTCCTACCTTCTAATGGAATGCTAATTCTGGGAGGATCGAGCAGTCTTTAAATCAGGAGTTCAGGAATATTTGGAGAAAGTTCTTCCTCAGTGATCCAGGGAGTTAAATAAAACAAACTTTAGATTATCTGAGAAAGAAATGTTAGAGAAAGAAAGTTAGCAGGAGAAGACCTTGACCCCAAGCTCAAGTTTTCGGGATTGAGCCAGCCAACCTGATCATGAAACCCAAGATTTCAACATTATGTTAACCTCTGTCAGGCTAAAATAGAAATAGAAACGTACTTGTAATTACATCCCTAGATACAGTTTTGGCCCTGAGAGCTACACAGTCTGAGAACATCAGAGCTAGAAATAACCTTCACAAATGGAGAATCTGAGGTCCAAACAAGTGAAGAAATTTATTCCAGGTCATATAAACTCATGGTATTAAGGCCAGGATGTCACAGAATCACAACCCGAGGGGCCAAGTTCATCCCATTTACCTGGTTAGTCGTCAGCTGCCTGAATTTCTTATATTATAATATGGCAGTCCTGCCAAGTGATAATACAGCCCACATGCTTGCCCTCCTCAAATTGTGGTGCATTCCTTTGTCTCTGGAGGAGTGCATTCAATTGTCAGAGAGTTCCAACTCTTAGAAATTTCTTCTGTAGTTTGAACTTAAATCTCTCCTCATGGAGCTTCCACCATTCAGGGACCCACAGCCTCATTTATTCCTTTTCCATATCAATTTAATCAACGACCCGGCAGCTCCTTTGGCCAGGCTCCATAGCCTCCAACCTTTCCTTCTGTAGCATAATAACCAAGGTCTCCTTGCTCTACTTTATTACCAGCAAGCAATGATTTACAGTGGTTAAAAGCATGGGCTTTGCAAACCGACAAACCTCTGGGTTGAATCTCAGTTTTACATTTACAACACAAACATCCAAGGGCAGTTTATTTATTCTGACCATAACCTGGGTTCTTTTACGTGAACTGGTGATGATGATATCCACAACATAGGATTGTTGGGGTGAATAAATGAAATAACATGAATAAAATTCCAAGCACTACACCTAGCACTTCGTAAGAATTCAACAAATAGATCTGAATGGATGAATGAACAAACCCCAGGTTGGGTCTTTGTATAAATTCAGCATTGTTAAGGGAGCTGTATAGAAAGAATTGCAAATCTGGGGAAGACCCTGTTGGGGAGAAGGCCAAAGGAGGAATGAAGGGGAGAGGCCCGAATGATTACCCCAAAGCTGCCACGGCTTACGACTGGTGAGCTTTCCGTGCAGGACATCCTCAGCCCTTCTCTCACAAGTTCACCAACCACGTGATAAGCCGTGTAGTTCATGCTCATGGCTGTGCTCAGTAAGGGGACAAGAGGAGTCTTGAATTCAAATCTTTTTCAACTAATTCTGGACTTTCTCATAAACGTCTGACCACATGCTAATTTGAAAGTCCAAACACTAAGTTATTTTGGGAATGGGAGAAAAGGTACTTTCTATCGTATCCCTCCCCACCCCCTTACCAGCTACAAAAACAGCTGAACAGACTTTCCTAACTCTTTCCCAAAACTTTCATGTTTGGGCTGAGCTCAGCCCTGGAAGGTCTCACTCTCAAGAGAAAGACCTGAGAAAGTCATTAAAGGTAAATGAAAGCCCTGGAATTTCTATACACAAGGAAGATGGGAATTCAGTTGGCTTTCTCTCCCAGGTGATCCATCTCTCAGTAACAGGAAGATGAAACCAAAGCAAACTGTCTCAAGGATAATATCTTTTTTTTTTTTTTTTTTTTTTTTTTTTACGGTATGCAGGCCTCTTACTCTTGTGGCCTCTCCCATTGCGGAGCACAGGCTCCGGACGCACAGGCTCAGTGGCCATGGCTCACGAGCCCAGCCGCTCCGCGGCATGTGGGATCTTCCTGGACCGGGGCACAAACCCGTGTCCCCTGCATCGGCAGGTGGACTCTCAACCACTGCGCCACCAGGGAAGCCCAAGGATAATATCTTTTAAAGCATATAAACTTCAACAGAGTGTTAAGAAGGGGCTCTTGGGCACAGACTGCCTTGCATTGAATCATGGCTCTTCCTTTGTCATCTGGGTTATCTGTGGCGAATGACTACACCCCCTGGGCCTGTTTCCTTCTCTATAAATGGATATTATGGTCCTTATCTCCTAGTATTTTGAAGAGAACCAAATGAGAGACTCCAGCTTGGTATATGGTCTGGCATGTATGTTACACTATTTCATTAAGTTTAAAAGGACAAAGAGCAAGCAGTCTTCGTCCCATGAACACGATGGGATCAAAATGATTAACACCTAGAGTCCACACTCTTTTTTTTTTTTAACATCTTTATTGGAGTATAATTGCCTTACAATGTTGTGTTCGTTTCTGCTGTGTAATAAAGGTAGAGTCCACACTCTTTTTCCTGTCCCTTACCTGTTTGGCCCCTCCTCTCCTCCTATCTCCTTCCTGGCTCTTGGCAAAAGGAAAAAACCACACTGACACATGATCCACCCCATTTCCAAACAAAAACGTTTTGAAGGAGGAAGAACCACATGCATTAGGGGGATAGAGTGTGACATGAAAGGAAAGGGATAGAGGCCAGGGATGCTGATCTGCATCCTACAGTGCACGGGACAACCCCCACAACAAAGAATTATCTGGCCTGCAGTGTCAGTAGTGCCAAGGTCGAGAAACCCTGGTCTATAATATGTAAGACATAAGGCAGCAGGGAGACAATAGGGATGTGATAGTTAGATTGAGGATCTTGAATATCAGGTTAAAATTCTTCCCAGACGTAATGGGTGTATTATAGAATTCAAGGCACAAAGAAAGTACAAATTTCGGAATATTTGTATTACAAAGGTTTGTCTAACATATTAGCACTCAGAGATACTAGAGACTTTCAGGCATCCTGATGCAAATTCACATATTTTATATAGTATCATGGTTATAATGCCCTAACATCTGGCTGAAAAGTGAAAGCATCTATCAAGAGGCTAATTTTATCTCCTTGGCTTCAAAAGACAACTGGATTTCTGGCCCTTCCATTGATTAGGGCTTCCTCTACACTCTGGCAAGACAATTAAAAGGGATGAGGGATGTTGATTTTTCTAAATAATAGTTTGGCATGATGTAGACAAAACATCTGGTTGATTGGCACTTTCATTTTGCACTTGGTGGTTTTGATATGGAGGAAACATAATCATTGTTGGATGTTGGCTAGTCATCATTGTAAACCTAGCTGATGGCAGGGTACACAACTGGTCCTAAAATAAAGAATTGTAGGTATGAATCTTCAACCTGAAAGACCATTGCTTATAAGAAAGAGGAGCTCTAGAGTTGAAAAGGAAGAACTCAAGCATAACCTTCATTTATGTCGCCCTGTGATTGCTCATATCCAAATACACTCTCAATGTACTCCTGGGAAGTTTGTGTAATCCACCAAAGCATTAGATCAAGCCATGTTCCCTGGACAAGGAATATATCTGCCTGGAGAACAGGGCTCCTTTTTCTTCATGCACAAGTTACTGTCTGCTCACAAACTCAAGTGAATGCATCCACCCAGAAGGGGAACATTGTATTTTTGTTTGCTTTTTAGTTTCTTTTTTATTCATCTACCAAGAGGTGACACCTTGTTCTAATTCATCTAAAGGAACAATATAAACCAGTGAAGAATGTGGTCCCTTTTTCCTGCTTTTCCAGTTCTTACATATCTTTCCAAGCCCAGCTCATACTACCTCCCTAAAGCCTTCTCTAGGGTTCCTGTCGATGGTGATATAATGCATAACAACTGTGATTAATAAAGACTACCTGGATCACTGTGTCAGGTAGGATATTAAAGGTTTATCAATATAAGGAGAAAGAATTCTATGATCTATTAACAGCACCTTTTAAAATTACAAGATGGGGAGGAGGTAATATGTAAATCAAGTATTTTCTTTCCTCATCCTTTCCTGACATTTACTGACATTATCATTCATTTTGGTACCCATTATAGACATTAATATAACAATAGTGAGCAACAGTAGATATTATCCCTGCATTCTCAGAGCTTAAAGTCTAGTGGAAAGAATCACTAATCAAATAATCATTTACCTTCTGATGAATTAGAGACAGTCCCAATTCTTTGCTGCTTCCTTCTTCAGGAGGTGGCATTTTACGTTCCTCCCCTTGAATCTGGATGGCAATGTGACTTGCTTTGACTAATAGAATGTGGTGTAAGTGACACTGTGCCAGTTTTGGGCCCAAACTTTAAAAGGCCAAGAGCAGCTTCCACTCTTTCCCCCTGGAATCTAGCTACAAAGGTGTGAAGAACATTGGGCTAGACTACTGCATGAAGGAGCCCACATGGAGAGAGACCAGGGAAGGTGAGAGGCCATGATGGACATGACAGGGCCAACTGAGCCCCCAACTGAATGCAGCCACATGAATGACCTCATCACAGAATATGGAATAGAAAAACCACCCAGCTGAACACAGTCAACCAAAAGAATTGCACAAAATTTAAATTGTCATCATTTTAAGCCAAGAAACATGGAGGTCATTTGTTATGCAGCAATAGCTAGCTAAAACACATCATATCTGAGATAGACTTCCACCACATTCTTTTTCTATCACATTACCCTGTTTTCTTTATAGCTCTTATCACTGCCTAAAATTATTCCATTTAGGTTTCTGTTGTCTGTCTCCCCCAGCAAGAGAAAACTGTGAGAGCAGGGACCTTGTCTATACTGTTTCCTGTGATAACTTCTGTGCCTAAAACAATGCCTGACACAGAGCAGAATGTTCAGTAAGCGTTGTAGATTAAATGAATAGATGGACAGTTGCAACTATGATAGATGAGATAACTGAGAAGTAGATGTTGCTAAAACAGTTTGTAATAAGGGAATTAGACCTGGACAGGGAAGTCAAGGATGAGATTTGTTCTGATAAAACCTTCACATGATTTGTTCAGGAGGAGAGTGGGAGAGGAGCTATTTTCTTTCTAGTTACTGTTCAATTAATCATTCTCTTATAAGTGACATTATCACTTTAAACTTCCCATGGTGGCAGAGCATAGAAATTTTTTCAAAATATTTTTAGAGCAACCTTCTGAGGATCCAGATATTAAGTAGGTAAGTAATCTCCTGAATTATATAAAAAATTTAATTTTACAAAAACTGCTCAAGAAAAGATGTGGAATCTGCTCTAGTCCTCTGCTAGAAATCTGAATGAAAGGGAAAATTCTTCTTCCTCAATTTGAGAAAGTACCTCTTTCTAAATGTGAGGAAATTTTGAGGTATATTTTGTGTTTCCTAAGTGTAGAGTCCATTTGAGAAACTTTACAGGAAGAAAGAAAGAGTTCGTAAAGAAGAGAATCAGTGAGAGAGAAACATGGAAAGATCTTTTTTCTCCTTCTTCCTGGAAAATGTTTCCTTGCTGGGAAAAAGGAAATCAGAAGAACTCTGGAGTTGCATGAACCAAAAACCAGAATGCTGTAGACACATAGTTCCAGGGCTGTGAGTGAGTTGGTGAGTAAGCAGCTGAGACCCTTCCTTCAAAGCCAAAAGATGAAGATAAGAAAAGATCAGAAAGAGAAAAGGATAAAAATGAAAACAGTTAGGAAATGATGGAGCTGATAGCAATTTTGCTATGTGTGTAAAATATATATGGAGTGTGTGGTAGAATTAAACCTATTTTCTTCCTTATAGTTGTATGTATTTTATAAATGTTAGTTTTATACACACACACATATACATGCATGCATTTCTATAAATATATACATGTATCTTGAGTTTCTATCTGTTTTTAAATTTTTTAAATTACTGTTTTGATCTTTGTTTAAAGCTTGGTTTGGGTTGTTTTAATGGAAAAAGATAAACAGCATGAAAGGAAGAGAAATTCATGGTTATAAGACTCTGAGATTAGTTTGAAAAGAAAAATACTATCAATTCAGTGCACAGAAAGACAACGAGATCCAGATCAACAGGTAAACAGAGACTCTGGCTTTATTTGGACCATTGTCTGAATCTTTGATCCACCACTTACAATCTCTAGAAACTGAGAGCACTACTTAACCTTTTATCTCTAAAGGACAGGTTCTTTCAATGTTTTGAGGTATTTATGCATGAAATAATATGATGTCTGAGACTGGGTTTAAAATAATCTAATAGGAAAGGTCATGAGGTGGGAGGGGATGTGGGTAGAGGTGAAATAAAATTGGCCATGAGTTAGCAGTCTTTGAAACTGGATATAGATGACTTTTTTGTTCTATTCTCCTTACTTGAGTATATGTTTGAAATGTCTATAATATAAAATTTTAATGTCAGGAAAAAAAATAAATAAAGGACAAGTTCTTTCTATTCAGTTCAAGAAATATTCTATGCTTGAAGAACCCTCTATGCTAGGTTCTGACACTACAGCAGGGAGCAAGAGAGCTAGCTGTTGCCCTCATGGAGTTTAGATTTTAACCAGAGAAAGAGACATCTGGAAAGTAAATTATAAATGATCTGGGAATCTCCTCAAAAATCTTTAAGAAAAGTTCCCTTATAATGTAGTTGAGAGGATTTTGCAAAATAATACTTATAAGGTTTCCAGGATCGTGCTTGTCACATCATAGACATTCAATAATTTTGAGTTCCAAGTCCCTGGGCCTTGAAGCAAACAGAAAGTAGACAACCAATATCTTCCAGATTTGAAAGGTTGATGGGAGCAAAGATCATAGTTGCCTATTGTTCACCATAGTTCTAATGCTTAGATTGGATTAATGAATGACTGAATTGATACCTCTTAAAGCTTAAATACAAAATACATTATGTAAGTGTGTAGCTTTGCAGCACTGCCTGTTCTTTGAAAGCCAGACAGTGTCTCACTTACCTTTTCCAAGTCCATGGTGAGTAGCACAATGCTGAAGAAATGATAGGGGCTTCCCTGGTGGCGCACTGGTTGAGAGTCCACCTGCCGATGCGGGGGACACGGTTTCGTGCCCTGGTCCGGGAGGATCCCACATGCCGCGGAGCGGCTGGGCCCGTGAACCATGGCCGCTGAGCCTGAGCGTCTGGAGCCTGTGCTCCACAATGGGAGAGGCCACAACAGTGAGAGGCCTGCGTACCACAAAAAAAAAAAAAAAGAAATGATAGAAAGCGTAGACCAATGGGAAAACACTGGACTGGTAGGAGAAATAGTTCTCTCTCTGCCAGTTCTCACCTGTGAATCATTTCATCTCTAAATACTAGCATCCTTACTTTCAAGTAGGTTTTGAAATCTTTGCTTCCCTCACAAAATAGTGAAATGAGATAATATAAGGGAAAGTGCTCTGAAAACTACAAGACACTACACAAATATAGAGGAGTGTTATTATTAAGACACTTTCATGCTCTAATCCCCTGCAGTCTGGCTTCATCTAACCATCTCTTTATTGAGATTCATTTCTCAAAAATTACCCAGAAAGTTGGCTTTAGCAGTCTTTCAGAGTTAATTATATTTGGGATGACAACTTGTACTGATTTGGATATCTAAACCAGGGTATGTGTTAAAAAAGAAATAGAACAGTTGGACACTCTCTTTCTGTTGTACATTCTCTCCCTGTAGAAAAGCCATGTGAAGCCAGTTTATCAGGAGGTACCTTGATCAGCCAAGAACTGGCTGTCTTGCAGTCAACTCTGGTGACTGGAATGTTTAATGACACCAGCATGTCTGCTTCCAGGATAAGGATGCATCTGCCTGTGAGAAATGGATGTTTATACCATCTAATCAGAGCACTCTCCCCTCTGGCTTGTGTCTCTCTGCTTCTCTTTGCTGGTCAAAATCCCTTCTGAAATGACACATTCTTTCCTTAGATAAGGTAATTCCTTCAATCAAGTTTCAGTCCTGTCTTACTGGCCTGAAAGGCACTCTTTCTTCTTTACGTAGCTTTGACCATCTCTGATGGATCAAACCTGAAGTGTTCATGTTATAGTTTAATTCTCACGTGGCCATCTTACTTCATTTTGTGTGTGTTTTTAGAGGGCACTCCATTGTTGCCCCATTTATCACCAACAATAATGACCTTCTAATACACCTTCAAATTAAATGTCCCCTTTTTGGTCTTCCTTCTCCTTCCTCTCTAAGCAATGTGACAAAGTCCACCTTGCCTGCACTAGGAATTTCCCAGCATCATCCCTTTTCTCAATAGTACCCAGCTTCTTTGGGAGGAATTAGCTTCCCCCCATTGTTTTTGAAGTTGATAGAAGGGTAATTCCTGGCTTGCAAATGCACACCTCCAATTATGGACCAGACTCTGGTTCAGCCATGATAGGTCTGTGACCAAATCTCAACTAATCAGATGATTTGGGAACTTTGAGGGGCAATTACTCTTATCACGGGGAGGATGAAGTGGCAATGACTACAACATCACCAGCATGCAAGATTCTTGGTCTTGCTGGAGATATTTGTTAAATGGTCCAATCTTCCTGCATTTTTTCGGCCTCTCGATTGATAAATATATTATACACATATTTTTATATAATGTATACAGTATATAATATATAACATTATTATTACATAATACATTTATATATTATAGTATATTATACATTGGTTCCTATTGTTCCTGAGCCTAGTCTACTTACTACCATTTTATTGCATTTAAGGACATTTTCAATAAAAATCTTGAGTTTGAGGTCTTGGCTAGGTAATCCCTTTGCATGAGAAGTCAGGTTTCTCTGACATAACACCATGGCCAGCTATGGGATTAATCAAAACCACAAGCTCAAGCACATTGACTATTTCAATATTGTACTCAGTTTTGCATATTGAACTATCTCATTAGCTACAAGACAAACCAATGAAATTCTTAATACATAGAAGAAAACAATAAAAGACTAACTTTCTACATGCCCCCTATTCTCTAGTCCTTCAGTAATAGTATTTAAATTGTTTCAAGGGGCTTCCCTGGTGGCGCAGTGGTTGAGAGTCCGACTGCCGATGCAGGGGACACAGGTTCGTGCCCCGGTCCGGGAAGGTCCCACATGCCGCGGAGCGGCTGGGTCCGTGAGCCATGGCCGCTGAGCCTGCGCGTCCGGAGCCTGTGCTCCGCAACGGGAGAGGCCACAACAGTGAGAGGCCCGCGTACCACAAAAAAAAAAAAAAAGTTTCAAGGATAATAACATTTATGCATCATTACCCGCGTTTTCTCAAAATTTTTAATCTAAATTCTAAAAGGCATAAACAAGGATCTGTATAGTCAGAGCCATTTTTATAAACTTTTGATGTTTATTTTGTTGTATATCTCACAAAAATGAATATCTGGAGATAAGGACAAATGTACAATGATAAGTTTACATTTAAGTCATCCGTGGTCGTATGAATTTTGCTTATATGGCTATTTGCTTATATGAGTGCTGTAAATGGCCAGATATAATAATTCTGTGTTCTATGACCCCTGAACACTTCCACTAAATCCTTTTGCTTAAAGTAGACAGAGGGATTTGTATTGCTTGCTACCAAGGAGCTTTTAGTCTCCTCGTGTAAAATGAATACAGCAAAATGGTCTCTCTTCACCTCCCCCAGCACACTGCCTTGTATATAATAGGTTCTCAATAAAGTCCGCATAATTGAACTATTATGTGTTATTCAGCAACTATAGTTGAATTGAATTGAATTGCCCTGAATCGAATCAAATTGAAATGAATGGACAGGCTTTTTCTCAGACCCACAGTAACTATAAAACTAGATTATTTGACCACCATTCAGAAAATTGTGCTCACAGGAATCTTGACAGATAAGGTTTCAGGAACCCCTTATTTAAACACTTCTCAGACAAATTACGTGTCACACTACATTACTAGGATTTCTGGCAAGGATTTCCAAGTAAAATGTTTTTCCAAAGCAACTACCTGTGTTTGTAGGTGGTGTGTCATCGTAAAGTGGCCATAACAGACTGCAGTGTAGTTTCGGGCTCTGGTTTAACCACAGACTCTGACTCAACGGCAACACTGGTTTGCAGAATCAGATGGAGTAATGTATGCTGAATAGGAATTGCAGATAACAGCACATGGATTGGGTTTTTTCCTCCTGAAGCTCAGAAAAAAAAAATGTTTTCTCTCTCTGTTACTGGGTTTCTATTGTTTTCTCTCTCTGTTACTGGGTTTCTATAGTACATCCCTTATCCAGCGTTAGATCAATGCTATTTGGCAGTTGTGCAAAAGATTGTTAAAGAAAAATAAGAGATCAAAGTTATGCTCATGGGGAACACTTCTTAAGCAACCTATGCAATAAGACACTTTTTAAAATAATAAGAATATACTTTGATTTTTTTAAAAAAGTGGTCCATATTTATGTGGCTCAAAAGTTTACCAAAACAAGACTATATGCTAACTTTGTTAACTAGTATTTTTATTTTTTCCTGAAAATGAACCTCTCTCCCTGGAGAGAACCATCATTGGAAACCACCAGATCTTGCTGACCACAGAGATCTGGATTTCATCAATGAGGCCACGGAACTCACTAAACACCACCACACACTTATACTGGGTGCATATATGCCATGCAGAACATACCATCTCAACAGTTTTTCACTTTTGAACCAGTGTGTCTTTCCCCAGCTTTTCAGGACACTCAAACCTATACTTTCTTCAAAGTGATCCTTGAATACCCTGGATGAAACCTCTACCGAAGGAGACCAGACACTCAAGGCACACATGCTTCATCTTTCATCACTGATTGTCATCAGGGAGGGGAGATTTGGAGGCAATAATATGGCCCAGTTGGAAGAACTTAAGAGAAATGGTTTAGAGCAAATCAAATCAAATAATTTTGCCACTAAGAAAAATATAAAAAACAGTTTGATCAGCTTCACTAAAAAATAAAAAATTAGCCTTGGTGAGGACAGAACCTTTTCCCACTCAGTTATGGTGGGGAGAATTTATCTAAGGGAAGAAATAATGAGGCCCATTCTATATCATGCATGATGTTAACCCAGGTAGAATGTCAAACTCAAATCCCTGAAGTACAAATGATGTAATAGAAAGACCACTGCAAATTGGTTATCCATATAGCGAAAAATAAAATTGGATTTCTGCCTGCCCCATAAAAATCAATTCCAGATGGATTAGAGAACTAAATGTCAAAAGTAAAGATTTTAGTGGGAAATATAAGTGAATTTCTTTCTGACCTCAATGTAGAAAGGATTTCTTAAAATACAAAATGTGCTGATGTAAGTGAAAAAATGGATGAATTTAACTATATTAAAATTAAGGCCACTTGCTAATCAGAAGACACATTAAAGAAAGTGAAAATACATGTTATGAACTGGAAGAAGATATTTTCAACATGTATAACCAATAAAAAATTGATAACAACATATAAAAAACTTTTGGAAATCATAAGGAAAGGACAAGTAACACACTAACAAATTGTCAAAGGCATGAGCACACACCTCGAGGTTAAGGAAATGTGTGTTGCCAATATACACACAGAGAAAGATCTAGTATCATCAGATATCTGGAAATCACAACATAAGATGCCATTTTAGACCCTTTTGATTGGCAAAATAATAATAGTAGTAATAATTTTTGACAAGTGCCAAGTGTTGAAAAGAATTTAGATAATAAGTTTGAGAGGTACATATTAACTCTCTGAGACCAATCCACTGCAGGCTGATCTCCCAGAAAAAAGGATGACTTCCTGCAAAACTTCATAGAAACCAGCATTGGTCAAATACTTAAGGTGACATCAATCCCAGTTAACCTCAAGGCTTAGACCCCAGCACACTGATGATGCCCCATGATGGACTGGTGCTTCTGTGAACATGAATACTCTTGCCAGGTGACAAATTCTTCCATTCACTCACATCATCATACAGCTGCAACTGATAGATTGGGACCCTGACCTCCTGATCACTGCAAGGGAAAGGCTAATGGTACCCTCTACTGAGAAGACTCAACTAGCAAGATAGGGCTGGACTAAAAGTTTTGCTATATTACTTTGCTATTTTATTCTGGAATCTGATCACATTGGCAGAGGAGCTGGAGCACCCTTAACCATAGAGATTAAAAGCCCCACAACCCAAGAACCAGGGTCTTCTATAGTCCAACATCTGGTTATGCCAAATAACTGTAATCTATCCCATAATGGGTGAGCAAAGGGTAGTTTCAAGCAGTATTCTAGTTCTTATATTGAATGGTGAGTCCTCAAGTGTTTATTGTATTATTGAAAATAAACAAATAATTATAAACAAACAACAAAACAAATGCAACCATTCATGAGCCAGTGATGAGAGTGCTTCGTAGCTAAAGACTATGATTAATCCAATCCTGTGCTCCTGGGTCTAAAATAGAAGGAAAAAATGGTTTTAAAGCTTTAACTTAGATGGTTTACCTACTTTCTCTAAAATCTTAATAAGAATTTGTAATGTAGCTATTTTTGTATCCATATTTCATACAAAGTGAGAGGATCAGAGAGGATAAGTGAAGAGTCCAACACCAAATATCTAATAAAAGTAAGTATCAGATTTGGACTTAAGTCTACCTGATTATGTATTAGTTTGATTAAGCTGCAGTGATACTAGTCCCCAGACTTTCAGTGGCTTAACACAATAGAAGCCTCCCATTCACATAAGTGTCCCAGGAGCATCAGTTGAGTCAGTGGGGCAGCTCTCCTTTATGTGGTCATCAATGGACTAAACCTCTCTGTCTTGTGGCTCTATAACCCTTTAAATCTTCATCATCGTGTACAGGAAAGAACATGAAAGAACAGATTGGGGAAGTCGTATAGGCCAGCTTTAGAAGGATACTCATTATTCCTATTCAAACTGTGTTAGCAAAAATGAAGTCACATGAGCACAGTTAACTGTGAGGGGGGCTGGGAAATGTGGGAAGAGTGAATTTGGGTGGACAGATGGCAACTTCCACCACAGGTTCCAGATCTCATGCTCTTTCCAATCTTTCCAATGTAACAGGTTGCTTCCCTTGAAGACAATGGCAGGCCATGAGCCACAAGTTCTGTGATGCTAGGGCACATGTGCTCCCTGAACAAATGTATTCATTTTACTAGAGTATAAAAGAAACATATCCCAAGCGAAGCTGTGTGAGGTGCTTCCTCTTTATGCTTAAATCCATGGATGCATATTAAACAACTGCATTATACATAGAGTTGGCCATCCTTCAGTTGGTAACTATAGGAGAGAAACTGCACTGACTAATGTAGTGGGTATGTGTGCATTGGCATGAATACAAGGAAGTAATGAAAAATGTAAACAATCATAATGTTGAAAATCAGTATATGTTGGTTGTCATCCAAGACCATTTTTTGGGGGCTTTACTTCATAAAATATAACATATTTTAAATTTGTTTTTAATTTTGGCTAGTCCATTAGAGACCGATATATTAAAGAATTACCAATATTATTTATAGGTTCTTCAGAATTAGGACTTGTAAAAAAGAGAGAGTTTTTCAAACAAAATTAAAAATTTCTATAGAGTGTGCCTAAGTTATTAGAGGGCAGTAGCAGATATTCTCTAAGTAAGCATGTATATGTCATACTAACTCAATCAGTTATCTGCTTTCATACTTTTCTAAATAAGAGTAGCCATTTATTAAGCACATACTGTGTGCTAATAGCTTTATATACATTAGATCATTTAACTACAATAATGCTATCAGGTCGTTGTTAGGATTCCGTTTTCAGATGAAGACACTGAACTTGGTTTAACTGCTTAAGGTCACACAGCTAGGAAGGAGTAGATCAGAATTAGAATGTAGATCTCTCTGATTCCAACACCCTTCTTCTACCCCATCATGATCAGTAGCCAGAAGACCAGCTCAGAGTCAATAATGTTATTCACAAGGTGTCAAAAAGAATGATGATTTCCTTATTTTGATTAGAGTGTTTCTACTGGGAAGGCTACAGCTGGTACTATATATGGTAAGTTTAAGTGATATCCTTGCATCTTGCCTCTCAGGATGGTTCCAATTAGCCACCCAATTCTGACCCACTCAGACATAGGGTGCCAGACAGCTGAACTGAGGATAGAAGAGATTAAGATGTTCTCTTGGTTTAGTCATTTTGGAAGCAATGCTTATCCCTAGGATCCCACCAACTAAGAATTTTAAGATGGAGCATTTTTATCCAAGACAGGATATTTCCAGGGCACTGAAATTATATCCTGAAGGTATAATACTTTCCCTAGTAGCATGGCTGCTCTTGACTGGAAATCCCAGTTTCACATATACTAAGTAATATGAAATTGAATGAACTTTTCCCATTTCCTTAGAATTGACTCTTGGGAGCCTCTGCTGATGACAAAGAAGTGACAAGTACCCCACATTTTAAAAAGAGCAAAAAACAAAGGTGAGCCAAATTCTCTCCAAGGCTTATTTAGAAGCAGTAGATCTGGCTCTTCCAAACCCAACCATATCTCAGCTACCTGAGTCATCTTCCTCTCTTCCCTGCCACAACAACCAGCCTAAATAAAAAGACAGAGAGCTAGCGGTGTGTGGGAGTAGAGAGTCATTGACTCCCCAGCTCCAGCTTCTTTTGGAGAAAGAAAAGGTGCCTCCTAACTTTACCCCACCCCAAAGCTAATGAGGAGGGCACATAGAAGACAATCTGAGAGCCTGAGGGTGTTCACAGCAACATGAAATTGTTATCTCATTCCCTGGTTGGACCTTTGCTTAGGCAATAATCATGCTAATCTGCCTATTTAAGCAAGGCAAAGGGACTGGAGAGAGATGGCAGCATGGAGAGAGGGACTTCAACGGTGAGATTTGGCAAAGGTGTGTGAAATTTCCAAGGTTAAGTGGGCATGTCAAAAGGTGGTTGAACAGGAAATATCTTGCTGGTAACACACCCAAGAGGGCTGGGCACCCAGTGAGATATCAAGAGCATCAAGAAGCTGTGGGATAAACGGCCAGGAGCACACGGTGCATGGGTTCAAAACAGTTAAGCTAGAAAGAATCTCATAATAAAAAACTAGGCAGTAAGGAAAGCTCAAAGGGGCCTCTTGTACCCCACAATAGAGTCGGCATGTTTGCCTTACAGGGGCATCAGCAGCCAGTCCATCTTAGCCAGCGACTCAGAGATTGCCCAGAGACATGGAGAATTGCTGAGACCTGCTCAGTTAGCGATGCTTGTACTATTCCGTCTTTTTCCATACTAGAGAGAACAAGAAAAGGAAGATAAAGAAGAGAGAGATCTAACAGGTGCCCCAGCCCTAAATCAAGCTGAAGTTGGATGTAGAAGAGTAGAACATAAGCAGTAAATTGAATATGACATTGAAGCTTTAAATTCAACTAGACTGGATTGGACTTCTTTGTACCTAAAATTTATTGGAAACCTGTGGGGTCTGTTTAAAATTGTTTAGATTATTCGATTTCATTAGATTGTTTGCAAATGGTCACTCCCTCCCCCTTGACCTCCTCCATAGACTGGAAGATAATGGCATGAATCCTGCATTCATGTTGGGCTCAGCTACGGCACCTGCTTTGGCATATGGATTGTTGGCAAGAACTCAAATAGCACTACATGGATTGGCTGGCCCTTTTGCACTTCTGCTTTTTTCCATGAGAAGAACATGTCTCAGGTGGTCACTGGTCCAAAGAGGATGGGAGACCCATGGAGAGGACATGAACCCAACTCATGAACTACAGCCAAGCCCAGTCTAGAACTGCTGTAGCCCAACCAACTGGCACAATGTGAGAAATAAAAGGATGGATATGGGCTTCCCTGGTGGCGCAGTGGTTGAGAGTCCGCCTGCTGATGCAGGGGACACGGGTTCGTGCCCCAGTCCGGGAAGATCCCACATGCCGTGGAGGGGCTGGGCCCATGAGCCATGGCCGCTAAGCCTGCACGTCCAGAGCCTGTGCTCTGCAACGGGAGAGGCCACAACAGTGAGAGGCCACAACAGTGAGAGGCCCACCCACTGCAAAAAAAAAAAAAAAAAAGGATGGATATGAATTAATGTAGCCATTCCACCATATTTATAGACATTAGGTTGTTTACCTTCTCAAATTTTTTAAATTCAGAGAGTACTGCAATAAATATCTTTTTGAATATATCATTTTACATATGAAAATTATTTCTATATGCTAGAAAACTAAAGAGGAATTTCTGAGCCAAAGACATTGCACACTAGAACTTTGTTATATACTGCTTAAATTCCCTGGAAAGCTGTTAGAGCTCTTCATATCATCACTATTTACATTCCCACCCACTGGACCTAGGAGGGCCTGTTTCTCCATGCCCTCCTAAAGACAGGCCTTAACAATCTTTTCCGATTTTACCAAGCCGAGAGGAAAAAACAAAGTCTCATTTTTTTCAATATCAATGGTTGAAGATAGTAAGGCATTACTCCATGTGCTCATAGGGAAAGTTTTCCACAATCCAAGTGAAAAAGCAAGTTGTAGAACTACGTATATAGTATAATCTCATTTCTTATATACATGTATGAACTTATACATGTCTCTTGTATAAATGTATGTATGTATGTAACTGTGTGTGTAGGCATACCTTTATGTAAATCTATATAAACATTAAAAATCTGGAAAGGTATTCTCCAAACTGTTACCATGATTCTCTCTGGCAAATTAATTTGGGGACAAGAGAGTAAGGAGAGAACTTCAGTCCTGTACTTTATATAGTTCCATGTTGTTTAAAATTTTATGATCATGTAAGATTTTATAAGAAAAGAAAGTGAAACAGATAAAAATATTTCCTTAAATATAAAACAAAGATCTTCATTATCCAGAATTATACAGCCATAATCTCCATTAATGATTTCTTTTATTTCCAAACTCACTAAGAAATCAATAAATTAGTATACTCATATGACATGTCACAATTCTTTTGTGCCTGGTATTTATCATTAATGTTTTTTAACTTAGTAATATATCAAATATGGTAAGTTATAATAAAAATATTTGGAATGTTAGTGTACTATAAAACAAATGAATTCCAGATTTCCATTTGTATTTCAGTCTCAGAGCTCTGTGTTTATTAATTTTTTTAAAGCCATTAATGGGCCAGCCCAACCCTTTTAAGTAATTTATTAGAAGAGTAAAGCCTTTCCATTGAGATGTTTTTATAGCTCTAGTCTATCTGTCTAAAAACATCTCAAAGTTAAAACTCACTCCTACGTTTGCAAATCAAGGACACATGTCTGGATGAAGCATTTTTAGTGACTCTTTATACTCAAGATGACATTCTCTGAAGTAGGAAAAAATAGAGTATTTTGAGAAATTGAAATTTGGCTAGACAAATAATGAACCCACAAATCATTGTTTCCCAAATGTTTTATATAAATGGTGTGTTAACTCTCGTTTCCCACTGTTCAAATCATGTAGTGAGTGAGGAGTTACCCTCTTTCTGCCAAAAATGCCATCAGAGCCTTGTGAGCTAATTGGAAAAATGATCATGAAAGAAAAACAAAGAATGTTATAGAACCCTACAAAGCTAAGAAAAAAATTAAAGTATTGTAAATACATCTGGATAAGAAAGGAATGTGAGATTTAGGATCTAGTGTTAAGGGAACAAAAGACACTTAATATACTTTCTCAAGTGCAAGTCTGCCCACAGATTGCACACACTGGACGAGGTTCTTTAAGACATTTCAGTGTAGTATACATTTTCTTCCAGTCACATTCTAAATTCATCTTCCACAGTATATTATCAAACCCTAAATCCATTTACCCACACATATGTTTAAGTCTTTTGTTGAGGTATCCAAACAGGCTGGAGAGCACTTCATTTGTTAAACAACAAATCAGAAAACAGAACTATCTGTTACTTTGTTGAATTTGATTGCTGGCTTGCAGAAAAAGGTTTATGCAGGAGATACACTCACAAGAAAACAACAAGGAAAGTTCCCTTGGATCCCCCTGGGTCTCCTAGAATTTAGCCACAGAATAAGAAACATGTTCCATCTTTGAAATCACTTGAATCTTTGCCTTAGAAACCCCCTAATTTCAAGGTGAACCTATAGGATTCAGACCCATGTTACAGTGCTGATTTGGGAACCATTTGATAATCTTAGGAAGGCATGTTTATCAGTTTATGTCCTCAAATCCATGGGTATCATTTATTTAGTCCCATTTCCAGCTATTTGTGTTAACCTCAACCACCATCAGTGTGTTACACATCTTTCTAAATGTGACAGTCTTAATTACAAACAGCTGTTTGTAATAATGCATGCTTGACCTAACTGTGCTCAATGTTATAGGCAATCTTGTGTCTTGTGTTCAACAGGTGCTTGAAGGAATGCAATGGTTTGCATAGCTAAATCCAAATCTGTAGTACATGTCACTAGGTCTTGGCAGGGTGGGTACAAAGTAAGAATCTCTGGGAGTAAGATTGGTCCCTTGAAAGAAATATTTTTTTAAACCTCTGTCTTCCAAGACTCCTCAATTTTTCCCTCTCGTTTCTTTCACTCTCATTCAAGAGCAGATGCTGCTCCCTGCCTCCCATCTTCTGCCCTAAATGATTCCTGCTCATCTGTCTAACCTCATCTCCTCCAGTTCTTCCCCTTATCACCATGTGCATCTGCAGTGGCCCGTCTTTTCCTCAAGGGCACCAGACTGACCCTTCTCTCAAACCATTTTCCATTGCTCTTCTCCCTGCCTGGAATGTTCTTATACTCTCCTGTCCTCTGTTCTCTCTGCCTGCAATGTTTTTCATCCTCTCCCAAAGGCTGGCTCTCTCATCATTCACTTCTTAGCTTGAGCATTTTCTGCATTTAAAAAAAAAGCTTTCCCTGACCACCACAACTAATATATTTTCACTCAAATTTCTCTCCACCTCATTTCCCTGTTTAGTATTTTTTACAGCACTTACCACTAACTGGTGAAATTATCTCATTATGAAATTATCTCATTAATTTATTTCCTCCTTATTGTCTATGTTCCTCAGTGGAATAATAGCTCCCTGAGGAGCATCTCGACGTGTTTATGGTGGGCTCTTAAACATGCTTGTTGAAGAAGTGAGTAAATGAATATTGCAATTACTTTTAGTCTCTTCATTGCTACATAGTGATGGGGAGCTCTGGTTTTGAAGTCAGAACTGTATTTGAATTCCAGCCTTGATAATTACCAGCTGAATAAACTTTTGCAAGTTAACAACCTTCTCTGAACTCCAGTTTACTCACCTGTAAAGTAAGAATAATAATGTCTACCTCATTGGGTTTTGTGAAGGTTGAACAAAATAGAGCATCAAACACTGATTAAAGTGTCTGCTCCACAAGAAATGCTCAGTAAATATTAGTGACAAAGTAGTGCTTCTCTCAAAGGATATTTGCATTTGAAAAGATCTCAGGAAGAGACTAAATCTTAATGAGAAGATGCTTGCCTTTCAATCAATGGGATGCCTATTACTAGTGTAGTTTCTTTTGGCAGAAAAGAGATCATGTTAAGAAAGAAAGTTAACTAGCACCCTGCACATCATAGTTTGAAGACAGTGTTTCCAATGGAGAAGGAAGAACTGTCTTTTAGAGGGTGAGACGGGAGGTCAGATATTGGTGAGAAGAAGGTCTTATCCAGCAGCGTTTCCTGGGTGACTTTATCTTAATCAAGTATTAGCCTTGCAGACCCCAAAAATGTCAGTTTCTCGGAGTTGATAACACTAAGTGAGACTGCCTTGCAATGTCCACACTGAAGCACATAAACTAGAGACCAGTTTGTTGAATTAGAACAAGAACTCTTAACTTTGAGATGGAAAATATTCCTATTAGCCTAAGCTGTCCATTTTCCCCCTCTATGGAAAAAAAATCTGTGAAAGCCAAACTTTGATATAAAAATATGTTGGTGGGCAAGGAGAACTATTTGTGGGTCTCAAACATTACTGGATATATGCTGTCAGACACTAATGCATCCATCTGCATTGCCAAATCCTTTGGTGGTGCTGGAGGGGTGCTATCAGCTTTCTTCTTCTAACTCCTGGTTTTTAATGTTTCCTCACCTTCAATTGTCACTTTCCTTAGATAATCTTAATATCACTCATCTTGCAACTGCTTGGGTCTTACTAATTAAGACAGGTGAGAGTTGGAAGAAATGTTTCAGCCACTCAGTTCTATGCTAATTTCCTAGAATTAATTTTCTATAATTGTATTCTCAAAACATCTTATTGTTAGGGTCTTATTATGCCTTAGTATGTATTATGTTTACAATCTATGTCTGTGAGTTCACACATTTGAAAATTGTCAGTGACTGTAGGAGTGATAAGGATTTGCAGACATTGGGACAGTTCAAAAATATTCCATTTTCGTCCTCCCAATAACATGGTTGGATTGCAGTTCTTTACCTCCTCGAAGGGATGTGTGATGATTGACTTGCTTAACTAATAAAATGAGTGAAAGTGGTATGTGACACTTACAGATGGGAGTCTTTAAAGTCCAGGCATAATTAGCCATGCTTACTGTCCCTCTGCTACAGCATCTGGTGATATGCCAGGTAGTAGAGACTTCATCAGTCTTGATCCCCAAGTTCATGGAGAAGATCCCACTGCCCACACATGATGGGCATGTCATGTGTGTGAGAAATACCTCACAGTTGTTTTAAGCCATTCAGCTTTTGCAGTTATTTATTTATGCACCATAACCCAAGCTATCTTCACTAACATAGAAATGAAAATCTCTAGAGTGGACACCTAGATGATATCACTCTTGATGTTATCTGGTTTTTCTTTCCTGCAGAAGTAGTCCAGATTCACCATCTATAAATTAAGATTTTAGATCAGAAGATGTCTAAGGTTCTTCCCAACTTCAATTGTACTTCTCCATTTACTGATGATTTTCCTGAGTGCTACCTTTAGGTTCATGTGTGCATGGATCCATTTGTGTTTCCATTCAGCAGCCTGTTCAGATGAGTTTTCAACACTTTTGTGGTCTGATCCTAGGATATTCTTTTTTGGAGATCTTTTGGAGAAAGAACTGTGTTGTTTTTTTCATAGTGTAAAGGAAGATTCCCAGACATATTTTTGCTATTTACAAGAGATTTCTTTCCCAGGGTTTTGAGATAATAGAAACAGAGCTCACTCAACTTTTTTCATAGAAATTGGGAGGTAAAACAAAAAGCTATTGGTGACACTATGAAAAGAAAACATGGCTAAAAAAAAAAAAAAAAAAGGAAAGGAAGAAAAATTACACCTAAAAAAAAAAGAAAGAAAACATGGCTATCGGCTAAAAAATATTGAGGAGGGAAAAAATGGTTCATTGAGCACATGGGAGAAATACTGAAATACTTTGGGAGGAAGAAAACACCCTCATGAAAAGTAAAATATCTGCTATTAGGAATGATTGAGAAAAAGCAACGCTTAAACTAAGTGTATCAACAACCAGTCAATGGACTATGTTTCACAGGTAACAACTCTCTCAGCAGAAGTGATTACTCATCATTAAGATTTATTCAGTTAGCCAAGCAAATGAGAGGGAGAATGCCTCTGCTGAATCTTCCTTATTTCTCACATGTTCATCTTGAATTCCTCACTGAGGATAGTATATGGAATGACTAAATCTCAACTACTGATTCAAAGCCCTTTTTCTCTTCACTATCCCAGGATACAAAATACAGTTGAGAACAAAGTTAGAGCATAAAACACAGCCTTTCCTCCCCTGAGCTCGAATAACAGACTTGTAGCCAAATGGAATTTTACCAAACTTTCTAAAATGAGTAACATTGTGTGAGCACTGTTCCCTTGGGAACTGTATGAAAATGAGATGTCTATCACAAAGGATTCTCCAAGAAAAACCCTCAAAGAAATGGGCATTTGTCTTGACCTATAGACAACTGCAGAAAATTACAAAAACCTAAGAACAGCTTAAACTAAAAAACTTGAATTTTTCCCAAATATGATAATAAAAAACGTATGAAAATTTATTGAAAGTCTATTATTCATTCTTTCAACAACATTTATTGATTGTATATAAGGTGCCAAGAACTGTGCTAGATGTTTTCACATGAACTGTATCATTTGGTCAAGAGCTCTGTAAAGTACAGATGAATTTATAGCTGAATGGCTTACCTAAAGTCATGCACCTATAAGGCCTCTTAGCCAAGAGATAGTTATTAAGGTTTACTATATTCCAGCACTTTTCTATGCACTAGGGTGCATCAGTAACATTCGGCTGTGGGGGGGGGGGGTTCCAAGAATGGGAGTACAAATTGAGGCTCCTATACTACAAAGCTAAATATTTAAAATATAAATGTTACCTATGCACAATGAGGCCAAACAAACTGAAACATCAGAGTTTGGAGCAGAGAAAGATTTATTGCAGGGCCATGCAAGAAGAATGGGTGGGTCCTGCATACAGCCAGCTGTATGCATCTCCTCCCAAATTCACATTCAGAAATGTTGCATTGGCAGTTTGAATTTGGCCGTGGTGGGAGAATTTACACCATGGCAAATGGAAAACACTACAAATTGGTTCATTGTTGTTGTTGCTGCTGTTGTTTTCAGAGAGCCTCTTGTTAAACATTTACCAGCATACCACTACTTGTGACAACCTAACTGTTGAATAAAATATGTTCTATCCCCCAACCTTGAAAAATATACCTTCAAAATAATCTAGGAGGCCAAGTTTGAATTTATAATTCCCAGATTCCTGTTGTTCTGCACCAGATTTTGACAGGGAAGGGAGAGCCAGCCCGTAGACTCTAGCCCTCGGCCGGCAACCTGAGGCCACAGCTCTGTCCGCTTCTCATCAATCTCAAGTTTCACCCTTCACTGGGAGGAAGATCATGTGGACACTCCACATGTAAGCTCATCTATCTGTACACCACACACACATGCAGAGCTGCCCCTGGACCACCCCTTGGGCCTAGGGTTTTTCATATCAGGGGTGCTGTACAACCTCAGTGGCCTAGCAGAAGAGAAGAGAATGGTTACAGACCCTGGTAGCAGACACAAGTCTTTGCAGGTCTGAAATGTCAGGGTCTGGGTTCACAGAGCATCATCTAGAGTGGAGGGATGGTACAGGCTCCAGGTGGGTCCCCTGGTCCCATGTGAAGTCACCTATGGGGAGTGGTATGGATGGAGAGGGACCAGAGTAGAGCCCCCTAAAACACAGGGCACAGCATAGAGTCCTCTATTGTTTGTTCTAAGAATGATACTAAATACAGAAGTCTCAAAGTCCTCATGGAGCTCATATTTCACTAAGAGGACATATAATAGTTTAAATATCAACTATTTAAATATTTTTAAAAAAATTATTTTCAAGATCAAATTGGTTATATTACCACCCCTCTTTAAGATTAGTAGTGACTATTAATCATAAGATTAATGGTGACTATTTATGGACAGATTATTTTTTCAGAAATTACTAAGTTCTTGGAGACTGACTAAAAATTCAGAGCTTGGCTATTGATTTTAGTTCACAAAATGATTACCAATATTTACTTTTCATCACAGTATTTGTTATGATGTCTGAGGAAGGACTCAGGACAGCTTCCCACTCAATATAAGTGTTCCTTCTACCTACCTGAATGAGTCCTTTTGCAGATTCTGGGCTGGGCTTGCTCCTTGCTCATGGGTCCCATCACCCTAGATAATGAAAGTATTTTTGTTATTTACCTGAAAATTAGAAACTTGTGGGCACAGAGAGCTGGTTTTTCAGTGCTTACCAGCATACCACTGGGTTACACATATGTATGGTAAATACTTCAGTGTAGACTAAAAAAAATTTTTAACAGCTATTACTTTTGGGGAAAGTAATTCAAAAGAAAGAGAAGGAAGGCTTTTCATTGATTGTATTTCCATATTTTTCTGAATAATAATATGAGGTCAGTGGGATTATGGGTCATTTTGGTTTTCTTCTTTATAGAGAAGTATGTATAAATTATAGTCTTTTTAATATCATTAATTTTTGTGTGTGTGTTTTCAACCTTTATGAAATGACTAAAATTTAAACAGAAAGAATGCTACTATCTATTGACTGTATAGGAAGTATCATGTGCAAATCCTGTTAGTTTTTCCTCCTTCAAAAGTGGAAATGGTGTAAACAGCAGAATCTTTCCATAGGCACTAGATTTCACTGAAACTAAAGAGTCCTGCCAGTTAGCAATGTTTTCTTAAGCCCAAGTCACCCTCTTTAGCATCACCAGATGCTACATATGATACAGGTATGTTGCCACTGGAGTCTCCAGGCTCCAGTGGCTTTCCTCCTCTGGAAACACCGCCCACCTTCAAATCTGCAAGTGAGATCTTGCTCAGTCTCATCAAATTCTGCCACTTGGACGACACCAAAGAAGCCTTTCACGTAATCAAGACCATCTTTCATTTGTGCATGCTCACTGAAATGAGGGCATCATTCATTCTATTTCTGTTTAAAATAAAAACGGAGTTACAATGTGTTTCTAATGTCTAACTCATTGGCTGTACTTAAGTTCAATTAGCTGTACTTAACATGGAATTAACTTTTAAAATAAATTTTTCTTCAGCCTAAACCTAAAAGAAACACATGGGCAAAATATCAACATTTCTGGCTCTGGTACGGATGTCACCTCTTGCGCGTTTTGTGACCTTCTGTAGTCCATGAACCTCTACAGTCTCATTTTCTCTATCTGAAACCCAGAATTTTAACATTGTTTGCCACTGCCAGGATAGTACACTGAGAGACCACATATGAAAGCAAGCTGAAAACTGTAAAGGGTTAATACAGATAGAAGAGAGGCCTCAGGGAAACGCTTATTTTTTATTTTTTTTTTCAATCTTAAAGAGGCTTCTCACAGTCAAGAGTAGGATTTGTCTGTTTGCTTTCAATGTGGGAATTAATTCTTTATGTGCAGGTGTTTAAACTTTAACCTTAACAGGTTTGTTTATTGTTGTCGTTTTGTTTTCTTTCACTCTTCTGTTAGAAACCGTGTTCATGCAACCCAGTTTTTCAACAATGTTCTGAAGGCTGGAACAGAATTTACCTAATTTATTCCAGTAATTGTTACTAAAGCACAAAGTGTGAAATAAAAGTCAGTGGAGTGTATGGACACCAAGGGGGGAAAGCGGCAGGGGGCGGCGGTGGTGGTGTGATGAATTGGGAGATTAAGATTGACATGTATAAACTGATGTGTAGACAATGGATCACTAATAAGAACCTGCTGTATAAAAAAGTAAATTAAATTAAGTTAAATTTTAAAAAGTCAGTGGAGTGTATTTCTACACTATTATGTCATCTTAATGTTTAAAATATAATTAACTGATTGCTTCTGGCATACCTATCATCTCAGTTACTGTGGGTTTAAAGTGCTGGCAACACTGATGGAGGACCCCCATGTCCACACACCTTCTCCTCCCATATGTGGGAAACAAAACCTGCCTGATTTTCACTGGATTCCTGCGTGTCAGTCTTTTGACCTGGAAACTTGGGGGAGGGAAGAAGGAAGATGGAGGAGGAGACCACTGATGAAAGGACACAGTTTAAATTTTACTGTGAAAGAGCTGACAGGGCTCAGGGGGGACCATCCCAGCCTTCCTACTAGCCCCTGAGAACTAGTCAAGCTCCCTCCAAAGAGACTCATATGGAATATTCTATGGGCACGGAGGTACCACCTCATCTCTGCTCAGGTGGGAGCTAGTAGCTCCTCCCTGTTAAATGTGCATCTCAATGTCTTTTCTCCAAGTGCGTTTTTCAACAATAAAGCTATTGCCGAGAACAGGTTGGGACAGGAGTAACGGAGTTCCTTCACTTGCTGCTGCTGGCGCAGGGGCAGGAGATAAGACAGGTGAGAACTGTTCTGCTTTTACCAGGAAAGATTCTAACTACTGCAATGCATTGCAGTGAGTCCTGGGGTTTTGTGGTTTTAGGCACTAGAAGAAGTTAAAGTATTTTCTCTTTCTAACTCCTTCTCCTCTAGGCCATAAAAGCTCTTCACTTTTTTTTTTTTTTTTTTTTTAAATCTCCAAGCTCCCGTCAGGAGTTGCTACACCTTCAGATTGGGACATCCTTCCTCATTTGCAAACCTCAGCTGTGTCTGGGGGCAGGGCAGCAGTGGTGCTGCCAGGAACAGGAAGAAAGGCTTCCAAGTCAGAGCAGTACATCAGACGTAGGGAAACTGGGGGCAGATACATCTGGAAGGTGACGGGCATCAGGAGGCTACCTGCCCAAAGGACATTGAAGATCAAAGCTGATGTTTTCTTTCCTTGGTAAATTTTGCATGACTTGGCACACAACGCACATCTGAGAACAGGTATAACTGAGCTCAACTTTCCCTTATTTTGAAGGGCTTGTGGATTCGGGTCTACGGATTGGGGGTGGGGTGGGGGGAGTATCCAATTGGAAATCCAGTCACATGCATCTCACGGCCATGTGGGCTGAGATGGGGATGGTCCATCCGGCATTAGGAATAGGCTTGATTTTGGAATGCAGTGGATCTGATTGCTTCTTGGCAGCTTCCTTTTCCCAATTATGTTTGGCTTAGTCTCGTAGTCAAATTACTTTGCAGTCCCTAAGCTGATCCAGGAAGCATACAGTGGGCACAGAGAGGATACTGTCTAAAAAGTAGACTGGGTGAAGGGGGAGGGGGGGTTCTGGCTGGAAACTGGAAATGTTCACTAACTAATCCACCACCCAGCCCAAAGAAAGTGACTGTATATTACACCTTGGCCCTTTGTTAAGCCCCCAAACTGAATGTAACATGCTTTTTTAGAATATTGGTCAATTAAGGCTATTGTGCCCTCTTTCAATTATTTTGCTTCCTGAATATAGCTCAAGAAGACATAGGACAGGTATTTTGAATTGATTTTATTTGAAAACATAGAATTTCTCATAATGAATATATGTTCTGTTGCAAAGATTTAGAAACCTTCTTAAAATCTAGACCCAGTACTCTGCTTTACCTTGGTAAACAAATGAATTGATAATTTGAGTTTCAATCTGAATGTAGTAATGCCACCAGACTGAAGCTAAAATTTTCCTTTTTATAATTTAGGAAGGAAGTGTTTGCATAAAATGTGATACCTTAAAAAAAATCTGGTACTTTAAATAAGGGAGCAGTCAGAAGGGTAAACCTACTCAAGAGAATGGTCCAGTTTTACTAATGGCTTCATAGAATTCATTATTCCCATGAGAGTATATTCATGAATTATTAAGTAACTCAGCCACTTATTAAATCAAGGTAGAGAAAAAAAAGCAATAACTTCTAAAAGTTAAAAGGACTTAGGCAGCAAATGTAATGAGTAGAGTATGTATGTATTCAAACCATATTAAAGTTCACACACTACAAATGCAGTTTGGTCAACTTCTACCTTACCAAGTGGAAACTGAGTTTTATGATTTAAAGGTTGTGTATAAAGGAATAATAATATTTTAAGCCTTTCTGGTGTAATGTCTGAAAACTTCTTCCTGTCCTCTCCTTTCAATGATGAAATGTCGGATGGTGAGGTCAATGAACAACCAATAATCATGAGAGTTAGCTACTATTTTAACAGTACCTTTTTGGTAAATTGAAGTTATTGCCTGGAAAATTATTCAGCCACAGATTCTCCATGAGGTAGTCCTGTGTAGTGGTCACAATTTCTATTTCCTCTGCCTTCAAATCAGTTTCTTTACCTCTTGAAGCTTAAGATCATCTGTAAAAGGGAAGTGATGGAACGGATCTCACAGTGTTTTCTGGAGGATTAAATAAGGTTTGTGCAGTCGAAAGCATCATTAGAGCAGCTAGAACATAAAAAGCGCTAAATACATGGTTTTGTGATACACCTCGCACACCTACCCATATGATTTGCATGTTTCTTGCATTTTGATCATTTTTTTGACCCTAATACCTAAAAGCAGGAGGTCAAACACGGAGAATCCTGTTCTATGACAGCAAGTCTGATGACTTACCAGAGGAAGAGAAAATAGATATTAACAGATCCTGACATTTGATACCATGAGTCCACTCTATCTGGTCTTCCATTATAAAAATCAGTCCAAAAATGACGGCCTTTTATTTTGGAGGGTGAGTAATCTAGCAGATGAATCAGCCTTCTCAGGTGCATATTATTAATCTCCAGCAATCTTAATTTTATATATAGTAACTATGTAGTTTCTACATCAACTTCCTGAGAATCCTAACTAAAACCTCTGATTCAAATTAGTTGTAATTCGCATTTGAGGAATTTTTGCACTCTCTTGTATAGAACCAGAAGTTGTTCACTTTCTATGTGTGTACTGGACTGGCAAATCCAGGTTTGGGGCAACCTCTCCCTCTAGCCAGCAGTATGTGCTTGGACAAATCATACCCAACATCTCTGAGCTTCCACTTTCCTTGCATAAAAATAGAGGGCACTTAACCCAGTGATATTGAAGATTGTTTCTTTCCAGCTCTGAGATTTCTAGTTCTAAGTTTCTTTTATTTACAAGATCAATACATAAGATAACTTTCAGAGCTACTTTCTTGATTTTCCAAACCAGCTGACAAAATTTGAGTTTATAAAATTTTAAAGATGACAAAAATCACACCCATGGCTTAAGTAAGATGATCTCTGAAACAATTTAGTTGTGCAAAACAGGAGTGCCAAACACACTTCCATAACTCTGAAGGGGAAAAATATGGTAAGTGAGTTAGGAAGGAAAACAACAAAAACAACAACACATACACATCAAGTGATGGGATGAAGTTAAAAGAAATCTGTCCCATCAGATAGTAATCCCCCCTAACCTGAATCCAAGGTCTATTTTCCAGGACAGGTAAAACTACTTCCTCCCACAAAAGTCAAGCTGATATTTCATAAACTAAATTATACTTGTGAATAATAAGAAGCAGAATAGTTAAGTATAAAATAAATAAACACTTTCATTTTATAGGACCTCTTTAATTCAGCAAAAAGGTCACACTGAGATAGATATAAAGAGAGAGAGATACAGATATAGATATATATACATACATATCTAGGAGCATCAAACTTTTTCTTTTTTCTCTTTTCTTCAGAGAAACACAATAGTTTATCAAAAAACTAAATGGTCATTATGCTTCAACAGGGCTCAGGTTTTTTTTAACATCTTTATTGGAGTATAATTGCTTTACAATGTTGTGTTAGTTTCTGCTGTATAACAAAGTGAATCAGCTATATTTACACCTATATCCCCATATCCCCTCCCTCTTGCATCTCCCTCTCAGCCTCGCTACCCCACCCCTCTAGGTGGACACAAAGCTCTGAGCTGATCTCCATAACAGGGCTCAATTTTAACAAGTCAAATTGAAAAACAGATTTCAATAAATCACACACACGTACAAGCCTATTCATTTTCATGAAGAATCTGTTTTCAAGTTCTGATGATCCTTGATGGTTTCTCCCTGTTTAAATTTTCAGCCCATTTGCCCCAATACAGTTTTAAATAAATCAAGAAAAGTTGAAGAGGGAAACTGTTTTCCCATTGCTCCCTGCTTTTGTTTGGATGACCATTCACATTTGTCATGAAGTTGAGAAAGGAATTGTGAAGTGTAGAAGTAACCCACCAAGTTCCTTCATAGATACCCAAACAATTTAACTTCAGCAACACCCAGGTCTTTCCGGGGCTTCCACCCTCTCCCAGGTGCCTCAGGCAGCCTCCATCAACCACCCTCCTGATGTGGCCACTGCTCTCGAAATACCCTCCTCAGAACATCCATTTCAGGAGGGCTGGGGGGAAGAGTCTCAGGTTCCCCTAATACCTGGGAATGCACTTTCCCTTGTAGCTAAGGTTAGATTGTGATATAATTCTAGTCAATGAAATATACTTGGAAGTTGCTAGATGGGGAAATGTTTTAAAATGAGGTAGACTTAGCTGCCACATGACGTTTTTCCTTTTCCCTTCTTCCTCTCTGGAATGTAGATGTGGTATCGGTGATGCAGCAGTCATTTTGCAAACATGAGGCAAGAAGTAGAAGGAGAAAATCTACCAGTAGCCTGGGCTTCCCATGGTTCTGTGAAATCACATTACCATCACTGGACAGTCATGTTAGGACTTCTTTTCACACAAGAAAAATAAACTCCTTGCTTATTTAAGCCTTTATGTGTCAGATCATCTGGATACAGATAGGTTGGCCCATGAAAAGAAAAGTTTGTGAAAGGTCATCCCAAGCAATGGGGGCAGAATGAGCTGAGGAACTGAGATTTGAAAGTATAGAGGTTGAACGATAGAAAATACTTAGTTTGGCTGGAGCCAGTGTACTTGGGCATCAGTTAAAATAGCACAAGTATGATTACTACACTTTCAATTTGTGGAGTATTTTTCTCCCTAAAAACATTTCCAGAGCTTTTATGCAAACATAAAAGTGCCTGTGTCTTTGGTTCTGAACTTATGATCTAAAATTACTGTGAGAAAAACAAGGAATTCTTTTCATCTGGATCCTGACTCAGCACGTTTATCTTGTTTACTTTCAGTCACTGTGTTTCTGTTTACAGCTCATGAAATACTCTCATCAGAACAAAGGTCCTAGCGTTGATAAGTGAAACCACAAACTCAAGCAAATAGCAGAAGCCAGAGTCCATTTGAATTGAAGTCAAGTTCAGAGCCGATCTTCCTGAGAATCGTTTTAACACTGATTTGTCATAGCAGGTAGCTGACAAGATTTACCCTCAAGGACCAGAAACATGCACTGTGCCATCCAAAAGGCAGAAGCGCTGGACGGGGCTCATTTGATGCGAATCCTCTGGCAGGATGGTGTAGAGTCTGTCTACCCCGCTGTGTGGCTGAGGGACAACTGTCAGTGTCCCGACTGTTACCTGGATTCTGCAAAAGCACGGAAACTTCTCATCGAAGCTCTTGATGTGAACATCGGTATCAAAGGCTTGACGTTTGACAGGAAAAAGGTAACTATCTCTAAATTATCTCTGCCTTCTCTCTCAACTTAAATAAAGGAACTAGTCTCCAATAATTTACATAATGAATTATATTTTATTAGATCATATTTTATAAATAAAGCCGTGATTGCATAGTCCTTGGTGCGAAGTCCACATGCTTACTAAATGGAAGCTTCTGCTATTATTAATACTATTTTTATCACTACTGCTATTATTTTAATAAAATGTACAGTGTTGCTCATTATTCCTTCAGTGAGTGGCAGCCTTGAAGACACAATCAAACTATGTCTGTAATAAAAGGAATGCCCCTGGGCTTCAGTTTACTCAGCTAGAAATGAGGGATACTAACAAAATTTGTTCCTAGAGATGATGTGAAGATTCAATGTGCTAATATGAGTAAAACTCTTAGCATGTGGCTGGCATATGGTGAGCGCTCAAAAACTTGTATTGATGAATATTTTTAGTCAAATTCGTGAGTAAATGTGTAAGGCTTTGTATGGGATTCCTGAGAGCATAGCTCTCAAAACCACAAACTAGATGTGGCCTCACCCTGTGTTTCTCTCTTCCAAATTTGCTAAGATAGTTATCAGAAGAGCAAGTGTGACCAGCAAGGTCATCCTCTCCCACTCTTGTCTCCATCTCAAATTAAGGACTTTACCCCCAGGGTTCAGTGCTTGCTAGCTGTGGGACCTTAGACATGTTATTTCCTCTTACTTTGCTCACCTGAAAAATGTGAGTATTAGTTATCGCTTCTCCCTCAAGTTGTATGAGGACTAAGTGGGTTATATTTATAGCGCTCATTGTACAGTATACACTCAAAATGGTGTTATTCTTACTATTATTATCTGCCTCATCATCATCATTACTATTTCTGACACTCTTGGCAGGAATATTAATTGATCTCTAACCATCACAGAAAGTTTAGGGACCACAGGTTTTCAGAATATAGAACAAGAACTCAGATCTAGCCAGGTTTTATTTCTTTGTGATATTTAAAGGACCTCAGATCTCAGCTGTATCCCCTTGGCTTTCAGTTTCCTTGTTTTCCAAAAGCTTATTCTATGCCTGTGAGTATATAAGTTAAAAAACAGAAAGAAAAAAGAGCAAGAGCTCATTCGATTCCCTGATAACCTTAAATAACATTCAGAAACAGCAAGAGTGGAGAACCAAAGTACATAGAAGCATAATAAACGTTTAAGTGATATTTGCTTCCTGTATTATAAGGTTCATATCACGTGGCCAAACGACCACTACAGTGAATATGAAGCTGATTGGCTGAAGAAAAGATGCTTTTCACAGCAGGCCAGAGAAAAGCTCCAGAGAGAATTATTTTTGCCAGGTAACCTTGCTATGGTCTTCAATGTCCTTTAAAACTTGTCTGGTAAGAAATTTGCTCAGAAGCAAATTAAAACCCTTGTGCTTTGGTTAAAGTATTATTGTAATTTATGTGGAACGTTTAATGATTTACCAACACAGATCATGTAGGTAGAGATGGAAAGAAACATAGAGGAGTTCTAGACATTCTAAAGAGAAAGAAAGAAAAGAAATGCAGCAAATATTTATCCTTGTCATCTAACACAAAAACTGGCACACCGTAGATATCCATAAGTGTTCCCTGCAAAGCAGCAGGATGAACCAGAGGCAGACTTGCCCTTAAGAATTTTATCTAAGGCCAGAACCACACAGAATCAATAAGGCAGAAATTCCTAACCTGGCATCAGATAAAACTATGTGATCTATGAACCTCATGAAATGATATACACAACATTGACAACACTGAGTGTGCATGTGAGCATGTGTGTGTGTGTGTGTGTGTGTGTGTGTGTATGTGTGTCAGGCTTGTGCACAGCAAATTGCTTGGGGAGAGTTTATATGAATCCCAAGGGAATCTGTGAACACAGAAACGTTCAGAAAATCTCCAGTAAAAAGATTCGGTGGAAAAGGAAGACTTTATTCTTTGTTAGTTTTTTTAAAATTTGCTTTCAGTCTTTTTTCTTTTTTTATTGAAGTATAGTTGATTTACAATGTTGTGTTAATTTCTGCTGTACAGCAAAGTGATTCAGTTATACATATATATATATATACATTCTTCTTTATATTCTTTTCCATTATGGTTTATCACAGGATATCGAATATAGTTCCCTGTGCTATACAGAAGGGCCTTGTTGCTTATCCATCCTATATAGAATAGTTTGCATCTGCTAACCCCAAACTCACTCCATCCTTCCTCCACTTCCCCTTTGGCAACTATGAGTCTGTTCTCTATGAAGAAGACTTAATTTTTGATCTGAGAGACAAAGTAAATACTTAATATAGATAAAAAGTTATTTTTTAAATACGATTTTTGGAGATACACAGTAATACAGCTCAAACAGAGGTGCTGGGGAGAAGTGGGAAGTATTAATACTTTACTCTCTGTGTATTTTGAAGATCTGTGTCATAAGATGATGTGGGTCAAAGGCCCACAAATTCATGTTTTCAAATTCTGAAAACATGCTGATTCATATGTATTTACTAGAACCTTGACTTCTACAAACACACTAACAAGCCAACTTTCCCTGAACATTCTTTTCTGCTGTTTACCAGATATATTGGACCACTGTCCCTTTGGGCAACTGACCAGCCTTGTTGGATTTTATACACACCTCTTCTGGGATTTCTGGGTCATACACCAAGATAGAGATTTTACCTTACTCCTTTCGAATCTGAAATTCTCAAACATGTGTGGTAACTGCATGGTTTTCAATGTTAGACTTACAGCAGTTTACTGGGTGTGGAGATGTTACTAAATAGCCAACTTGAACCCCACAGCTTCACCTTGTCCCATGGTTATCAATAGGGTATGACGTGGTCCCCTTCCTGTTCGAGCATAGTCCAGTCTTATCAAGAGCTAGCTTCCTCCATTCTCTTAATCTCAACATTCTGACACCTGACAATGTTTTGCTCTAGTGCTTTCTGTCTAAACCACCAGGAATCCATTTTCCTCTTTATCTAGTCCAGCTAGCTGGTGGAATCCAGATGGATATCAAGGGAAAGATGTTTTTCCTGCCTTCCCCCCAGTGAGTGCTTTGCTAGATTCTTCAAAGAGTCTTCAATTACAAAACTGAGTGGCAACTGTCTGGGTCAAATAGCAATATCACAAGTATATTATTATTTTTTATTTATTTTAGATTTCTTCTGGTACTCAAAATATTTTTCCTTAACTCTGCCCTAATTTTGTAATCCCGTTGGATTTTACTCTAATTTCCTTCGAGTTCTTCTTTTGATTATTTTCAGGGAATAGAAGCCAACTTTTTATTATTACAGCTTATGCTTTTAAGCATTGTAAAAGTATATGGCCACCCCCTCCATTAATATTTCTTGACGGGTTCAGTTTTATAGCTTACATTTCTCAGTACTATCAGGCAGTAGCAGGATGGAAACGATACTACATTCAGTTACACAGTGGAAAAAACTAGTCACACTGACAGGCTGCAATCATGAATAATATAAGGAGGACTGGCTGCTAGTTAGACAACGGAAACTATTTTAATGGTTTAAAACAAGATCAGATTTTGAAAATATATTCTCAAGCTGTGCAATTGGTAGGTGAAAGAAGAAATTAATGGACCATTTTTGAAATATTGCTTCTATGGCTTTTTGCCTGTAGAATTTGACACCTTATTTCCCTGCCATTACATATTTTCAAACATTCATACTCAGAACAAGTAAACAAACTCAGTTACATTTGTCAAAGAATTTTGTTTTTAGTCCTCAGTGGCAATGTTTCCTCTACTGCTCTTTCCTTAGAGTGAGGAAACACTTTTAAAATCTGGCGTCAAGATGAAGATCACTTTTCCTTGATCTTTGCTTGGCACTAGATGTTGAACTCAAAAATGAAAAAAAACATCAGCCAGAAAAAACTCTTGTCATGGGACAGCCACAGCTGGAAAGAAGGCATGGGTAACGATCATTCCGTCATAAATTTCTATTCAACTGCATGTATATCGCGCACCTATCTCGTGTGGGAAGCTGTAAGGAAATATCAGGTTTTAAAAAGACATGGATTCTGCCCTAGAGGATTTATCCAGTCGAGGAGGGGACACTAGGCATGGAAACAAATAAGTATAGTACATCATTTTAAGTACATGAAAGTGTGCATAGAAGGTTAATTAGAATGTAGAAGGACTCTGAAGAAATACTTGAAATACTAATACTTGAGCTGGGTTTTGAAGGATCTGTCAGACAAAGATAGAAGGAAAGGAAATTCTCAACAGAGAAAAGGGCATGGAGAAAATCAGAGAAGCATAAAAGGGCAGGGTAGGTGCGGGAAACTGCAATTAGTTTAAAATATGGGTGAAGTTAAAATTGTTAGGCAACAAGGAAGGAAGTGGCTTAAGTACCCTACTAAGAAGCTCAGCCCTAAACCCTTAGGCAAGGAAGTTTGCCCAGCACAGAGGTCAAGTATGTTTCCTTCCATTAGTTTCCCAGGCTGATTCTCTTCCTAAAATTCCAGAGAAATGAGTTTAAGGTCTTTATAAGTTTAAGAAGATTGCTTTACTTATTTTCTTTAGGATGCATTTTATATTTTCAGAGTTGTATCTTTCTGATTTTTACCAAATGCATGTAATTTCGTAAATGCCTACAAGGTTGTGAATGTCTTCTTAGCTTCCTTTTTCTCTTGATGCATTCTCTCCCCCTCCAGTGTACCCCTTTGGTTCTTGGTTTGTACTTATCTTACTAAAGATGGTGAAGTGATCAGTTCTGTGTTGTAGAAAGGTCTTGGGCATGGTCATCTGTGCTGGATGGATTGGCGTGGGTAGTGCCTGGGAGCAAGGTAACCATAGCATGGCCTAGAAATTGTCCTGTAAGAGCCATTAAGAACTTAAACTAGGGAAGTAGCAGAGAGGATGGGGGTAGAATTTGTACTCAAGAGAAACATATCATTGACCTGGAGGACAGGAGGTTGCTGGCCCTCTAATCTCTACCAATTTAAAACCAGACTGTTGAAGCCTTGCATGTGAGTGTTTCCAGATAGGTGGATGAAATGGAAGACTTTAATAAAACATTGGAAATATGAAGATTTTTTAATGTAATTGTTTTTTAACCTCCATGTGAAACTGACATAATTATACACTCATTTTTTGTGACTAACTTCATGATGCAAAATTCCCAAAATAAAATTGATAAGACTAAAATGGGGAAAAAAAATCAATACATAGCATGATCTTATATATATATGAACCTAAATATCTGTTCTTCTTATTAACACGCAGAGGCAGAATGAATGCTTGTTTTCCTATCTATCTCCTTGAACTGGTACTGAAATGTTTGTATATTATTCTCTGACATCAGTAGTATTTGTCATTGCAAATTGAGATTTAAAATGTGGTAATTTGAAGAAAATCTTTTGTTCTATGGAAGCAGTCTGCTCAGTTTTCTCAGCAGTGCAGGGAGTGAGTACATTGCACTGTCAGAAAAGGATATTTCCCCTTGTTTCAATATGCTCCACTTTAGCAGAGCAAGTCTTCACCTGTGTACGTTATCAGACTACAACCCTTCGGTACATAGCTATGACTCCCTCCTTTGTTTCAAAAGGAATATGCCACAAGAGGAGTGAAAAATCTCAAGGAGATATAAGGTCCCTCTAAGATCTCTGTGCCTTGCACATGGTGACAAAAACAACCCAAAAAACAGAGCTCCCCCTTTCTTACAGAGGGCATGTGTTTCCTTGAAGATGAAGCTTTCTATTATAGTGCAAAGAACAGAATTGGTTTGGTACCCAGGCTACTTTTACAGAAACTTTCCAAAAGAGAAAAAATCACTATCTTTTAAAAAAAATTAACAAGTAATGTACACAATAAACATGCCTAACTCCCATGTAATATTTCACCCATGTCCCTAAGCTTTGCCCCATTCTTCCCCCTTTCTTAAACCCCTACAGGTGGGAATCTGCAGTGCATGTCGGGGGTGGGTGAGGGCATTTTTTTCACATATTACTTGGTAATTATAAAAAGGACTGGGAGTTTGTTTGTTTCAAGCTGCCTTAGAACGTTCCAACTGTATCAGAACTGCCAGGTCAGAATGGCTTCAGAAGAGCTCTGTTAAATCAGTTGCATTAGAGCAATCAATTCACCATGTTATGTACCAAAATACATTCCCTTCCCAAGAAAGACCTTATAAAAATTCCTTCTCTGAGGTCATCCAGGCTCACATTGTCTGATGCACAGGTGGGAGAATGGTTCAAAGTCTTCGTAAGTTTAAGAAGATAGTCTCTATTCTACTTTGCCTGCCATATGTGAAATGAACCTACTGACTTTCAGAGAAATGTCTTTGGGGTTTTGATGAAACGAATACAGGTATCTTAAATGCTTGTGAGTTTACAAATGCATATTTTGCTTCACTTTTTCTCTGTGCCATAGTGATGTCTTCCAACGTGTCTTGTTCTTTTCTGAATTACATATCATTTATCCCACTCAGTTTCTGCATTGTACTTGGTAAATGTGGACGTAATATGTAAAGGGTCTAATATCCCTCCATGGGCTGTGAGTCAGTGAGTTCAAGATGGGAGATTCAAGATTCCAAGACTGGGAAGTACCCTGCAGTGCTGTGTACCCAGCAGAGGCCCCAAATCTGCGGGTTGTTCCCACAGCCATCTGCCTAGTTTTTGATTCCACTTGTAAACTCTAGGTCAGATCCTTTTTCTTTTGCCTTTTCTCATCTCCATCCATACCTCCAATTAGAAAATACATAACCACATACTCAGAGATAAGTATTGGGTTGACCAAAAAGTTTGTTCGGATTTTTGTAAGATGTTATGGAAAACCCGAACGAAATTTTTGTCCAACCGAATATTAAAGATGTCTATTTTACAACTAGATACATTACAGAAATACTGGGGAAAAAAGGCCTGTGTACTATATCTATTACTTTTTTAAATTTTTAGGTAATAAACATTATATTCTTTTTAAAAAATCATTTTTTATTACTCAACAACTTCATAAAACAAAGAATCGTGTCATCATCCAATGTTAGTGCAAAATAGTATTTTGAAAAGCTGGTGTCTTCAAAAGCTGATATCTTTAAAAGACTTGAAAAAGTTTGAGGATATTTTTGAGAATCTAAAACAAATCCATTTTAAGGAAGAATTATTATGTTGTATTCCCTTTTCATATTTTTTCAGTATACTTACCACATCAAAAATTAAGAAAAATTTACTAACTTTTTTATTCTTGGAAAAGTAATTTTCTAGAGTTACACTAAAGTAAATTTATTTCTTTTCCTTCCTTTTTCTTCTCAAACAGGGTAGAGTGGGCTTTTTTCAGTGAGTGAAGAACTTCCATTTCTCACAAACAAGACTTACTTCTTCTTGCAGCCCAGGAATAAGTTTTATAACATTGGCAATTGGACTGCAAATTTAGGATTGATAAATTTAGAAAATTCCAAAGTGTGGCAATTTCAAGAAGTAAAGTTGGATTGCTTTATATGCTAGCTTCACTTTTACCAAACCTACACATAAGTTATAAACAATTATTCTCACTTCTGGTTCTACTTTGTTCTTCAAGATGACAGAACACAGCAGAACAACTATAGTTTCAGGATAGTAGATATCTTCATCTTACTTAAATTTCTTCCTTAAGATTCCAGTCCCAAACTTTCAAATATGCCCATGGAAAAAATTGATTTTAATTTCTTTTTAAAGTTTTCTATCCCTGTAGGAAAAATTTGATTTTTAAAAAGAATCTTGATGTTGCTATTTACCCATTCTGTGTATTTGCCTAATATCTAGCTGAGCAAATTAGGTAAATAATTTTTAATCACTGCTCCATTGAATGAATTCTCTAACTTTATTCTTTTCCTCAAAATTCCATATATTTCTCAATCTGTAACTTTGCTCTTAATCAAAAGAGCAGTGTAGCACTGAAATTAAAAGTGCTCTTGAACTTAGGTCTTTCTAGGTCTGTGATCTTGAGCAATGTACTTAACCTGTCTATGACCCTAAATCTTTAACTGCATGATGGTACCTACTTATCACCTTGAGTAGCGCCATGTTGAGAGAAAAACAATGTCTCACTTTACATATTAACTCACTTCATCTTCACAAGTTTCTCTTGAAAGCAGTTGTAAATAACTACAGAGAACAGCCTTGAGAGCCTTCTTGAACAGTATATGTTTACTGTTCAATGAAACATATGAAACGAAAAAACGTAGAATCCTACTAGTAAAATTCTTTCTCCTTTTTTCCATTAGCTGTCAAGCTTCCATGCACATCGCCTGTTTGCCCAGAGAAGACTGACATTCAAAAGGTTTTAGGGGGAAAAGGTTGTATAGGTTGTCCTTCTTGCCAACAACTTAGTTGAAGCCTTTTATTATCTCACACTTGAATCCTCTGTGTTCACTCCCAGCTTGCAGAACTCTGCAGGGTAATCTTCCCGATGCCCACCATCATCTTTCTTCCCCCCTGGCTCTGGTGTTTCACTGCAGCACAATAAAGTCCAAAGTCTTCCCTGGGACTTTCTAATCATCCCACAATGTAGTGCCCCCTCAGCAAGCATGTGGATTCTTACTTCTGTCCAAACTCCTAGTTTCTCAGATCACTTATTCTATTCTTTCTGTCTGGCCAAACTTCACCTTTCCATCCTGCAAGGTGTAACTCACATCCCAAAGAAGCCCTTTACCAACCTACCCTATATTTATATTTATATTTATCCCCAAGTCAAACTACAAAATAGAGACCAGAAAGAAAGCAAGCCCAGGAAATGGACATAATTTCACTGGTAACACTAAAATGCAAAGCTATAATGTAACAATGGAAGCATATATATTTTTCTAAAAGAATTTTGTTAGAATTTGTTAGGAGAAGAAGTGAAAGAATGTGGTCTGCTAGGAAAGCGCTTTCCCCCGTGAAACAACACAGTGTTTTGAAAGGAGAACAGCTTTGGAGTCAGCAGAGGGGCTTTAGACTTTCTGCTCTGTGAACCTGACCTAGTGTCATAAATGATCTGACTCTCACTTTTTCCATATGTAAAAGAGGCAATGCCTCTCAGCTCCAGGATGTGAAGAATAAATGGAAAAATGTAAGTACTTTGCCTGCCACACTGTGGATGCTCAAACCCTGTTAGGTCCTTTCCTTTCCCTTCTCCTTCTACTTAGAGAGCCATGAACATAGCAGAGGCATAGTAAAGAGCATTCAGGTAAGGGCAGGAGAGAGAAACAACAGTGGCATGATCACCTCTTATGCGTGAGTTCCCCTTACTTGACGAATAATCACGTTATAATCCGATTAAACACTTGAGAGTGACTCAGAGGTGAATTATTGCCACGAAAAGGATTTTAGTTATTCAGACATTGGTTTGAAGTCTGGGCCAAATTTTTGCCTACCTGACAGATAGTTTTCTTTAAATAATACTAAGGAAGGCAATGAAAAGACTGGTCAACTATGACCCTAATTCCAATCAGTGTTGTAAAAATGTTTACTGAAGCTGGGATGATCAGCAAACTTGGGGAAAAGTGGTGAGTTATCTACTAGTTAGTCAAGGATCACTACAGATGAAAATACCAGCACTCAGTAGATATATTTCATGTACAAACCTAGATACTTAGATGAAAAAAATTCCAGACCCATCTAGATACAGTCTCATCACCATATAGAAAACAGACAATATGAATAAGGAAGATAGAGGAAAGGTATCTAAAGAGAACAATTGCTCATGCAAGGAGGAAGCAGAGTCTCTCAACTCTAACTTCACTGAGACGTGATGGAAGTTTCTAGCCCAGAATAAATTGGTCAAGCACAATATATGATGGACAACCAAAAAGGAGATTTATAAAGTGATTTACTTGGAGCAATAAGAAAAAATGAAGAAAACCAGAGAAAAGGTGAGTCCTCTGATGGGAGCAGATGGTCTTAGGTAATCCTGTTTCACACACAGTCTTTCCCATCTCAGTTGATGGCAACTCCATCTCTCAGGCAGCAGGACCACCCTAGACTCCTCATTATCCCTTATACCACACACCCAATGTGTCAAGAAAATCTACTAGCCCTATTACCAAAACAATCCAGAATCCATCCACATCTCACTACCTCCACCACCAACCCTCCATCTGAACTACCAACAGCATACGCCCTCTTCCTCCCCTTCCTCTTCCCCTATCCTTTGCCAGTCTTCCTTCTTCATATTTTTAAAGCATTGCTATCTGCCAGGCACAGAGCTCAATGCTTGATATGTATTACTCTATTTAATCCTAGCAACAACTTTACAAAGGCAACATCACTGTAACCAGTTTACACATGAGGAAAATAATGCCGATAAAAATAAGTAACTAGTCCAAAATCAAAGAGGCAAAGAAGTAACAGAGCCAAGATTTGACTGAAGAACATCTGCTTTACTGAATGCCTTTCTGTCATCCACCTCTTCTCTGTGCTTGCAGCAATTGGTGCCGGCTACTCTTTTTGTGTCGCTGCAATTATTGCACTGAAGGGTCAATGTCGGTGTATTTGACTGTCATCCCCACTAGACAATTGGAATCCAGCGAAAAAGCTAATATTAATAACAGGTACCATTTATTGAACATCTTCCATGCATTATATTTATTCAGCAAGTACTTAATGAGTGTCAGCTATGTACCAGCCGCTGTTCTAGGTACTGGGAATGCATTGATGAACAAAACAGAGGTAGACTTTATCTGTAAGGAGTTTACATTTTGGTAGAGAAAGAGATCGTGAAATTTACCAATTTATCTACATTACCTCAAGTGGCCATAAGGACTTGGACACAGGCAGGTTGGTCGATGTGGCGATGGGGTGTATGGAAGTCTCTTCTGAGTCCTTCTAATTTTTTACTGAAATAGGAAGCAAAGTTATCAGCTAAGCATGAATAGGAGGAGGAAGCATGGGAAGTTTGAGGACAGGGAACGTGAGAAACAGTCAGCTAGGGGAGCACGAGATAGAGTTAACTATAGACTAACGGATGTGCAATAAAATCACTCATCATGGTATGTTTTCCTCCAGCCAAGTTCAGCTGCTCTGGGTCAAGTGCAGATTTAATTAAGTATACAATGTCAAGTTCTTTCTAGGTATCATCTCATTTAAATTTCCCAACAACCCTGCAGGTTGTTTAACTCTGTATTTTCCAGATGAAGAAATTGAACTGAGAGAATGCATCACTTTCTGAAGGTCACGTAGATGGAAGTATCAGAATTCAGATTTGAATCCACATCTGTCACCTTCAAACCTTGAGTGATGAATTTTGACACAAAGTCCCTATCAAATTGGACCCGCATCCTCAACTCTGTATGTGCTTAGTATGTTCTCAGTGAACTAGCTTCAGAAACCTGGCTGAGGAGGAATTCGTACACATTCTGGTTGACCGAAAAGTTAGTATGCGTCAACAGACTTGAGACTGCCAAAAAAAGTTAATTAGATTTAGGCGGCCTGAATAAAAATGTAGTAGCGAGCCCACCGTGCCGGCACGCCTGTAGTATTATGTCTGATCTGAGATGCCCAGGCTGCTGTGGGACATCAGCAAACTTGAAAGCATCACCCAGAGGAGAGCAGAGAGAGTAGTGCAGGGTTTGGGAGCCATAAAACATGAAAAATATGGGAGAGAAAGAGACTATTTAGCCTTGGAAAGAAAAACTCAGCTCAGGGCCTGTCTTTATACACATCTCCAAGACTGCCATATTCTGCGTGATTCTGGAGCACAGAATTAGTGCCTAAAAGAAGGTGACAGACGTAGATGTGCCTCTGCATAAGGAAGAAGATAGTGTTGATTGGAGCCGTCTGGAACCAGGATAGGCTGTACCATAGAGAGATGTGTGCTCTGGAATTAAAAGCCATCAAGAGGGTGTTCTATAACCTTTTGAGAGATGTCAGAGGGGATAGTCACAACAAGGACAGAGGGTAAAACTGAATTTTCTGTTAGTCCTGCCGATTCCAATGAAGTCTGAGATAATAATCTCCCTTATCAATATCCTTTGGTGCTTGTTATCCTTTGACAAATTTTTTTCAGAATATCCAGAGTCTAGCTCTTCGTGTGGGTATCCCAGCCCTGACATGTATTAGCTGTGTGACGTTGCCTAACTTAGGTATGATCCTGATGCCTGTCTAATCTATAAAGGGGGAATAATATAGAACCTCTATTATGGGGTTGTTGTCAGGATTACAGGCATCACTCCATGTAAAGTGCTCAGAAGGGTGCCTGGAATTATAAATGCCCAATAAGTGTTCACTCTCATTTTTTCAAGTGTTTTTCACACACTCCCCTTTAGTGCTGCTTCATTATTTCATGAGTTCTTGTTTTTTCCAACTAAATCGTCACTCTTGTCATATATCTATTATATATATGGGGCTGAGCATATATATATTACCGGGTACTTAATAGTTCAAAACAAAAATGTGTTTCTCTT